>NC_139974.1:40427860-40865360 GCF_963993115.1 Abramis brama
TATATATATATATATAAGACAGAAAATATTACTTGTCTTACCTTATTCTGATTTTATGATACACTCAAAATATTCCACAACAAATCCTTTAAATTTAATGTAAAAATAAAAACAAAAGTAAGCAGTGTTGGTCTCACGTAACCCTCTCATTAGAATCAAAAAGTTTCAATATTTGCGATGTATTTGGATGCTAAACTATTCTTTATTATAGGCTTTGTACTTCACTCGTGTTCCAATATCGATGGAAAAAAATCATCCTCTTCACACGCGCAAAAATGTGCTTGGAAACATCACAGTGGAGCTCTGCTTACTGTGAATGGTACAAATTGTACTACTGACTATTTAAACAGAGCAGTGTAATTCGTTTATGTTAGGTTGACTATTTTTATTATTATATTGTATTAGGGCTATAATAAACAGGCTGCGATGTCAAGATTGCAATTCTGGAATGTGTGTGTGTGTGTAACGCGGTTGCGGTTGAACAGTGGACACAAAAACATAAATAAAATGTTTTAGTTAATTCCTACATCCATAGGAATACATTGAAAATGCTCGCTCTACTCCGCACCATTATCAATGTCTGTGCGGACGTCTGTATTTTACTAGTATATAGAATACTATAGTTAGCGATTTAAAAGCCCTCAGCGGTGTCACACGTCGATTAACCGGTGGGAAAATTTTATCACAGTCACATCCCTAATATATTTATATATAAATACAATAGGCCTACCTGAAAGAGAATTTTACTTGCCCGACCAGAGTATATCCTGATTAGAACGTCAATAACAAAAAAATAACTTGGGAATCTCTAAAACGAGAGATTATTCTAATTTCATTGCATTCATTTTAAGTTGCAATCAGCAGTTAATAATAAATGTATTACTAATCAATGGTAACAAGGTTGCACTGCTGAGGCTCATGCAGCTTCTCCAGGAGAATTGTAAACAAATGAGCGCAGCACACAAAAAAGCAACCCAGTTAACAACATACTGACTATAAAAATTACAAATATGGAGTTTTTATATATTTTATAACATATGATAGAGTTAAGCAACCTCACTTGACGTGTAGGCAACTATTTCCTGAATACAATCACGTTTGAAACTGTGACATTGATTTCATACAACAGGTTAATAAACAGTTACAATTAAGTCACTTACATTTTGGATGCAATATTGACTGTTTTTGTTCTGTTTCAGCAGCAAAAATAGTTAAACAAAGATCACAGCAGAACCATCGCGCATCTCACAGCAACTTGTTTTCTCATTACTGAATGATTCAGCATTTTGAACGAATCGGTTGACTCAAAGATTCAATGACCAATCCATAAACATCAGTCTCAATCATGAATGACTCAGTCATTCGAACGAATCGTTTGAACGAATTAATTAATGACTCGCTCATTAAGACGATCGCCTGGCGACACCTAATGGCGGTTTAGTGTTATGTTTAAAAGTATCATTCTTTCCAACGTGTGTGCACCATTATCAATGTCTGTGCGGACGTCTTTACTTTCACTTTTATATTAGCGATTTAAAAGCACCCGCTCGTGTCACACATCGATTAACCAATGGGAAAATATCCTCACAGTCATATACCTAATAAATTTATATTTAAATACAATAGGCCTACCTAGTAAAACGTTTTATATACTATTTTGATATCCTTTTGGACACAAGAGGGCAGTATAGCCCTATGTTTGCTTTTTTTGTTGAACCAAATAGCACTAAATAGCCTGTTCATAACTTTTTCATACTTCTTGAATTGCAAAAACAGAATAAAATGGGTTTAGTTCTAATATTTGTATAATTTTATATAAAAATAAATGGTGTATAATTACATTTTTAGAAGTTATGAGATGTTTCCTGCTTCCTTTTTGACATTAATTTAATCCCTCGCCATAGCAAAACCGTTTGAGATATTCAATATCCGTTCACAATTTAGCATCTTTAATGTATTTTCATCATGTTGAAAAAGTTTGGTGGGAATAAAATAAATATTTTAAGAGGAGCGGCTAAAAATTCAGAGGCTGATTTTGCAAAAAAATCCACATTCAGACCAAAATATCTGACTTCCTCATGGCCGGAGCTAATGAATGTAAATTAGAAAGTTGTCCGGCTTGATGAGAACAATATACAAACTATTTTTTTTTTTACTGTAGTTAAAACTAACCCCCCCACTTTTGTCAAAAGCATGTTGAAAGTGACACACTTCCTGCTGCCAGTTGGTGGCGCTATAACTTTGACTCACAATAGTTACATCCATCTGATCGGCCTCTTACCACGAACACACTGGTGAAGTTTCATCAAGATCAGTTAATGTATGCAGAAGTTATACCACTTCGTGTTTCTCTTTTCTCGCCATAAATTCGTTTCCTCGCCACGGCCAAACCGTTGGAGATATCAAAAATCCGTCCGCAATTTAGCATCCTCAATGTCTTGACTTCATGCACACCGAGTTTGGTGGGGATTGGATGAATTCTCTAGGAGGAGTACTTCACATTCCACAGCGAGCGTTTTCCAAACAACCCATAATAGCCGACTTCCTGTTGGGCTGGCGTAAAACTTGACCGGGGGAAAGTTGTTCGGCACGATGAGATCTATATGTGTACCGAGTTTCATATTAATTCATGCAAGCGTGTTTGATATATGGACCAAGTTTTAGAACCCTGTTCAAGGGGGCGCTGTTGAGCCCCCCAGCCACGCCCGGGTACCAGCTTCTGCCCGTCCCTGATGGCAGGGGGTTCTGACTTGTGTGCAAAGTTTCAAGAGTTTTTTAACCCCGTTAAGGACCCCAAAAGCCCCTGAAACCTTGATTAACAATATAAAAGCAATAGTCAAATCCCCCCCTCCCCTCACACACACAGAGACACAGAGAGAGGGAGAGAAAATTCTTCAGGAAATCCACCTTCAAACCAAAATATCTCTCTTCCTGTTGGTCGGAGATAGTTAATGTCAATTAGAAAGTTGTCCGTCTTGATGAGAACAATACACATACCAAGTTTTGTTGCTGTTGATAAAACTAACCCCTCCACTTATGACTAAAGGTGGCGCTACTGAGCCCCTCACCACGCCCGTTTCTGAAACTTTGCACATGTCTACGGGCTAATAAATGTGATGTGTCTGTCGAGTTTCATCCAATTTCAAGTATGTTAAGAGTCTCAAAAGCATCAAAAAAGAATATTAAAGTTTGATGCGTTGCCACGGCAACAGTATCTAAGATATCTATAATCCTTTCACAGGTCTACATCTGCCGTGTGTTTGCATTATACACAAAGTTTGAAGCAAATCGGGTAAAAATAAGAGGGTGATTTCAAAGCATTTTGAAAGTGACACACTTCCTGCTGCCAGTTGGTGGCGCTATAATTTTGACTCACAATAGTCACATCCATGTGATCGGCCTTTTACCACGAACACACTGCTGAAGTTTCATCAAGATCAGTTAATGTATGCAGGAGTTATAACACACTTCCTGTTTTCATTATTCGCCATAAATTCGTTTCCTCGCCACGGCCAAACCGTTCGAGATATCAAAAATCCGTCCGCAATTTAGCATCCTCAATGTCTTGACTTCATGCTGACCGAGTTTGGAGGCGATTGGATCAATTCCCTAGGAGGAGTACATTAAATTCCACAGCATGCGTTTCCAAACAACCCATAATAGCCGACTTCCTGTTGGGCTGGCGTAAAACTTAGAGCACGAAAGTTGTTCGGCCCGATGAGATCTATATGTGTTCTGAGTTTCATATTATTACATGCAAGTGTGTTTGATTTATGGACAAGTGTTCGGATCCCGTTCCAGGGGGCGCTGTCGAGCCCCCCTGCCACGCCCGGGTACCAGCTTCAGCCCGGCCCTGATGGCCGCGGGTTCTGACCCGTGTGCAAAGTTTCAAGAGTTTTCGAGCATGTTAAGGGCCCCAAAAGTGCCCGGAACCTTGACAAAATAATAATAATAATAATAAATATAGCTGCGAGCAGCGATTACGGGCCCAAGCCGGTGGCACCGCAACCCCGGTGCCTTTAGTTACCTAAAGGCACCGGGTTGGCGGTACCGCCGGCTTTGGCCCTCCATCGCTGCTCGCAGCTATATTTATATATATATATATATATATATATATATATATATATATATATATATATATATATATATATATATATATATATATATATATACACATACACACACATACATATATATATATATATATATATATATATATTACCGTTCAAAAGTTTGGGGTCAGTAAGATTTTTAATGTTTTTAGGAGAAGTCTCTTCTGCTTACCAAGGCTGCATTTATTTGATTAAAAATACAAACAAAAACTGTAATATTGTGAAATATTATTCCAATTTAAAACAGCTGTTTTCAATTTTAAAATATTTTACATAGTAATTAATTTCTGTGATCAAAGTTGAGTTTTCAGCATCATTACTCCAGTCTTCAGTGTCACATGATCCTTCAGAAATCATACTAATATGATGATTGATGCTCAATAAATATTCATTATTATTTTCAATGTTGAAAACAGTTGTGTACAGATTTTTTTTTTTTTCAAAATGCTTTGATGAATGTAAAGTTCAAAAGAACAGCATATATTTCAAATATATATATTTTTAACATTATAAATGTCTTTACTGTAACTGTTGATCAGTTTAACTCATCCTTCATAAATAAAAGTACTGATTTATTTTATTTATTTCCCCAAAAAATAAAATTTTAATTATTACTAACCCAAAACTTTTGAGCGGTAGTGTTTAACGTTACAAAAGCTTTAGATTTCAGATAAATGCTGTTCTTTTGAACTTTCTATTCATCAAAGACTGTACACAACTGTTTTCGACATTTAAAATAATAATGAATGTTTCTTGAGTATCAATCATCATATTAGAATAATTTCTGAAGGATCATGTGACAGTGACGACTGGAGTAATGATGCTGAAAACTCAGCTTTGATCACAGGAATAAATAACAGTTTAAAATATATTAAAATAGAAAGCAGCTGTTTTAAATTGGAATAATATTTTACAATATTACTGTTTTTGTTTGTATTTTTAATCAAATAAATGCAGCCTTGGTGAGCAGAAGAAACTTCTCTGTTATGTGCGCGCCACAGACTGCACGCACGTCCGCTTAGAGTTCCGCCTTTTGCCTTCCGTCAATATTACGTTATTAGAAAAATATTTTTTTAGAGAATCGATTTTTTGACATTTGTGAATCGATTCAGAATCGTCCACGTCCGCATCGCGATGCATCTAAGAATACATTTTTTCTCCCACCCCTAGATTTCATACAACAGGTTAATAAACAGTTACAATTAAGTCACTTACATTTTAGATGCAATGTTGACTGTTTTTGTTCTGTTTCAGCAGCGAAAATAGTTAAACAAAGATCACGGCAGAACCATCACGCATCACGTGTTTTCTCATAACTGAACGATTCAGCATTTTTAACGAATCGGTTGACTCAAAGATTGAATGATCAATCCATAAACATCTGTCTTAATCATGATCGACTCATTCGAACAAATCGTTTGAACGAATGAATCAATGACTCGCTTATTAAGATGGATGCCTGGCGACACCTAATGGCGGTTTAGTGTTGTTTAAAAGCATCATTCTTTCCCACATGTGTGTGATTTGTGTGTGCAACATTATCATTATTTTTCTTACACTATTATATTAGCGATTTAAAAGCACCCACTCGTGTCACACGTCGATTAACCGGTGGGAAAATATCCTCAGACACATACCTAATACATGTATATTTAAATACAATATTGGCCTACCTGGTAAAAAGTTTTATATACTATTTTGATGTCCTTTTGGACACAAGAGGGCAGTATAGCCCTATGTTTGCTTTTTTGTTGAACCAAATAGCACTAAATAGCCTGTTTTAACTTTTTCATTCTTCTTGAATTGCAAAAACAGAATAAAATGGGTTTAGTTGTGATATTTGTATACTTTTATATAGAAATAAATGGTATATACATTTTTAAAAGATTTTTAGTGTTTCCTTTTTGGACATTATTTAATCCCTCGCCATAGCAAAACCGTTTGAGATATTTATTATCCATTCACAATTTAGCATATTTAATGTAGTTTCATCATGTTGAAAAAGTTTGGTACGAATAAAATAAATAGTTTAAGAGGAGTGGCTAAAAATTCAGAGGCTGATTTTGCAAAAAAAAATCACATTCAGACCAAAATATCTGACTTCCTGATGGCCAGAGCTATTGAATGTAAATTAGAAAGTTGTCCGGCTTGATGAGAACAATATACAAACTATTTTTTCTTTACTGTAGTTAAAACTAACCCCCCCACTTTTGTCAAAAGCATGTTGAAAGTGACACACTTCCTGCTGCCAGTTGGTGGCGCTATAACTTTGACTCACAATAGCTACATCCATCTGATCGGCCTCTTACCACGAACACACTGCTGAAGTTTCATCAAGATCAGTTAATGTATGCAGAAGTTATTCCACTTCCGTGTTTCTCTTTTCTCGCCATAAATTCGATTCCTCGCCACAGCCAAACCGTTCGAGATATCAAAAATCCGTCCGCAATTTAGCATCCTCAAAGTCTTGACTACATGCACACCGAGTTTGAAGGGGACACGGTGAATTTTCTAGGAGGAGTATTTCACATTCCACAGCAAGCGTTTTCCAAACAACCCATAATAGCCGACTTCCTGTTGGGCTGGCGTAAAACTTGACTGGGGTAAAGTTGTTCGGCCCGATGAGATCTATATGTGTACCGAGTTTCATATTAATTCATGCGAGCGTGTTTGATATATGGATCAAGTTTTAGAACCCCGTTCAAGGGGGCGCTGTTGAGCCCCCCAGCCACGCCCGGGTACCAGCTTCAGCCCGGCCCTGATGGCCGTGGGTTCTGACCTGTGTGCAAAGTTTCAAGAGTTTTTGAGCACGTTAAGGACCCCAAAAGCCCCTGAAACCTTGATTAACAATATAAAAGCAATAGTCAAATCCCCCCCTCCCCTCACACACACACAGACACAGAGAGGGAGAGAAAATTCTTCAGAAAATCCACATTCAAACCAAAATATCTCTCTTCCTGTTGGTCGGAGATGGTTCATGTAAATTAGAAAGTTGTCCGTCTTGATGAGAACAATACACATACCAAGTTTTGTTGCTGTTGATAAAACTAACCCCCCCACTTATGACTAAAGGTGGCGCTACTGACCCCCTCACCACGCCCGTTTCTGAAACTTTGCACATGTCTACTGGATAATAAATGTGATGTGTCTGTCGAGTTTCATGCAATTTCAAGTATGTTAAGAGTCTCAAAAGCATAAAAAAAGAATATTAAAGTTTGATGCGTTGCCACGGCAACAGTATCTAAGATATCAATAATCCTTTCACAGGTTTACATCTGCCGTGTGTCTACATTGTACACATAAAGTTTGAAGCAAATCTGGTAAAAATAAGACAGTGATTTCAAAGCATTTTAATAGTGATGTACTTCCTGCTGCCTGTTGGTGGCGCTATAACTTTGACTCACAATAGTCACATCTGTGCGATCGGCCTCTTACAAAGAACACACTGCTGAAGTTTCATCAAGATCAGTTAATGTATGCAGAAGTTATAACACACTTCCTGTTTCATTTTTTCGCCATAAATTCGTTTCCTCGCCACGGCCAAACCGTTCGAGATATCAAAAATCCGTCCGCAATTTAGCATCCTCAATGTCTTGACTTCATGCACACCGAGTTTGGAGGCGAATCGATGAATTCCCTAGGAGGAGTACATTAAATTCCACAGCATGCGTTTCCAAACAACCCTAAATAGCCGACTTCCTGTTGGGCTGGCGTAAAACTTAGAGCACGAAAGTTGTTCGGCCCGATGAGATCTATATGTGTACCGAGTTTCATATTATTACATGCAAGCGTGTCTGATTTATGGACAAGTGTTCGGATCCCGTTCCAGGGGGCGCTGTCGAGCCCCCCTGCCACGCCCGGGTACCAGCTTCAGTCCGGCCCTGATGGCCGCGGGTTCTGACCTGTGTGCCAAATTTCAAGAGTTTTCGAGCATGTTAAGGGCCCCAAAAGTGGCCGAAAGGTTGACAAAATAATAATAATAATAATAATAATAATAATCCTACCGAAAACAATAGGGCCTTCGCCCTTTCAGGGCTTGGGCCCTAATAATAATAATAATAATCCTACCGAAAACAATAGGGCCTTCGCCCTTTCAGGGCTTGGGCCCTAATAATGAAAAAAAATCCTTACGAAAACAATAGGGCCTTCGCCCTTTCAGGGCTTGGGCCCTAAATACACACAGGCATCCTACCTTTCCATGCAATCCGATATAATCCATAATCCATAGCAATGCATGTCATCTGCTGTATCCACAACAATCCATACGTGTTTGAGCCATATTTCCTTCTTGCAGGTGTTCATGTCAGATCTTACACAATCATATAGCACTAAGCTAGTTATCGCTAACATACAAAGTAGGCTAACCTAAATGGTAAAAGTAATTCCAACTTTATTTCAGAATTAAAAAGCAGTAATCCAAGTCGAGTTTGTTGACTGTGCATCTTGAGCAGTTTGGTGGCCCTTATCCCTTTAACTGCAACTGCAAAGTAACTTATCTGTCATACTGTTTAACTGTGTTAGTGTTGCCGCACTATCCTGATCATTATAGCACTAAATAGGAACAACCAAAGGTCTTCTATATAATTTAAAACACATACCATGATGACTAGACCTTGGTTAGGTGTTCTTATAATGGATGTAAGTATGGGGGACAGCAAGCAAATATCGATTATATGTCAGTTACTGCCTTTTGCCTTTGCACGACTCCTTATTTTTGGCACATGATACAAAGGCAGAATACAGTAACTGCCAAACAAGGGTCAAAGGTCAATTTTGAGCTCAAGATTTTTTGCATACAAACATTTCTTCATTATAGCAACTAGTTGTCAAATTTTGGGAGTCCTACCTATAATACTTTTGTCTGGACAAAACAGAAACTTTAAAGTCATTTTTCTCAGTTTCACACTCTAGCGAGTTAAGGTCTTTTGCCTTTGCAGGGCAGTATAGTTACTATCACTGGCCGGCTACTCACCCGGAGACTTGTTTCGCGGTACAAACTAAATAAAAACTAGTTTTGAATGACAAAACCTATGACGAAAATCTATTGACATTTTCGTCAACGAATAAAAACTAGACAAAAATGTTAGATAGTGACGATTTGGGAAGCGATCCAGTCAGAACTGATGTCCTGCATTTGTGGTAGATGCGCACATTTGTACTGTAACGTGCTGATCTACCCAGCGGCACGGAGAATTTTACTCATTCTCCCATACTCTGGGAGAATGAGTAGAGCAGACATATAGATCTGAATAAGAGTGACGACGCAAAAAAAGAGCTCTATTCGGTACGGTTTTCTATGCGCACACCCGACCCGAAGCGTGCAGCCATGCACAGATACCTATACAGCGTGCGAGTACTGAATTGAGCTCTCTTTTGTGTCTGAATGGACAAATACACACAACATTATGTCGAAATGTCCGTTTTGGAGATTATTCACGGAAACTATGTTGGTTATGTCTTAAACAGTTTTGAGTGTATCGGATGTGCATCAGCGCACGTCATTGGACATGATCCGATGTATTAAAGTGACAGTGGGTAATAAACCTAATGCGGTCTGTGTCCTTAATATTGATCAAGCAACAAAAGAAAAAGAGAAAAGCATTCACTGCTCGTTAATAGCTTTAATAAGGATTCATTATATTTAATTCATACAAATAAATATGTCTGCTGCTTGAAAGAATAAAGAATGATGATATTTTTAAGATATGTTGTCACCAGTATTTATTTGTTATTTTTTAATCCAACCAACTCAAAAACGTTTTGAGCTGTATGTATTTTTCTCTTTATTTTCGTATATGTAAAAAAAGAAAAAGGAAAAAAAAGATTTGTTCTGCATGAATACAAAAAAGGGTAACACTTTATTTTGATGGTCCCTTTTGAACGTGCTGTTGACTACAAGTAACTCTGCAACTATATGTCAACTAACTTTCACTTGAGTATAAGTAGACTGTCTGCTTAATATCTGCAAACACTTTATTGTGATGGTCCTCCAACAGACACTCTACTGACTATAAGTAATTTTGCAACTACATGTCAACTTAATCTAACCCTAACCCTACCAGTCTACTAATACTTAACTAACACTCTAATGAGAGTTAGTAGACATGTAGGTGCAGCATTACTTATAGTCAACAGAATGTGTTAAAGGGACCATCAAAATAAAGTGAAACCCAAAAAAGAATTTAACTCTATTAAATCTGTTTTTTACCAGTTTACAGATAACTACTTTGAATGGAGCTAAATAAATATAATAATATATATCATAAACATTTTAATGGTGTTTTTATTATGTGACTAACAACAACTAACAACTATAGATGATAATAACAGTACAGAAATAACTTGTTTATTTTGGGACGGTTGACATTCACTTTAGGACAGTTCAAATAGTTTTTCAGGACGGTTCCAGGACGGAGGTGAAAAAAGTTAGTCTGGAGCCCTGATTGGGAGCATATACAGGTTGAACAGGAGTGGCGCAAGAATTTAGCCTTGAGGGACTCCGCATGTCATGGATGTCCACTCAGACTTATGGTCTCCTATACTCACATAATAACCTCTCCCATCTAAGTATGACCTGAACCATTTTAGGACTATCCCAGAAAGCCCCACCCAGTTTTCCAGCCTGTCAAGAAGTATGTTGTGATCGACTGTGTCAAATGCAGCACTGAGGTCGAGTAGTACCAGCACTGATAATTTGCCTGAATCAGTATTTAAGCGAATATCATTTATTATCTTTATGAGCGCTGTCTCTGTGCTGTGGTGCAGTCGGAAACCAGATTGAAAATTGTCAAAGTATCCATTCGAGCATAAGAATTTGTTACAGTTACTGTTACAGTTTCCTTGTTTAAGAGGAAAGTTGGCACTTTTGGATGAAGAGTGTGTACCAGCTCAGGCGACTGATACTTTCCTACCACCAGGGGAAATGTTCGATGAGTTGGTCTGCGTCTCTTTGGATCACACTGGGAGGCTCGCCATCGATAGAAAGGGATCTTCCAAGTAGTTCTCACTCTCCATAAGACCTGACCTGTTTTTTTGCAAACAGGAAACTTTAAAATGATGTTCTATATATCTATATGTTGTACAACAATCATACTAAAGCATAACAACCATGTAACATTAAGCATCACATGCTGCATAATACTCAATGATCACATGTTCAGGCCTATTTATCACACTTCAGTTCAATATCTAGATATATCTAAAGTAACCAGCATATAACATGTACAACCTTATACTTATTCAATAACAGCTGATAATAAATCAACAGAAATTACATCAAGTTACTCTTATCCCTGGATTAGAAAAACTGTAAGCAGTAGGCTCTACATAAGTTAAGTTGCAACACATAACTGTAGTTGCAATGCCAATACTCTAATTAGAGTACCCTTATCAGAACAAAATGTTTTATCTACCCACAGCAGAATTTAAACATTAAAGTTTAACATTTCCACACACAACATTAAAATGAAATCATAATAGAAACCATATAGTATTTTTTTATAACCTTCCCTTCAATAGCAATGCTGTGTAATTCACTCAGATACTCCTTAAAACAAAGCAAATGAACATAAAAACAGCTGTGTTCAGGTAACTTAAATATCAGCTTACTATTTCAGTTGCTAATTGAAATTAAAACTTTGTATCACTTCCAGCAATCAATTGCTACGGCGCTAGGCCGTGAACACCCCCTTAACTCTTAATACAAATACAGGCAAATGTAGCTTACCGAGACAAATAGAGGTGGAAAACGGGATTTTTCCAAACTCCCGGTTGCTCCTCCTTATTCTGTCTTCTGTGTTGGTTCTTTAGCTTCTTCTTCTTCTTCTTCTTCTTTAGTTTTTTATGGCGGCTGGCAAACCAACTTAACGGTGCATTACCGCCACCGACTGGACTGGTGTGTGAATCAGGAGATATTGGAACTCAAAAAAAAAAAAAAAAAAAAAAAAAAAAAAAAAAATTAAATCCTTTTTTCTAAATCTGTGTCTCTCAGAAACTTAATAACATATTGATAAATGTTACTGGATGTTTTCCCTAATAAACCTTGCATTGTAAAATTATTCTGATTGACCATTCTAAGAGACTGAAAAAGCTGGTTTCTTTCTTGGCTGTACTTTGTGCAATGAAATAAAATATGCTCTACAGTTTCTAAATGATTACAATGTTGGCATTTCCCTGTTGGATGTTTCCCTATTATCTTCAATGAAGAATTGAGCCCGGTGTGTCCTATTCTTAACCGTGTAATTATACTTTCCTCTCTTCTACTCCTACACTCTGTCCTTCCTATATCTACTTCTGGTTGTATATTATATAAATGTCTCCCATTTTCATGACCCACCCAATACTCCTGCCATGTTGATCTTGCATATGCTTTAATAAACATTTTAGCTTCAGATTTACTATATGGTACTTGTAATATTCTATTGTGTTTCAGTGTTTGTTTTGCAAGTTTATCAACCTCCTCATTCCCTTTCACTCCTACATGTGCAGGTACCCAAAGAAACCTGATTTTTAAATCCTTTGCATTTAACTTATATAAAACCATACAAATCTTATGAATTATATCATTTCTTATAGATTTCCCAGATTTCATGCTTTCTAAAGCTGAATAACTATCAGATATAATCACTGAGTTATTTAAATCATTTCCCTCTACCCATTCCAAGGCTAACAAAATTGCAACCAGCTCTGTTGTGTATACGGATAAATTATCTGTTATTCTTTCCTGACATATTACCCCATTCGTTGGACTATATACTGCTGACCCAGCATGTCCTGTCTTTGGATCTTTGGAACCGTCTGTAAAAATGAATGTATATTCAGAAAAATGCATATCCAGATAATATTTAACAATATCCCTCACTGCTACTTCCTTTGATTTATTTTTGATTTCCTTATGAAGGCCTAAATCTACATCTGGTATAGGGAAAAACCATGGAGGAATAGGAGGGACTGAAATTGTTGAACAATACTGTAACTTATGTAACCCTATATTCTCAGCTTTCACATCACCAATCCACCCAAAACTTCTGAAATTGGACTTACTATGTTCCCAGCAGTCTTTTAAGATAGCTTTAGCTGGATGGCTATCAACTTGTCCCTTCACATTAACCCAATATGCTAACATCAGTTGTACCCTTCTGATCCTCAAAGGCATCTCACCCATTTCCACTTGCATAGAAGACACTGGGGATGTTTTAAAAGAACCACTACATATCCTTAGAGCCTGAGCTTGCATGACATCCAATGCTTTGATATTAGACTCTGCTGATGACATATATGCTATACATCCATAATCAAAGACAGACCTCATTAGTGCCCAATATATATTTTGTAAAGATGCCCTGCTTGCTCCCCATGCTTGTCCTGATAGACAGCGTAGTATATTAACAATCTTTTTACATTTATTAACCATTTTTTCTAAATGAATCTTCCATGTCAATTTTTCATCAAACCACATCCCAAGAAACCTAATAATCTTCTTTTGCTCCAGAGGCTGACTATACAATTTTAAGGATACAGGTGTAATCTTATGCTTTTTTGAAAAACATATGACTTGTGTTTTAGACACTGATAATCTAAATCCCCATTTATTTGTCCATTTTTCCACTTCATTAATTGCATCTTGCATTTTTGATTTAACATAAGATTCATTACGGCCACGAAACCATAATGCTCCATCATCAGCATACAATGATTTCCCAATTTTATGGTCAATATTTGAAAATATATCATTAATCATAATGTTGAATAATAATGGGCTACATACACTCCCTTGTGGAGTTCCATTCTCAACTGTATATACCTCAGAGAATTCTGCACCTACTCTTACCTGTATTTTCCTATTAAACAAAAAATCCAAAATCCAATTATATACTTTACCACCAATTCCTAATTGTTGTAATTTAATTAATAACCCTTCTTTCCAAAGCATATCATATGCTTTCTCAACATCAAAAAATACTGCTATTACCACCTCCCTATTAGTCTGAGCTTTCCTAATATCTGATTCTAAACATAATAATGAATCCATTGTACTTCGGCCCTTACGAAACCCACTCTGATATGGGGAAAAAAGGTCATTGCTATCTAAATAATGAGTCATTCTATCTGTAATTATTCTTTCCATTATTTTACACAACTGCGATGTTAAAGCAATTGGTCTATAACTAGACGGGTCAGATGGATTTTTCCCTGGCTTTAAAATAGGTACTATAATCGCATGTTTCCACACTGATGGAAGCTGACCAATTTCCCAAATTTTATTAAAAAATTCTAGTACTATTTTTAGTGTCTCATCTGTCATATTTGCTACCATTTTATAACATACCATGTCTTTTCCTGGAGTAGTTTGTTTTGCATTAAAGACTGCTTTTTTCAACTCAAACATATTTAAAGGTTCGTCTAATGGATTTCCTGAATGTTCTTTCTTTTCTAAAACATCTGGGAAACTTTCTAACACTTTCCTTCTGTTCACTTGCGCTTCCTTAGTAAGGTTCTCAGAACTATGCACTTTCCTAAATGTTTGAGCTAAAACTTCAGCCTTTTCTAAATTATTAACTGCCACTTTATCACCACTATTTAATACAGGTAATTCATAATTCCTTCTAACTCCTCCCATCCTCCTTATCATTCCCCATATATCAGATAACTTCACATCCCTTCCTATACTATTACAGAATTTCCTCCAAAAATTTCGCTTTTGTGTCTTAATTGTTTTTCTTACTACTGCCTGCTTTCTTTTATACTCTATCAAAGCATCTTGAGAATGATATTTCTTAACAAATTTAAAAGCTTTGTTTCTTGCTTTAACTGCTTTACTGCACTCATCATTCCACCATGGTACATTCTTACATTTCCTATTTCCTTTACTTTTAGGTATTGTTTCCTCAGCTGACAATATTATTTCATTTACTAATGCATTATTAAACTCATTTAATTCTATTTCTTTAATCTCATTAAGTTTTAGACATTTTGCTGCACAAATGATCTGAAAAATTTCCCAATTTGCATTCTCTATTTTCCACCTTGGAATGTTCCTAATCCTTTCTTGACATGTCCCTAATCCAACTTGAATTAGAATAGGGAAATGATCACTTCCTATTGTAGTTTCCTTATCTACATTCCATGTACTAATACCTGCTATTACACTGGACACAAATGTTAAATCAAGTACTGATTCAGTATTATTTATACTGTTAAACCGTGTTCCCTCACCATTGTTGAGACATACCAACCATTTATCATCAATATATTCTTCTAAAACTAAACCATTTGCATCTGTACTATTGCTTCCCCATAACGTATTGTGTGCATTAAAATCCCCACACCATATTACCTCATTGGTTGGTGATCCCACAATATTTTCCAAAATACTACCCTCTATTTTCCCACAAGGATTATAATAATTGATTACATCTATAGAACCTTTACTAGTCCATATCCTTATCGTAATTGATTCATTATTTTCATTTATATTTATAATTTCATAACTTAAACCATTTTGTATGAAAGTTACTAATCCTCCCCCTCTACCATTCTCTCTATCTCTTCTGACTGCTGAATATCCTTTAATAGTAAAATCTAACTCTGATTTCAACCATGTTTCTTGCACACATATTATATTAGGTTTCTCTTTTACCTCATCTAAATATTTCTTAAACTCTTGGCCGTTTGCTATAAGACTTCTAGCATTCCATTGTAGTATGCCTACATTTATCACCATTTAATCTATACCAGCATTGTGCTGGGTAGACTGAGTGTCTGTACTTAAGTTATCCCGAACTGTTTCCCAAACCATTCCTTTTATCCCCAAGTATTTTTCAGCTGCTTTCACAATAATTTTAATCCTTTCAGTACGACTCGTTGTCTGTGCAGAACAGTTGATAATTTCAACCATAAAAATCACAAAATCATGTTTGCTGACAACTAAATTGTCTTTTCTTATCTTTCCATCCTCATCATTTATTATTTCATTTCCAATGCCCTCATTTTGATTTGGCATTACATTCACTCTGGGGACCAACTTTACTGCTTCAGAGTAGCTAATACCTTCAGTTACCTTAATTCGTTGTACCTCTTTGGCTCTTTTACTAAATTCACATCCCTGATATGCTGCACTGTGCTTGGTTCTTTAGCTTGCTAATACACTCACTTTTATCACTCTGTTAACTTTAAATCTGTAAATTTCCTCTCTTTTCCCCTGTCGCCGTCCCCTCTCTTTTTCTCACATACACACGTGCAGGGTCTCACCGAATCACGCAGTTGTGTCGTGACCTGTCAATCATGTTCAGCTGGGAGAGGAACTATCGCTCCTGATTGGCTGATTTTTCCTAAAGGGATATTACCTATTTTAATAAAAAAAATTAAGTTATTTTAACCCTGTATTGTCACTGGGTTACAGTATCAAAGAGCACACCCAGGTTCCTAACCGACGACGAAGACTTGACAGAGCAACCATTAAGTGTTAGACAGTATTCAATGTTATTACGTGAGGACGTTTTTTGTCCAATAATTAGAATCTCTGTTTTTTCAGAATTAAGGAGTAGGAAATTACTAGTCATCCAATTTTTTATATCAGCTATGCATTCCATTAATTTTGTGAATTGGTAAGTTTCGTCAGGGCGTGAAGAAATATAGAGCTGAGTATCATCGGCATAACAGTGAAAACTAATTCCATGCTTCCTAATGATATCTCACAAGGGTAACATGTACAGAGTGAACAGCAACGGTCCTAGTACTGAGCCTTGTGGTACGCCATACTGAACTTGTGATCGATAAGACATCTCTTCATTTACTGCTACAAACTGATAACGGTCAGATAAGTATGATTTAAACCATGCTAATGCAATTCCACTAATGGTTTTAACTAAAAGTTTTTGGTACGTATCCTAGAGACAAAGATGAATTAATGATGTTAAGAAGAGAATCTATGACATCTGGAAGCATCTCTTTCAGTAGCTTAGTCGGTATAGGGTCTAACATACATGTTGTCGGTTTAGATGATTTAACGAGTTTGGAAAATTCTTCCTCTCCTATAGCAATAAATAAATTTAAAAAAAATTCAGGGAGACTACAATGCACTCCCTGATGCGATACTGTAGTAGACGGTTGCATAGTTATAATTTTGTCCCTGATATTATCAATCTTATAAGTGAAGAAGTTCATAAAGTCATTACTGCTGTGCTGCTTGGAAACTTCTGGGCTTGAAGCTTTCTTTTTCGTTAGTTTAGCCACTGTTTCAAATAAATAAATAAGGGCCTGAGTGTGCTCGTTGTACCACGGCGTTGGACTACTTCCTTTTATCTTCTTTAAGCGCAAAGGAACAACTGTGTCTAAAGTGCTGGAAAAGAGAGAGCTAAAAGTTTCTGTAACAATATCGAGTTCTTCTAAGATATCTGGGATGTTGAGATGATTAAAGTGATCAGGAAGATAATAAAGCAATCTTTAGTGGCAGAAGTGATAAGTCTAACATATTTATAACACAGAGTCGGCTTTGCAGCCTTGGCTAAATGAAGTTTACACGACACTAGATAATGATCTGAAATGTCATCGCTCTGCTGCAGAAGTTCAACGGCATCAACACTGATTTCGTGTGATAATATGAGATCTAGAGTATGATTACGACAATGAGTAGGTTCTGACACATGTTGTCTAACTCAAATAGAGTAAAGAATGTCTTTAAATGCCAATCCCAATGCATCTTTTTCGTTATCAATTAACGTAACGTAACAATTATGACTTTATCTGCAGCCAGTACTAACTCTGATAGAAAATCAGCAAATTCTTTGATAAAGTCTGTATGGTTCCCTGGTGGCCTGTATACAGTAGCCAGCACAAATCTCAAACGTGATTTATCATTTACACTAGATAGTGTTACATTAAGCACCAACACTTTAAAATAATTATATTTTAAAGCAGGGCTCAGTAATTTCGGGATTTCTTCGCTGTATTCTCGCTTTTTGCTCGCAGGTTTCTTTCTAGAGCTCCCCCTACAGCTTCGGAATAGATATTTGACAACACTGTTGTAAAAACTCGTTGGCGATTCTCAGACACCAGAGGCTAGTAGATCAACGACATCAAAGCAGATGGGACATTCTTTAAAACGTCTTCTTCATTCGGGTTTGAACAGCGTGAGGGAGCGTAATAATGACAGCATTTTAGCAGATTTCTTTTGGCCGTAAAGCAATTCGTTACATCGCGAGACCTGATATCACGCAATACTTCCTGACGCGGCGGCCGGCGGCCCACCGGCTCAAAGTTGCAAGTGCGGATTTTCCGCTCACGGGCACCAGGGGGGTGCGAAACGACCACCATTCAACCCTAAATAAGTAATATAACCATTCCAGTGACTCCGAAGCTGTTCAGTTAAGGTAAAAAAGTTACTTAGTTTACCTTTAAACCAGACTTCTTAGTAATTTTGAAGATATTACTATAAATTACAGCAACACCTCCCTCTTTGCCTTTCAAACGAGGCTCATGTTTATAACAGTAATCTTGCAGGCTGGATTCAGTAATGTAATCGTTTGGTTTTAGCCAGGTTTCTGTCAAACACAGCACATCTAGGTTTTAATCTGTAATCATATCATTAACAATAAGTGCTTTTGAAGTAAGGGATCGAATATTCAGCATCCCAAGCTTTATCATTTGTTCATCTGTATTATATCTGTTTTTTTATTTGTTGAACATTAATTAAATTATTACCCTTAAATGGGTTTGGGAGTTTTTTGTATTTCCTAATTCAGGGAACAGACACAGTCTCTATAAGATGATATCTAAAACACTAAAGTATGTCCAGTATGTCCTGTGCCCGTCGCCTGTCCACCAGAGCCAGAGCCAGTCTTCGAGCAAGAGCCAGAGCCCGTCTTCGAGCAAGAGCCAGAGCCAGAGCCCGTCGCCTGTTCGCCAGAACCGGAGCCTATCGCCTGCCCGCCAGAGACTGAGCACACCGCACTTGAGTCTGCTCTGGAAGACACAACGCTCATTGTGGTGTCCATGGCTGTTTTGTGTGTGTGGGCAGCACACACATCGACTACGGCCCATGAGTCCAGCCCTGAGTTTCCTGATAAGCTGGTTCTGTCCAGCCCCGAGTTTCCTGATATGCTGGTTCCGTCCAGCCCCGAGATTCCTGATATGCTGGTTCCGTCCAGCCCAGAGTTTCCTGATATGCTGGTCCCGTCCAGCCCCGAGTTTCCTGATATGCTGGCCCCGTCCAGCCCCGAGTTTCCTGATATGCTGGTTCCGTCCAGCCCCGAGTTTCCTGATAGGCTGGTCCCGTCCAGCCCTGAGTTTTCCAATCCGCTGGTTCCGCCCAGCCCAGAGCCCGTTGATCCTGCGCCAGAGCCCGTTGATCCTGCGCCAGAGCCCGTTGATCCTGCGCCAGAGCCCGTTGATCCTGCGCCAGAGCCCGCTGATCCTGCGCCAGAGCCCGCTGATCCTGCGCCAGTCCTGTCCAGCCCAGAGTTTCCTTCGCCGCTGGTCCCGCTTAGCTCAAAGCCCTCTTCACCACTGGTCCTGCCCAGCCCAAGACCCTCTTTGCTGCCGGACCCCCCCTTTCCTGTCAATTTTCCCATTAAAATTTTGGGGGGGCACAGTATACCTGCTAGGGGGATCGCGGATGTCTCTCTGACGCAGGTCCCAGTGCTACCATGGCCTGAAAAAATACCTCCGCCATGGCCACTCGAAGGGTCCTCACCGCCGTGGCCACCCGAAGGGTCCTCACTGCCATGGCCACCCGAAGGGTCCTCACCGCCATGGCCACCCGAAAGGTCCTCACCACCATGGCCACCCGAAGGGTCACCACCGCCCTGGACGTCCAAGGGTCCGACAGCTCCGCCCTGGCCACGCTCACAGCCTGCTCCATCGTGGCCACACCCACAGCCTGTTTCGCCCTGGTCCCCTGACCAGCCTGCTCCGCCTGACCGTCCTGGAGTCCAGGATGCCCACCCTCCCACCCCTTTGGATGTTATACGGCGCGAGGACGCGCCTTCAGGGAGGGGGGGGGGTACTGTCACGTTTTGATGTGTTGAGTTCTGTTCTGTGATCTTGTTTTCCCCTGTCTTTGTGATTTTTGGTTTAATCCTGTTAGTTTTTCCCTGTCTGTTTAATTAGAAATTCCCATCACCTGTGTCTTGTTAATTATCCTGTTAGCCCCAATGTATTTAAGCCCTGTGTTTTCCCTCAGTGTTTGTCGGTTCTCGTCCATGTATGGTTGTGTGTTCCTGTATTTTCCTGAGTTCCTGTATTTTCCTGAGTTCCTGTATTTTCCTGTAACCTGAGTTTGTGAATAAACCAGCTGCATTGAAATTCTGTTCCCTCGTCTTCAGCAACCTGCACAAACCTGACAGGCAGTAAATGCCTGTATATTTTTTGAAGTCCATCAAAGTGCATTTATCCATGATAAAAGTGCTCCACACAGCTCTGGCATGTTAATAAAGACATTTAAACAGTAACACTTGACGATAGGAGTAGCGAAAGTTTAGATGCTCTCGCGGTTCAACTAAACAGGGCTGGGCAACAAACTCAAGCTCCTCCAATATTTCTCTTTAAACTCTCGTTTTAGACTTCTAATTTGTGACTGGTGTTTTGCTTTGCTCTTTTCTCTGCACTCCCGCGTTCGTCATCACGTCATGTGTCGGGTCAAGGGTCACTCTTTCGCCATAAACCGTCTGCCAGAAGCTAGTTATTTTAGTGGATAAAGTTTTAAACATGAATTTTTTTCTTATACGAACGCATGGCTTAACTTCAGAAGGCCTTTATTAACATGCCAGAGCCGTGTGGAGCACTTTTATGATGGATAGATGCACTTTTATGATGGATAGATGCACTTTGATGGATTTAAAAAAAATATAAAGCCATTCACTGCCATTATAAAGCTTGGAAGAGCCAGGACATATTTTAATATAACTCCGATTGTGTTTGTCTGAAAGAAGAATGTCATATACACCTAGGATGGCTTGATGGACAAATTGGCAGAGGGTGTTAAACTTCATAGGTATGAATAGGAATAGGGCAACATCTTTTACATATATCCTGTTGCTTAAGAGAGATAAAGCTTGCAAAACTGCCGTTTTTGCATGTCAGTCAAGGTGCATATTGAGCAAATGAGACACGTATAACTCCAGCTTTGCTATGATGTACTGAAGTGTGAAGGTAAAAACTGTTGCTGTAGCATTCCCGGCTGAACAGATGCAATTTACTCTCAGGAACTGATGTTTATAAAGGATTTAATTTCCAAAAACACCGTAAGAGCGGAATAAAAGCAAACAAACAAATAAACATTAGACATCTGACAGCAAATTGTATATAAATGTCCATAACAAACTAATGAATACACATTTGCAATCTAATTGGCTACACCATAAATACTGTGATAATAAATCAAGTGTTTAGTATGCAGGCTAATGTAATAACTTTGCCTTACTGTACTGTAGTAAACCTGAATAATATGAATTACTTTTGGTACAGCTGATGATCTCCATTTATAGAGAAAAACATAAAATGTATAAAATGACCAAATAAAGACCTAATTTACTGTAAACAATCTATCAGAAGTGCAAATCAAGAGAAACTAAGCAATAATACACTGTGTTCTGCATGTGACAGTTACAATGAATCACACACACTCTCTACATAACATCATAAGCAAATTAAATGGTCATCACTAGCCATCACATACTGTACTATGGTTATTCCATTACCCTTCAAATTGCACAAATCGAAATTGCGAATTGAAAATACGCTCAATGGAAACACGTCAATTTCGCAAAAACTCCCATATATCGCAAAAAAGTTTTTACACTCGCATGAGGTGGTTTTTCAGGCAATTCAAAAAGGACTATTTCGCAAAACTGCAATGGAAATGTTTTTTTCGCATTTACAGGTCACATGGGATACGTAAAAATTCACATGATTATTATTTAAAGATGACGCGGTATGTATGGACCGAAGATGAGACAGAGTTCTTTCTTAAACTAATAGGCCTTTATCGCAACACAATAGAACGCCGGAAGTAGCCGCGAAGCAGTGTACAGCGTCTTCCGGTTATTGCATTCACCATGGCTGCATGTTAATTATCACTGGACTACTTCGCTCTCGCGTCTCCCAAAAATTTCATTTTTTTTAGTTTTCTTGATTCCATTTGAATGGTTAAATTAAATAGTTATAACCAATTGTTTAAAATGTAATGATTTAAGCAAAACTTTCTTCAAAGGTTAAACCAAACTTTTATTTTGACGGGTTGTCATGTACACCTTTGAGTCTCTCTGTGTTTTATGATATGATGATAGTTTTTCTCAAATAAAGCTAAAATGCTGCTGAAGTGACTCTCAGAGCGGCTGTGTTGATGAAGTGCATTAATGTTAATATGTTAGGCTGAAAACATCGCGAGCGTCATGCGTGCCTCAGTGTGTGTGTGTGTGTGGTAAATGAAACAGCGCATCTGTGCTTCATTCACAGAGACACACAGAACACGATTCCTATTTAAATGGTCTTTATGTGGTTTAATATTGACAGACACTGGTCTATATCGTGATTTTATTTAAGTTTACTGACCTACTTTTCATCTAAAGGTGTAACTAAGTAACCACTGGAAGTGCGAGTACACTGCTTGGCGATTTCGAACGTTCCGAAACCAGGAAATGAGATAAAGGCCTATTAAAGACAAACAAATTACGGGAATATTAGATTCCAAGCAACAGAGAAATGCCATTATTCATCAAGACTTGGAAGAAGGACAAGGGCTTTGACAAGCCGTGGCAAATCTTACGGTCCAAATGGAAAACTCTAAAACAAAAGTATCTTTCAGAGAAGAGAAATCTTTGCAAAAGTGGTGCGGGTGAGTAGTATTAACATACACCTTGTGTCACTTTTGGTTGATGTATGGCCCCTGTCACTCATGATTGACAGGGAGTCCATGTGGCAAATTTTTTTTTTCCTGATTTACAGTGCCAAACTGACTGGTCAGTGGGTGTCATATGTTTTACGGCGGTTATATCCCACCCTAGATCAATTTTATGACATTTGTTGAATCCAGGGTATCTGGCTCCTTCCAGTCTGTTGGGGGGAAACTGTTGCTGATTGTATTTTCCTTCGACTGTTGGGGGTGAAATTCACCCCAGCAGGTATTACGTAATGGTGACACCCTGAGTGTCAGAATCTTTGTTGTTTGATCAATAGGGTAGCCTATATGTTAATTGAGTCAAAATATTTGAGTCAAGACATTCAGGAATACCATTACCCCTACACCACACTGGATATATTCATTACAATAGTCTGGGGATGTTCTTTTAAGAACAACTGTGTGTGTGTGTGTGTGTGTGTGTGTGTGTTTGCGTGTGTGTGTGTGTGCACCTCAGTAGGATCAGTAGCAGGGCCGTCGCTAGTGGGGTGAAAGGTGGTGACAATTATAGGGGCCCCCGCTGTCCAGGGGGCCCCACAAAATCCTGCAGTTATACTATAGGCCCCTGTTGTATAAACAATTCTAATATTTATATTATTTGCATGCCTGAGATTTAAATGAAAACCACAAAAACATGCAATTTGGTTAAATATTTTTTCCAAATATCTGCTTCTCTTACCTCCCTAAAAATGGTTTAGTCCGATCTAAAGTATTTATTAATTATTCAGTCAGTGACAAACATCAGATGGACCCAATAAAATTGTAAGTCCCACCCCCAGCTCGTGAACAGAACCAATCAGAGTTGAGGCGGCAGTGCCTGAAGTTAACGATGAACTTGGTGGAAGAGCAGGAGATTGACTGACTGAAAAATGTCGGGGAAAAGACAACATACAGTAAATCAGGGGACCAGAAACACCATGAAAAGAAGGAGAGGGAGGCCAGGAGAGTTGTTGTATCCCAGTCGATAAAGACGTTCTTAAAGATAGGTTGCATTGTTATTTCGCTGGGAATAAGAAAACTACCGTCTCCAGCCTGCCGGGTCCTGTCACTCTTCATTATCGGTGCGCCCCACAATCGACCGAATGATTACGTGGTCAAAATTCCTGTCGTTTTACACTATTGTATAGAGTTAATGTACATGAGTCACGACGCATTGCATTATGCACCTGACCTGCCGACTGATGATGATGTATTTACATCAAGAAAACACGAATACAACACAACTGCACTTGGATGAATACATTTATTAGATTTATTTAATAATATTACCAGTTCCATATGATCTTTATTAAAAAAAAATAAGACAATAAATTATTTTATTTGTAAAATTTGACTGCATTCTTGTCAATTTCTAAATGTTTACTTTTGGATTTACGAATTAGACTGATTGGGAAAAAATATATATATATTATTTTGCTGTTTCTTTTTTTTTTAAACGCTTTTATTATTATTGAACAATTTCTTGCTTTTTGTTAGTTTTTATTAGTTGTAATTTTTATATAAACATTTAACTTTTAAAATAAAGGTTTTACAACAACATCACCATCTTCTGTTTTATGTGAGCCTCCATGCTCATCTATTGTACAGTATATGATATTGGTGGAGGGTGGTGGGGGCCCACATCAATATTTTTTCAGGGGGCCCCGAATCCTCTAGCTACGGCCCTGATCAGTAGTACCTGAACTTTAGGTTTATGTTAATACCTAAGACAAAGAATCAGACACGTTCATCCAGCCAAAGAGTCCTAATTACCCACACACCCCATACTATATTCTTCTCAACAAGAAAAGGTTTCGTTTTTTCTAGAACATCTGTATCTGTTTCCTGACGCCAATAGGATCAGTGTTAAAAAGACAAAGAATCAAAACATTTATCTAACTCACAGTGAACGTGTTTGAGAGTGGAACTGGCGGGGAAGAGTACATCCTAAATGGGTTTGTTAATGGTTTTACGACAGTTGCTTAGGCTAGCCTAGATGTTTAAAGAATGACACTTCATCAAAAGATTTCTGGTGATTCTCTGGGCTCGCACACAAAAACATCTTTTTAGTGTATATAAATGTGGTCGTTACTTTTGTTATTTTAGTATTTAAAAAAAAATAATGTTTTAGTTTTTAACCCAACCCATAGTGTGTGTGTGTGTGTGTGTGTGTGTGTGTTGCAAAACAACAAATTACATATTTTACTTCTGAGTAAAATAAGACACACAGGGATTTTAAACGTTCAAACATTTATACGTTTGCCATAAAAAGCAAGGAAAGTTGTCTATTTTCTTTAAATAAAACTTTTACTTTATTTTATTCTTTAAAACAGACTGATGACCAGCATCTTTTATTAGTACTGTAGCCGAGCAGTTTCCTCACATGAGTAAAACACAATTTTCTCTGTTACTGAAATTGTTGTTCCTTCTGTTTTATCGTTTGAGAGTATTGTTTTTAAAATTAGCGGTGCTTCTCCTGTTCTGATCTTGTTTATTTATCGTCCACCGAAGCCTAACCCTCTGTTCTTTGATGAACTCACAGAGCTAATTGCATTTGTGAATCCCCTTTGTCCATCTATGATTCTTATTGGAGATATTAACATTCATGTTGATAATCCTAGCTGTAATCACACTGCTAATTTGATGGAGATTCTCGACTGTTTTAACCTGATACAACATGTCAAATTTCCAACTCATAGAAAAGGTCATACATTGGATTTAGTGTGTACAGCTGGTGCTGATATAAATCAGCTTGAAGGTAAAGATTTGTGTATTAGTGACCATAAGCTCTTGAGTTTTA
Source organism: Abramis brama (assembly GCF_963993115.1). NCBI lineage: Eukaryota > Metazoa > Chordata > Actinopteri > Cypriniformes > Leuciscidae > Abramis > Abramis brama. Next base: position 40,453,647 of record NC_139974.1, read on the forward strand.
ACTTAAATGTTTCTCTGCAAAAACTACAAAAGAGGGTTATTAGTTTTAGAAATCTTAAAAATATTGATTTTAATCAATTTTCATGTATGATAAATGACAGTTCTGCAGGAAATACTGTTGATCATTATAATTCAATTTTATCATCAACTCTAGACGTGCTGGCCCCCAAGAAGGAACGTGTTGTTTCATTTTTGAAATCATCACCCTGGTTTACCACTGAACTCAGGGCCCTTAAAGCAAAAAATAGGCAGTTGGAACGACAGTTTAAAAAATCAGGGCTCACTGTTCATAAACTTATGTATGATGAGCATTTGGTTCAGTACAGCGATGCCCTCAAAATATCAAGAACCGAATACTACTCTAAAATCATTAATGATGGTACTGCTAATCCAAATAAGATGTTTAAAGTAATCAACAAACTTCTTAAACCTTCCAATTCACTTATTTGTTCCACTGTGCAGCAGTGCAATATGTTTTTGAATTTTTTTGCTGAAAAAATTGATAATATTTATCAGTCTATTACTTGTGCCTCTCTGAGTGCACCTCCTGAAATTCAGCCTTTAAATTGTCCGTCTACTTGGTTTTCTAGTTTTAAAACGGTTACCATTGACTACATTTCCAAATTAATTATGACTATGAGTTCCACTACCTGCACCTTGGATCCTATTCCAACTCATGTTCTCAAAGAGTGTCTGCCATCTATCATTCCTCTCATTTTGAACATTGTTAATACTTCCATTACTAGTGGACTTGTTCCTCAAGCCCTTAAGGTCGCCTCCATCACACCAGTTCTTAAAAAGCCTGGGTGTGATGTGTCTGATCTGTCTAATTACAGACCAATATCAAATCTTCCTTTTTTGGCGAAGGTTTTGGAACGTGTTGTTGTGTCACAACTGCATTCTCACTTGTCCACGAACAAGCTTTTAGAACCTTTTCAATCTGGGTTTCGCTTAGGACATAGTACTGAGACTGCCTTGGTCCGAGTTATGAATGATCTCCTCGTCTCTGCTGACTCTGGTGCCCTTACTATCTTGGTGCTCTTAGATTTGAGTGCAGCTTTCGACACGGTGTGTCACTCTATACTGCTTGAGAGACTTGAAACCTGGCTTGGTATTTCCGGTACAGTGCTGGAGTGGTTTAAATCTTACCTGACTGATCGTACCCAGTTTGTTATTTTAGAAAATAATAAATCTAACGTTGGACAGGTGTGTCATGGTGTCCCTCAGGGGTCTGTCCTTGGCCCGATACTTTTTAATATCTACATGCTCCCTTTAGGGCAGATCATTAGAAAGCATGGTCTCGGGTTCCACTTCTATGCTGATGATACACAGATTTATATTAGCACAAAAACTAATATTACAGGTGTATCAGCAACTCTTTCTGACTGTCTTCAGGAAATTAAATTATGGATGTACCAAAATTTTCTTAAATTAAATGGTACTAAGTCTGAGGTTCCCTTTCGTAAAGGGAACTCCCGCTGCATCGATACTCGATACTTTGGGGAATGCCCTCGGCATGACGCGTCTGAAGTCTACTATACAACTATTCCAATCTTGATTGGTGCAACGTCATTACGTCACGCGTGACGTCGCATGTGACGGTGATCCGGAAGCTATAAAACGGTCACAGGAACCAGGAAGTGTTAGCTTCTGGTCTTCAGCAAGCGCTCTATGTACAACTTGTCTGTCTTATTTGGTGTTGTTTGTCACGTTATATTGGAAAGAGTTTATTGAAAGTGGTATGAGTATGGCCGAGAAAAAACAGTTCAGACAATGTGCGTCCCCTTGCCCACGTTTTCTCGCCGAGGGTGACACACATTCGCTGTGTGTAGTTTGTTTGGGAGTGGAGCATGCACAGGCAGCGCTCGAGGGCGCTGTCTGTGCTAACTGTGAAATCATGCCCCTGAGAACGCTCCGCTCCCGGCGAGCTATGTTCAATGAGTCCGGCCAGCCCCGCGATCCTCGTGGATCAGGTCCCGCGTCTGTTGAGGCAGCGCGGCGTCTGCATTCATGGGGATCGCAGCGGGATCTAGTGGATAATGCTGAGACGGCTTCGGCCCTTTCTCAGCATTCTGAAGCTAGTTCCCGTAGTTCCGCTCAGGGTGCGGAAGCCCGCGCTGCGGCTTCTTCCGCCCCGTTAGCGGGACCGATGCTCGAACTCTCTGGTTCTGAGGAATTGGAGAGTATGAGCATCGACGCGGGGGAATGTGAAAATCAAACATCAATCCATTCCCCCGCATTTGAGGAGCTGCTAGAGGTTGTGACCAGAGCAGTTGATAAATTAAAAATTGACTGGCCATCTGAGGTGCAGGAAGCGACAGTAAAAAGCAAACTCGATGAGCGCTTCCTGCAGCCTCGGTCACAGCCTCTACGTCGGAGCCTGCCATTTTTTCCCGATCTCCACACTGAGGTGTCGAGATCGTGGAATAAGCCCTTCTCCTCACGTATATCTGGCCCCAATGTTCATTTATATTCTAATATATTGGGTGCTAGGGAGGAGGGCTATGGGATGATGCCCAGGGTTGAAGAGTCGTTTGCGTCGCACCTCTCCCCTGACGCTGCATCATCCCTGCGGGCTCCGACGCTTCCCACCAAGCCCTGCCGTACAACATCGGCCTTGGTGGGAAAGGCATATATGGCGGCAGGTCGGGCTGGTAGTTGTCTGCATACGATGGGGCTGTTGCAGGCATACCAGGCCGACCTCCTTAAAGAGGTGGACGACAGCGGGGAGGTCGCCTTCGACGACATCAGGGAGATGCGTCGAGTGGTTGACTTGTCTCTCCGTGCTACTAAGGAGACGGCCCGCGCCATCGGCCGCTCCATGGCAGCTTTGGTAGCTACGGAGAGACACCTGTGGCTGAACCTGTCGGGCATCGGGGACAAGGACAGGGCTTGTCTCCTCGATGCCCCGGTTTCGCCTTCTGGCCTTTTCGGCGACGGAGTCAACCAGGTCGTCGAGAGGTTTCAGGAGGCGAAACGACAGTCAGCCGCATTCAAAGAGCTTATCCCCCGCCGTCGTTCCAGGTCTCGTGGGTCTGCTGCCAGGGGGCAGTCCCACGAGGCCGCCGCCAGCTCCTCACACCTGCTGAGGCAGAAGGAGAGTGTTGCTTCTCGTGCTCCCCCCCAAGGGGCCTGGAGGCAGAAGCAACACCCTCAGTCGAGGTCTTCTAAGCCGAAAACAGATCTGAGGACTGTTATTCAGGCGAAGAAGGCCTCGGCTAAGAGGCCATGATGGGACACCCAGGCCTCTGAGGGCATCCCCCTCCGCGTGGGCTTTTTAAAACTTCGCTCCGCGGAGCCCTCAGGAAATCGATGTTGCTTCCCGCCGCCGAGTGCGCCTCGGGACGCATCGAGTTCCAGCGAATGTATCACACAGAATATTTTTATAACATCTAGTGGGCTAAAACATTCGCTACCTCTCACGAGGCCTGTAGAAAAAATGATTCGGTTAGCTCCTGCCAGAAAACTGCTTCAGGTCACCGATAATAAAAATAAATACAAAAATAAGGAAAGAAATACAGATGTGAATATAGCACCTGAGGTCAGTCCTGAGAGACTGATTCCCTTAGTAGATTATTTAGACACCTGGAAAGGTCTTCAAAATATATCTCAGTGGGTCCTGAATACAGTCGAGAAGGGATACAGAATCCAGTTCCAGTTTAGACCACCTAAGTTTAGTGGCGTCATTCACACATTGGTATCTCCTGATCAGGCTCAGGTGATGGAAGATGAAGTTCAGACTCTCTTAGCTAAGGAGGCTATAGAATATGTGCCCTTAGAGCAGAGGGATTCCGGGTTCTACAGCCGGTACTTCATAGTTCCAAAAAAGGATGGTGGGTTGCGTCCCATTATAGATCTTAGGGTATTGAATAAATCTTTGAGGAGATTTAAATTCAAAATGTTAACTATACCTATGATCGTTCAACAAATCAGATCTGAGGACTGGTTTGTTACGATAGATCTTAAGGATGCGTATTTTCATGTTTCCATCATCCCACATCATAGGAAGTTTCTTAGATTTGCTTTTGGGGGTAAAGCTTATCAATACAGAGTTCTTCCGTTCGGCCTAGCCTTATCCCCTCGCACCTTCACTAAATGTATGGATGCTTCCCTTGCTCCTTTGAGACTTCAGGGGATTCGTATCCTGAATTATATAGATGACTGGCTTATTTTAGCTCAGTCGGAAGAACTGGCAATTCAACATCGAGATGTTGTTTTGAACCATTTGAGGTGCTTGGGGCTGAGACTCAATGTAAAGAAGAGTTCATTGACTCCTCTTCAGAGGACTACGTTCCTGGGAGTAGAGTGGGACTCAGTCACGATGCGGGCACAGTTGTCTCCCGCTCGTATTGAAACCATTTTAAACACAATGAAGAGTATCAGGTTAGGCCAGGCTATCACTGTAAAACATTTTCAGAGAATTTTGGGTCTTATGGCTGCAGCTTCCACGGTAATTCCCTTTGGTCTGCTTCATATGAGGGCCCTGCAGTGGTGGCTCAGGAACAAGGGGTTTTCTCCTCTGGGAAACCCTTTTCGCACGATCAGAGTTACGCACAGATGTCTTCGTTCTCTGGTCATGTGGAAGAAACCTGGGTTCCTGTCTCAAGGTCCGGTTTTGGGAGCACGGATGCGTCCCTCACGGGCTGGGGTGCGGTTATGGAGGGCCGTTACACCCGAGGTGCTTGGAAGGACCATCATCTCTCTTTGCATATTAATTGTTTGGAGATGTTGGCTGTATTCTTTGCCTTGAGGCACTTCCTTGTATACCTCAGAGGCCATCATGTTCTCGTTAGGACAGACAATATGTCGGTGGTCTCGTATATCAACCGCCAAGGAGGTTTGAGATCTCGCCCTCTTTGTAGACTGGCGCATCAAATCCTTCTTTGGTCCCAGGGCAAATTTCTCTCTGTGAGATCCATTTATATTCCTGGGGTTGAAAATATGGGAGCAGACATCCTGTCGAGGCAGGGGCTGAGGCCCGGGGAATGGCGGCTCCACCCTGAAGTGGTTGAGCTTATATGGAGAAAGTTTGGCCGGGCGGAGGTTGACCTGTTCGCTTCTCATGAAAACTCTCATTGCCCACTCTGGTACTCTCTCTCACATCCAGCTCCTTTGGGTTTGGATGCCATGGTACAGAGGTGGCCGAGGTCACTTCTGTATGCTTTTCCCCCGATCGCTCTGCTCCCTGGGGTTCTAGAAAGGGTCAGGAGGTACGGAGTGAGACTACTCCTTGTAGCTCCGTACTGGCCGGCCCGAATTTGGTTTTCGGACCTTAATAGTCTCCTTGAGAGTCCTCCATGGAAAATTCCTGTTAGGAGAGATCTTCTGTCCCAGGCTGATGGTACAATATTTCATCCCAGACCAGAGTTATGGAGACTATGGGTCTGGCCCCTGAGGGGGTCCCATCCATAATCAGGTTGCCTTTCCACTGAGGTGGTTAGGACAGCCATTCTAGAACCTCATTCTACTAGGAACTAAACATTTAGGTTAGGGAGGGCATCGAACCCAGTGTTATTACTGCCCACTGGCTTCAGTTCTGGTGTTCCATCCTACTCTCTAACGGGATCTCCCGTTCATGCTTAGGGCCTCTGTGGCGGCCTTAGTGCCCTCCGCAAGCCTCTAGGGGTGTATATGTAGGGACATTCCCACCCAAACTCCATGTTCCTGTAGATTGGAGGATAAATCCTTTCGTCCAGCTTATTGGCATCAGGCTGATGGGGTATCCCTGGCACCCATCATGTCCTGTGGATGCATATATTATATATATGAGTATATATGAATATATATAGAAGAATCTAATGAGTCGGTTTCCTGTTTATCTTACTCCCTGTAAGAGTGGTGATGCTGCCCCCTCTCACTTATTACTGGAGGAGCCACTCTGCATCATTGTTGCTCCGGTACTAAGGTGCCGGTAGGTAATAATTATGATTCTTCAAGGTATTTTATCCTCCATCGCATGTGTCGGATGGTCAAGGTCATAGCCTTGGAGGGTTCTATATAGGCCTCAGGCTGAAAGGAGTTAGTCCATCTAGCGAGGTCAAGGTTAGGAGCTATTTCCCTTTATTATTAAGAGAGCAGCTGGCTATCTATAAACCAATAGACTTATCTGAAGTATAAGGTGCGCTTTTGCCTTCACCTCTTTTCCAATGCTTTCTATTTGTATGGGGCTCCCATCCAGGAGGTCAGTCGAGCCTCTAGTTCCAGACCTCCTCTTTTCTACACCAAATCTTATGACAAGCTAGTTTGGATCTGTACTCTACTTATTCTATCGTCCGTGAGATGTACCAGATGTTTTGTACCAGGGCGTTTTTTCTCTCAGTATGGCGGCGTGGGTATTCGTTCCCCAAAGTATCGAGTATCGATGCAGCGGGAGTTCCCTTTACGAAAGGGAACGTCTCGGGTTACGTATGTAACCCTCGTTCCCTGAGTAGGGAACGAGACGCTGCATCACTCGGCCATACTTTTCGCGCCCTGAGAACGACTTGCTTTGACCAATTAGAAGCTAACACTTCCTGGTTCCTGTGACCGTTTTATAGCTTCCGGATCACCGTCACATGCGACGTCACGCGTGACGTAATGACGTTGCACCAATCAAGATTGGAATAGTTGTATAGTAGACTTCAGACGCGTCATGCCGAGGGCATTCCCCAAAGTATCGAGTATCGATGCAGCGTCTCGTTCCCTACTCAGGGAACGAGGGTTACATACGTAACCCGAGACGTTCTCTTAGTTGGTACCCCTGCAGCTACCTGTAATGGTAAAAATTTTAATTTGGAGATTGAAAACAATGTACTGTCTGCATCACCACAAGTACGCAACCTTGGAGTAATTTTTGATTCTCACTTGACACTTGAAGCACATATCAAGAGCATTTCAAAATCTGCATTTTTCCATCTAAGGAATATTGCTAGGATCAGGTCCTTTCTTTCATTACCTGATGCAGAAAGGCTTGTCCATGCACTTGTGACCTCCAGGCTTGATTATTGTAATGCCCTTTATCTTGGGCTACCAGCAAAATCTATTAAGCGTCTGCAACATATACAGAATTCAGCTGCTCGTGTTCTTACACATACACCTTTTCGTCAGCATATTTCTGGGGTGCTTAGGAACCTGCATTGGCTTCCGGTTCATGACCGTATTGATTTTAAAACTCTTATATTAACATATAAAGCTGTACATGGAATTGCACCAACATATATATGTGATTTAATTACGTTATATATGCCTTCTCGATCTCTCCGTTCTGCTAACTCTCTTCTACTTAAACAGCCTTCTTGCAGACTGAAAACTATGTGTGAAAGAGCTTTCTCTGTGTCTGCCCCCAGGTTGTGGAATGCACTTCCTCTAACTGTTAGGAATGCACCAACACTAACAAGTTTTAAGAAACAGTTAAAAACCCATCTTTTTAAGATGTCTGTGTCTTAATTGATGACACTCGATGTATATTCTATTATACTTCTTGTTGTTTTCTTTTTTAAATGTATTTTTAATGTATTTACTTTTGTACTTTTGTAGCGCTTTGGGTACAAGAAAAGCGCAATATAAATAAAATGTATTATTATTATTATTATTATTATTAAGGCTATTTTCACATAACCAATTTTTCACAACAGAACGTAGTTCCTTTTTCTGTGTGTTCTTGTCTACATCACTGATTTTAAAATGATCTACAAGTTCCCATAATTGTTGTTTTTACAAAATAATTTAATCTCTCCTCTGAAGGATCTTTAATAAATTCTTCTATTGACGACATTCTGTTCTCACAAAATGTTACACCTTTAAACAAAAAGCAAGTGCATTTATTTCCCTTTCAGAACAAAACAGGTGAAACAATTATTCACTCTCCCCCTTCTAAACTGCCTACTAACCCACTAAGCTAACCTATGCCTAGTCTTCATGCAGCTTTCAAGAGTAAAGCGACATTAAACACCAAAATACAGATGGTTTAAAAATTGAACAAACAGCTCAATCAGAAACCACGGTGGTGTACTTCACCCAAAAGCCTGCACATAAATAAAAAAGGCAAAATAACAAATCAACGCCAAGTCCTGTCCTCCAAAGCAAACAAAGAGCTGTTCAGAACTTCTGAAGCTCTGTGTGCAGTGCACAAACAGGACACAGCAACACAAAGTCTGGGTCTGCCTCCTCCATGGGTGGCGCTTGCAAGTTCACCACCTGGTCCCGGAAGGGGGTGGTGGGAACTTTGGGCACATATCCGGGTCGGGGTATCAGGATTACGTGAGAGTCAGCCAGTCCAAAAACCAGGCACGTTTCGCTGATCGAAAATACCTGCAGGTCCATCACCCTCTTGGTACATGTGAGCGCAGTCAGGAGTGCCTGACTTTCTCCAGGTAATATAGAGAGATATCTAGGTTAGTTCGTTTTTTGTTTTGTTTGTTATTTTGGCCAGGCTCTCCCCTGAAGCTATTACCCCTATTTTCATTATTATTCTTTTTTTATATCAATATTTCTGTTATGGTTAATGTTGCTTTTTTGCCTTTTTTTACTCTTTATAACAGAAAATGAAAAGTTAATATTGGTTAAATTGGTGGTTGTGTTGTTGATTCTGGGACAGAAGGTTAGAAATCTTCGTTCTCTCTATGGTTTCTTTTTCTTTCTCTTTTTTGTAAAATGTCATTCTTTTTTACTTTGTTATCAGCTCCTCAGCCCTAGATGGGTAGCTATGCAACACTATACCTCCTCCTCATTGTAAATATCCAAATAAGCCTCTTTTTTGATCCAGAAACATACAATACAACATGCAATGCTGTAGTAATTTATTGATGTAGAAAGCAGAGAGATAAACAAAGATAAGTAAATACACAACCCATGGATCAAACTGGGGTTAAAAATCAGGTGCATTTTAAAAACAGGATAAAAGGTGCATACAGGTAAAATGAAAACAATGAAAAAAGTGCAATATTAGTATTGCTCAGAAAACAGAAGTTTGGTATTTTGCTTGTAGGATCAGTGGACTGTGGCGTAACATCCTCTCATTCCACTTAATCTGGCAATGAAATCAAAAAAACATTATTAAGGCAACATGCACATAGTATAAATACACACCATGTCTCTCTCCTTTTATTGCTCACCTGCAAACACCTCAACCTCACACAGTGTGAGATATTCATTGCGCCCAGGAATAAAAATGTTCACATATCGCCCCTTAATAGGCTTAAACTCAAATGTTTTTGTCTCTCCAAGTGGAATGGACACAACAGTCGCAGCCCTGTGAAGACACAGAGAAATAGTGAGGGGCTTATAAAAACGGCAAGAAGCATATTAAATATACTTCTGTCAAATGAAGTATATAAATAAGTAATGTTATCTTATTTACTCATTTTCTAACCACTTGTGTAAGTATTAATTGAGGGACAATACTTACAGCTCATTATTGTTGCCATTATTTTCCAGGCTGTTGCCGATACGGATCTGAGCTCCATTGATCCTCTCTGCAACATTGTCTCCACGATTAGTGATGCTAACCCTGGTTACCTTGTAGACTAACCCCAAGTCAACTCTCCACCAGGGGTCTCTGTCCGCATTAGTCGCACTACAATACCCCAGATTGAAATTTGAATTCCTGTTGCCATCAACAGCCCTTTGAGCTACTGCTTGAGGATATGTGGCAGACTGGACAGCTGTGGCTCCAAGAGCAAGATTCCCTGTATAACAAAATAATAAACAATAACTTTTTTTCTTTTTACTTTAATGTGCTAAAGTATAATCCCAATAAAATGGGCAAAATAATGCTAAGCTATGTAATACTATTTTTAATAAAACCATGCAATTATTTATTTGTTTTAAATGACTGTAAAATATCTCTTAAATCAAGCGTAGCGTTAGTTCTGGCAGGTTACGTTAGTCGAGCTCGCATCAGCTGACCCTCAGCTGATCCACATCTACCTATAGGAATACGACGCCTATCACCATATACATATATAAGCTCCTTCAGTATTATCAGCAGCTATCGCGTTTCTCAGGAGCTAATTACCCTCCTCCATCCCCAGCTCCTCCTCTCGCCCAGTCAGGATTTGACATTCTGATTCCCCTTGAATCAGAATAATTATCGAATAATGTTGTACTTTAAAATCTTGAATTAAATATATTTGCAAATTTTCATGTTGGTTCTGTTCTGTTTACCCCAAGGGGGGTTATTGCTGCTCTCCCTGCTCTTATCCATGCTAGGCTGCATGGATGCGCAGGGAGTTCTCGCCCAGAATGGAACCATTCCGCCAATCCAAACTGTATGCTAATTGTCAATCATATTTGACGGTAGTGGTCCTGACAGAAATGTTTGTCTTGCTAGGAATATTTTTTTCTTCACGGAGAGTTTTTGCGTTTATTACAAGCAAGATTATAAAATATTTTGTGTCCAAAATGATTTATTTTGTGGCTAGTAGCCATGTAATAAGCCGGGGTCTTGATCACACTGTCAGGTTTATTTTGCGATAACATCCGTCTTGATGTACATTATCCCTTATTGGTTACCAAATGTTCAGTAAGAATATTATATATGCGCTATCGACAACATTGAAAGTAATGAAGAACACTCACTTGGACCACAAATGTACGATGGTGTGTCCGATACTGTTGATAAAATAATAACAGTTATACACACATTAATAAGTAGATACACAAATTCTATCCCAATCTTCTCTCTGTCCCTTACCTGCAAACACCTCGACTTCACACAGAGTGAGGATTTCATCATTCCCAGGTAAAAAAAATGTTGACATATCGGCCATTAACAGACTCAAATGAAAATGTTTCTGTGCCATTAGGAGCAGTGAGAAGAGTTGCAACCCTGCAAATACATGAACAGTGTGTAAGCAAATTAGCTCTATATGAAATATTAATAATCAACAATAACTGGTTATAATTGATTATTAATATTTAATTATTATTCATAACGGATTATGAGCAATAATTAATATTTTAATTATTTTTAATTATTTTCAGAATTTACTTGTAGCAGAATCAATAGTATGATAATTTTATCAGTTCATCCAATGAACAGAAAGCATAAACAAGTATTAACTCTAGGAAATATAATATCTTCCTGGCCAAGAAGGAATTAATCTCCAGCTAACAATAAATTAAGAAATAATCACGGGTACCAGCATCGGTAACTTAGATCGAAGTTTACGAAAATAAATTTGATAAGCACACACACAAGAAATATCTTTTCAAATACGAACAATACTTTATTGATTATATACCAACACACAAAGCTAATTATCTAAAATATCTAACACAAACCCACACACACGCATACGCACACATTCATACAGGTTACAGAAAGAAAGAAAGAAAGAAATACAAAAAGAAGAATGAGTTTGGGAAGAATGAGTTTAAGGGTAAGAGGAAGGAAATTCCGAGTTTCTATATGCACTCAAGGCATGACCTGAACGAACCATCAATCATTAATTTAACCCTTGGTTATTACATTTATGAAAACACCAGTTCAGTTAAGAGTCTGGAGGTATCTACTTGCGTTTCCGTTTTTGCGTTCCTTTTGGGACTTCCTTTGGTCAGCGTCAAAGGGGTTCGTTCGTTGGTTATGGTCCTTGTGCCTGGATAGATGGGGCGGCCACGTGTTGTGCTGGCGGAATGAAAGTCTTTGTTTGAAGCTGGCTTTGCAGAAGAAACGTGGTTGGAATCTTGTCGCAAAACTTAACTTAGAACTGAGACTCACAACGGAAAATAAAGGAAAACTTAGAAAAGGAAAGAAGATTTAGACTAGAGTAGTAAGATGGCTTGAATAAAGCTGTTGAACCCGTTCTTCTGATCTTAATTTGGGTTCCTCGGTCTGCGCGTTTGTTACATGGTTACTGGTCTGCCGGAACTTAGAGAGAACTGGCGAACAGAGAATCAAAGATTTTAAACTCAAAAGTTTGTCCCCCCTCCTGAAGAGATCGGACCAATTAGACACTGGCTTTGTTTGCAAAGTCATAAATCATGTCTTCCCTGGGGGTTTAAAGACCAGATGCACAGTTTAGGCATGATTTCTAATTATCAGAATATGAAACATTTTACACAGATTTAATTCCGGCCATCTTGCTAGTTGTGTTCGTAAGATAGCATTGATATGAAACAGTACACACTTTCATTCACACCTCTAATAATTATAACAATTACATGAATTATATGGGATTAAAGCATATTAAATGGACACATGTATTGTAGAAACACATAGAATGATGTATGATGTTTTTAAGTCCATTGAAAATTGTTCTTGAATGAGTTTTACGTATACTGTAGGAAGAATCTCAGTTTTCTGGTTTAGAAAGAAGAGAATTGGTTTGTTGTTCAGAGGTCCTTAAGGAGGAGGGGGTCTGGAATGTTGTGGGCTCATTTCTGAACCAATCTGTCTTTTAAAAACCCCCGCATATTGACAAGCTTTTCCGTTAGTTTGGTCATTAGAAGGGTCTTTTGCAGACTCTCTGGCGCCGGGATGTTGAGTTTTATGGACTTTGATAGGTGTATGTCTCTTGGTGTGTAAAGTGTATGGGCTTGGAGATACCCTGAGGTCATGGTATTTCCTGCTGAACAGAGGTTTTGTTCAGCTCTCATGGGACCAAGATGGGGTCTGTTAGTCGCAGGGGTCAGCAGTACCATCTCGGAACTGATCCATCTTGCAAAACTATCAAACGTTGACCAGTCTTTCCTTCAGTTAACCAATAAAGGTCTTTGGTTACAGACTCTCTGGAGCCTGGGTGAGTTATGGCTCTGGTTTGTGATTTGAGTCTGGGATGTGAAGACTCTTTGTGGGATTATGTATGAACAAAATCACCTAAAAGCTTCAATTGTGTTTGGTTTGTTCTCGTAGTTGTTACAAGTGTTAAAGTGAAAACCAGAAGCTACGCAACAATGCACACGTCTAACAAATTAAATTCAGCTGTATTGAAATCAAATGGTCTTGTATAGCACTGCTACAAGAAACAATGGTCTAATCACAATCTGAATAAAATGTTGAAGTACATGTCCATGGCTTTGGGTCGCTGAGTGGTTGGTGTGTGGATGAGGTACAATTATTCCTCCTGTTTTATTAGATCATAAACATGGGAAGATGATAGAACAATTGAAACATTTCTTACAGCTCATTGTTGTTTCCGTTGTTGTCCAGCTTGTTACCAATACGAATCTGAGCTCCTCTAAGCCGGTCTTTGCAACAGTCTCCACGATTAGTGATGGTAACGTTGCTTACACTGTAGACATTTCCAAGGTCAACTCTCCACCATGGATTAAACTCAGTTTTAGTGAAAGTGCATGAGCCCTTCTTGTAATCTGAGTCTCTGTTTCCATCTATTGCATGTTGAGCATCTCCCTGTGGGTGGCCTAAGGAGGACTGCACAGCCACGCCATTAAGAGCAAGATTCCCTGTTCAAGATGATAGGAAATAAAAATATATATATATATAAAACAGGTTCAAAGCATTACAAATAAATAAAACACGTTTTCAATTACCATATTTCAGGATATAATTTTAATAAATTAATCTGCTCAAAATGTTATTCACAATGGTTAGAGATTTTTATATCCAGGCATTTTTTTCTTTTATTATTCTAAATGTACCTTGGGAATCAGCGACACACAGCCCAGTAAGTGTTAGAAACAAAACCACAAGTATGGCCATCCTGATATAAGACATAACAACACATCTCATATCAGCATATGAAGGAATCATTTTCAATTTCTCATCCTCATTTAAACAAAGAAACATATATATTGCTAGCCTGACTTCGTCATACTGATATTCTAGTCAGAATGTGAGTCTGATCTTCTCCATTGAGCTTTGATTATGGGGCGTTTCAAACGAACCAGGAAAAAAAAAAACTCTGCACTCAACTGGATAGACCTACAACCAATCAGAGCAACGGAGTAAATGACGCATGTTCTTCTTTCATATTTTCAACCGACAAATGTCGCGGCTCTCTGTTCCTCTTTTAAAATGAATGCGCTGTCGATATCTTCTATAACAGATGCGATGGCGGAATCTACACATGATGTTTCATAAAGTTCGGGAGTAGCATGTTCAAATAATCAATCCAATATCTACTTGTCATCAAACAATACCATGTCTAACGTTACCCTATCAGCATGAGAGGATGCATATTCACTCTGTCAACTCACCTAACACTCCTTGACAGTTCAGCATCCCTCCACTACCCCGACTCCTCACTCTTGGCTTGTTCTCTCACAGCCAGGAATACGGGGTGAAGAATAACCAATTTTAAGAATCTATTTCAAATATGCTTCTGTATATAACATCATGGTAAAGAATATTGTATTTAGCTTTTAAGGTTAAGATCTCAGCAAAGTTGCAATTCCTGTTCTCTCTTTATTGTCTTTAATGGCTCTTGGAGCCCCAGTTTCACTCATGGTGCGTTCACACCGGACGCGGAAAGCGCGTCAGGCGCAAGTGATTTCAATGTTAAGTCAATGCAAAGACGCGTTACCCGCGTAAAAAATTCCTGCGGCGCGAATGAGGCGTTTAGCGCGGCGCGGTAGACGCAAATTCGCCTCATTCGCGCGTCAAGTTCGCGCGAATGACGCGAATTAAGCGTCTGGCGCGTTAAGCACGAATGATTTTATATTGCTATTTGTGCATTCACGCGTTTGACGCGAATTCGCGTCTGCCGCCCCAGTTGAAAAATCTGAACTTCTGCGTCAATTCGCGCCGCGTTAACCAATCAGGAGCCTGCTTGCATGCTGCTGTCACGTGGTGAAGTGACAGTTTGTAATGTTATTTTATGTTTGGCCTCAATAAATTATTTTGTAATATGACTAAAATGCACAACAAAGCAAATCTTTCACATAAAAACTCGATTTCAATATAGAGATACTCATTTTGTATTGAATGCTATTTATTCCATATCTATTCTAGATTATATGAAACATTATTAATCTAATGTAAAGACAACAAACACAATTTAGTGTATGAAAACTTTTTTAAAAAATCACAGGACAGGTTTCACTTTTGGAGGCTGGCTCCATTTATTATCAAAACAAAAATAAATGACAGATTAGGTGCGGGAGAGGGTGAACCTCGAGCCGGGCTGTACAGCGCGGGCTCGTCATGCAGAGACCACTCGAGGCCGAGGCCTTATACGGCCTACGCTGTCCTCGTCAGCATCCTCACCGTTAGGTCCACCAAACCTACCTCCTGGAGCAAATTGTGAAACTCCTGAAACCCTCCGGAGGGTTTAGTGGACCCGAGTACAGCGACGATGTCCCCTACGCAGCTGTTTCTGCTCTCCAGAGCATATACGAGCGGTGACTCTCTCGATTAATGCTAATGCTAATGCTCGATAAACATCTAAAAAAGATGGCCGCCAACAGGTTTCGAAACTTTCGCCCCTCTGATGCGCGTAAATTTCGCTTCAAACTTTTGATTTTACGCGCGTCAATTTCGCTCTTGACGCGCGAATGCACACAAAGTGGTCAAGCGTATATCTAGACGCGGCAGGCGCGAATTTGACGCGCTATTCGCGTCCGGTGTGAACGCACAGTCAGACTGATGGGATTAGCACACCAATGATTCACTGAGAATCTCACCTTTTGTTCTGCAAATGGCTTTCGGAGCCGATTGAATTAGGATTGGCCAGACCCTCAGTCTAGGGTGTTACCTAAACCGGTTACATGCTTTGTTTGAATTTGTCTCCACCTTCAAAAGTCCCTCCTCCTAAAATGCCTATAAGACACCATGAACAGTTATGTACTTTAGATTGTTGGAAGTACTGCAGCCACGTACAGCGAAGTTCTCAATAAAGAATAACTTATGTTTGAACGCGATCCCAACGTCTCCTGGTCTGCTTTGAAGAAGGAAAAAGTTCCCTACAGGAGGGAGTAGCTTACTCTGGGTTTGGGCCAGAATACCGAGCCCGGAGCCCTCTCCTCGGACAGCACATCATATACGCATTTATTCTATCTGACTTATTTGTAAGTGTGAACTCATGAAATCTCAATTCTCCAGTGGCAGTAATCTTTGTTGTAAACTAATTCAACCCAACGCTCGTTGGTGACGTGGATGATTACGTAACTGTCCATCATCTGTCCATCATCGTATAAAGCCCGCCCTGGCAATTTGATTGGCCTGGTCTTTGCTTAGCCGAGCACAATTACTCCTCAACGGATCGAGTCCAGACCGAACTTCCCGAACAAAAAATGTTGTGGGCGGGGTTTGGGCTAATACATTGCTATTGTAATGATAAAATAGTATAGAAGAACCCCATGACTTAAAGTGAGTGTAATATGACTAACCTGATTCCGTTCTTTGGATTTTAAATGCCTTTGCTGAGTTTGCTCTATTTTTTATGTATTTCATCTTCTACGCCCATGATACTAAGACAATTTGGTAAAACTTTACAACAGTGTTATTAACTAAAACAATAAAAACATTTCCGTTACTCAAAATAAATGTTAACTTAAATAAGATGTCAAAATCTTCTCTTGGCTGAATAACTAATTAAGTTTTTAATAAGGATTCATCTACATTTAATTTAAACATTATAGTATTTTGTACCAGAATATAATCAAACTTGTTTCTTTCATTTGTATCTTTATTCTATTGTATTTATTTGTGTTAAATGATTTCCTAATACAAAATATGATCAAAGTTTGGGTAGGCAGATGTAGCTCATGTGGACATCATATATATTTATCCTTTTGCTGTTTTGCTTTGTTTACATTCACAAACCCTGAACAAATGTACCAATGCTGCCTGCTATATGTTGATGACTGAATGTGTCTTTCTTTAATTTCTTTCTCTAAAGATCATTTTAGAGTGTTGAAAAGTACTAAGTGATCAGTGTAATTTAATGCTATTTAGAATAATTAGCAATAAAAATGATTGGCATGTGGAATTACCTGATTCTACAGGCAGCAGAAGATACTTCAGTGTTAAAATGAGCATACAAAAGCATTACTTAGTATTTTAACTAGATTAGCATGCTAAACCAACTTAATGCTAAT
The DNA here is from genome assembly GCF_963993115.1 of Abramis brama. Classification (NCBI taxonomy): domain Eukaryota; kingdom Metazoa; phylum Chordata; class Actinopteri; order Cypriniformes; family Leuciscidae; genus Abramis; species Abramis brama. The sequence goes on from NC_139974.1 coordinate 40,470,623, forward strand.
GGATCTTATGGTTAATCTTATGAATAGCCACATTAATAAGAATAGCAACTGGTTAGGTTAGCATGTTAATCATTAGCATGCTAAGACAACAAACACAGGCAGGGTCAACTTTTTAATAGCCAATAATATTTTAGATCTCATGACCTATAATAAGGTGTTTGTTTAATTAGATCAACATCACGAGAGGAATCAGGTGTACTAAGTGTGGCATTAAGAGGAGTTACTAAGGATCTAATGTAATGACTACGCCACCTGGGAATTCTCAACCCAGGAAAACCAACCTAATAAATAGGCTGCACAGATTTATTCCCTTAACAGGACAAGAGACGTGGATGAATAAATAATTCCTTTTTTTATTAGAGGACACAGGTGTAATAATTCAAGACAAAGACAATACAAGGAAAAATGTTCAAAATAATACTTCCACGATAAGTTGCACAAACTTCACAACATAAATACAAAATAAATACATTCAACAAAAAGACAACTCAAATAATCAGACGACAGGACTGAGTGAGGCCAGTAGGGGGACACTCAATGAGCACTACAACACTCCGTAAGTAACACCAAAAATGCAAAAGAAAAACCAAAGCAATAACCACATTAGTATCACCTTCACACCGGTGCACATCCACAGCACAAAAATAATCAAGTCAAGTCCCGCCCCTTTGCTCTTGGACACTCAACTCCTAACGAAATCAAAACAGAATATACAGAGAATAATTACATACAGTTCACAGTAGAAACAGATACAAAATAACAAAATAACTAAACAATGAACCTTAGAAAGAAAACAATACAATTACCAAACACACAACACTCTCCTTGTAAACATTCACACACTCGCACGTTGCCTACACACACACACACACACACAAACAAATACGCTAAAACTGCAGGGCGGCGATATTCCTCCTGTCAACCTGCATACGCCATTAAAGCACTAACAGTTTCTTGTTCGGCCGCAGCCAGAGTGGAATGAAATTGACGCGAATCCTTTCGTTTTAATATAGTTGAGACAGCAGCAAAACAGCAGCGCTCCGTAATCAACGAGCGAACGTCGGGTAACCCCAGCAACAGAATCCTCCCCGCTACTCGGCAGAATACGCTGCGCTTCTGAAACGACAACTTTAATTAAAAGACATATCAGAGCATGACGCACATATACAAATAACCTGCATACTTGGGGTACGAGGAATCCCAGTCACGGCAGTCCGAAGTGCCCATAAATCAACGTGCACGCTGTAACATGAAACACAAGGCATTTCAATTTACCCACTGCCCTATAAGGGAAGGATAGACGGTACAAACAACCGCGTTCCTACCTGTGAAGAGGCTGCAGACACATCAACCATGGGAAACAGTACTCGTTCTCCTATATGCCATGGGACCACACAAACAATTTTCCCGCATGCCTCTTCACAGCATGCGGAACCGGAAAAGCAAGGAAGCTTTATGACGGGACTCAATACAGGGCAGGTATATATATGCTCCGCCTTTAGCTGTGATAGCCTTAATAAATAAACCTGAAGCAACCAATAGTAGCCTGAAGTCAAACACCTATACTGCCACATAAGTTTTATTTTTCTAGATCAAATGGTTAAAAAGTTCACTTCAATGTAAAAATAATTAACTGTTTGGTGGCACTATAGAGTTTGTCCTGGACACTCCAAAGTTCGTCCAATTACTGTTCTTTACCATCACTACAAGTGTGCCAAGTTGTATAATTTTCCTACTTACGGTTCATATGGCTGCCATTGACTCCCATTGGGGAAAAATAATAAGAAAACGTACGAATTTTAACATTTTTCCCCCGGTGTAGAGAGTGCATAAACCTTCAACTCACCTGGAATTCGTCAATGTATCGACCTCACAGAAGACCTTCACGATTCAGCCGGTATCTGCTTTTTTTGTAAAAAATTATACATTTTCAAAACAATATTAATATTTGTTTATAAACAATTGCTATTTTTTTTTTTATCCAATATATTACCATATGAGTTATTTTATGCCCTGTCAAAACATTTCAAACAAAAAATGTGCTATTAAACATAGATATAAATACTAATACGAACCAGCAGTCTGAAGATGGTCTAGTTGAATAAAATTGTGCTCAGAAATGATGCTCTATTTATTGTTGAATTAAGGCCCTCCCAACCAAATAAGTCTTATCTGATATCTGTAAAATAAACATAAACTGGACCCATTACTGTCAGGGTTATGTTGGTTTTTGATCTGTTTCCCTGTTCTGGGGTGTGTTTTCCATACGTCGCTAACTCAGTTCGCTGAATTTGATTGTTGACGATATGGCATGATCTTCGTTTGTTTGGTTCTTTGACTCATCCTGGACTTGCTGTCATAGCAACATGTGCGTAAGCTTAAACCTGCTCGCGAGCAGCTCATTTAATGTCAACAAGATTAGATTGCGGCTTTATAAGCGGAGCTGATGCGGGAAGTCCTTTAGCGCAGCGCGATAGACCCAAGTTTGTAAAGCACTTTCTTATTTTTATTTTTTTGCCAACGCAGCTAAACTATAATTTTTAATGAAGATCATGCAATCATGACAATGCCAGTATGACTTACAGCATGTGTCGCTCAGGCTTCACTAATGTGATTCTGCACACACGTTCCTATCAAGTCCTCAATGAAGGGGATTTTGTGAACTGAAAGGGGGTTCACAATGTAAATGTGCAGGCAAGTATTTTATGATGTATTCCCTGACCCAAACCCTGGACCACAAACCTGTTACAATGCAGCTCTAGCCAGGACAAGGGCACGCATTGAAATGACCTTTGGGCAACTAAAGGGAAGATTTCAGTGTCTGAATGTCACGGTTGTTGAATGCATTGTTTCCTTCTTGCCTCGTGTCGTTGTTGTTTATGTGTGAGTGGGCGTTGTCCCGCTCACGTGTCTGTCAGCGCTCCAGCTGATCATCATCATCATCAATCACTGTTCACAGCTGCTATTCATTTCCATTCCCTATATATACTCACACCATTCTCTGTTCCAGTGTCGGATTGTTTGTTGAGGTCCTGTGTTTGCCGTGTCTGTGTTTCCCGTGGAGTTGCCGTGTCTTTGTTCGCCTGCCGTGTCTTCCTGCCGTTCCTGTTCTTTGTCATTGGACTCACCGCACTCCAGCACCGGGATCGGGATTCATCACAGTCACAGCACCAGCGCACCACAGACCATCAAGTCCCTGCACGAGCCTGAGTCGCCGCCCTCCGTTGTTCTGAACTGTTTGTCTGACCCTTTTGAGCTTAATAAACACTTTTGAGAACCTGCAACTGTTTCCAGTTTTGTCCGATCATGACAGAACAATCCGACCAATCCATGGAAGCAGCAGGTGCCGCCGCCGCAACAATGGATGACTTTGTTCGTGCAAGTATTCAAAGGATGGACGCTCAGGACCGTCATCAAGGGGAGGCGGCGCGCGCGATTCAGGCTCTCGTCACGCAGGTGTCCGAGCTGACCCAGCGTTTTCAACAGCTGCAACCTCCCGCTGCGCCAGCCGCACCGCCCGTCCCTCCCACACCACCGATGCCCGCCTCCCAGTCGGAACCTCGCCTTCCGACTCCTGAGCCATACTCTGGTGAGCCTAACTTTTGCCGGCCGTTTTTGACTCGATGCGGCATGCATTTTGCACTCCAGCCCCGGACATTTGAGAGAGAGGAGACGAAGGTGGCATTCGTACTCACTTTACTGACTGGGAGAGCGGCACTATGGGGGACGGCGGTGTGGGAGAATCAAGAACCATGCTGTTCCTCGTTCCAGGCGCTCTCTTCGGAGATGAGAAGAGTTTTCGACCGCGCGGTCGCGGGAAGAGAGGCTGCCAGGGTCTTGTCTGATCTACGCCAGGGAGAACGATCTGTTTCAGATTACGCCATTGAGTTCAAGACCCTGGCGGCCGAGTGTCGCTGGAACGAGGAAGCGCAGTGGGATAGGTTCCTGCATGGGCTGGCCGACCGCGTCCAGAGGGAGATCTACGCCCTGGACCTACCCCCCTCACTGAATGGACTCATCGATCTGGCGCTGAGGGTGGACGCCCGACTAGCCCGGGTCGGACCACGCGCTCCACCCAGCCTGCCTCGTGGGGGGGTGGAACATCAGTGGTCCAGTGGCATGGACACGGCCGGTCCCTACGATCCCGAGCCCATGCAGGTGGGTCGAGCTCGACTTTCCCGGGAGGAAAGGGAGAGGCGGAGATCCCTTGGCCTTTGCCTGTACTGCGGGAGAGCGGGACACTTTGCTAACAACTGCCCGGTAAAAGGTCAAGCCCGATAGTAAGTATGAGGCTACTATCGGGTGGGATCTCCGCCGAAAAGTCCTCATCTACATCCACCATCCTCCCGGGAAGACTTAGATGGTCTGTCCACGATCATCACTGCACCGCACTGGTGGACTCTGGGGCCGAGGGTAATTTTATGGATCGCACCTTTGCACTACAGTTTCAAGTCCCACTCAGAACACTTCCCCAGAGAATCACTGTACATGCACTCAATGGACAGTCACTACCAACCATCTCCCAGGCCACCGAGAACATTACACTCATCACCTCAGGGAACCATGCAGAGACAATATCATTCTACATCACGGACTCCCATCACACCCCCATTGTCTTGGGTCACCCCTGGCTCCATCAACACAACCCCCGCATTGACTGGAAACAGAGAACCATATCAGCCTGGAGCGCTGAATGTCATAGTTCTTGTCTTGTGTCTGCCTGTTCTGTTGTCTCTGTTCCTGTATTGCAGGAGGAAGCAGTGGATTTATCAAACGTGCCCGCGGAGTACCGTGACCTGAGGGAAGTGTTCAGTAAGTCAAGGGCTGCTTCTCTCCCTCCGCACCGTCCCTACGACTGTGCTATAGATTTACTGTCAGGTAAGTCTCCGCCTAAGGGCAAGATTTATTCACTCTCGGTTCCGGAGAGGGAGGCTATGGAGAAATATATTTCTGATTCTCTAGCATCCGGGTTCATCCAACCTTCCTCATCTCCAGCGGGGGCGGGGTTCTTTTTTGTGGGGAAGAAGGATGGGTCGCTGCGACCTTGTATTGATTACCGGGGGCTGAACAACATCACGGTAAAGAATACTTATCCTTTGCCGCTGATGTCTTCAGCCTTCGAGAGGTTGCAGGGAGCATCCATCTTCACAAAGCTGGACTTACGTAATGCTTATCATTTGGTCCGTATCAGGAAGGGGGATGAATGGAAGACTGCCTTTAACACCCCTAGGGGGCACTTTGAATACTTGGTCATGCCCTTCGGTTTGTCCAACAGTCCCGCAGTCTTCCAGGCACTCGTCAATGACGTGCTGCGAGACATGATCGATCAGTTTATTTATGTTTACCTGGATGACATTCAGATTTTTTCCTCGTCTCTCCAGGAACACGTGCAGCACGTCCGACGAGTACTCCAGAGGTTGCTAGAGAATGGGCTTTTTGTCAAGGCGGAGAAATGCGCTTTTCATGCACAGTCGGTTCCTTTCTTAGGACACATCGTGTCGGCTGAGGGTATGCGTATGGATCCTGACAAAGTTAAGGCTGTGGTAGAGTGGCCAAACCCAGATTCCCGTAAGGCCCTACAGAGGTTTCTGGGGTTCGCCAATTTCTACCGGCGTTTTATTCGCAACTTTAGCCAACTAGCCGCACCTCTGACTGCCTTGACCTCCCCCAGAACTGCGTTCAGGTGGTCGGAAGCAGCCGAGACTGCTTTTTCCAACCTCAAGAGCCGCTTTGTTTCGGCTCCCATCTTAATCGCCCCTGATTCCTCACGTCAGTTTGTGGTGGAGGTCGACGCGTCAGAGGTGGGGGTAGGCGCAGTTCTTTCACAACGCTCACCTTCAGACAACAAGATGCATCCATGCGCGTTTTTATCCCATCGCTTATCACCAGCTGAACAAAATTACGACATTGGCAACAGGGAGTTGTTGGCGGTCAAGTTAGCCTTGGAAGAATGGCGTCATTGGTTAGAGGGGTCCGGGGTACCCTTTATTGTCTGGACGGATCATAAGAATCTGGAGTACATTAGATCCGCTAAAAGGTTGAACTCCAGGCAGGCGCGGTGGGCATTTTTTTTCGGCCGTTTTGATTTTACCCTCTCGTATCGTCCGGGTTCCAAAAACATCAAACCCGATTCTTTGTCGCGTATTTTTGATCGATCCGAACACGCACCTACTCCCGAGCGTATTTTTCCTGAGACCCTAATTATCTCTACGCTCACTTGGGAGGTCGAATCGAGAGTCAAGAAGGCTCTAGAAGGGGTAACGCCTCCGATCCGGTGCCCACCGAACCGCTTATTTGTGCCGGAGGAACTACGTCCAGACGTTATTCGGTGGGGCCATTGTTCTAGTCTAGCCTGTCATCCAGGAGTTAGTCGCACCCTCTATTTGGTCAAACAACGATTCTGGTGGCCGCTTATGGCTCGCGACGTTCACGATTTTGTTTTGGCTTGCTCAGTTTGTGCTATTGGTAAGTCGTCTAATCGACCCCCAGATGGGTTACTCCAACCGCTGTCGGTGCCTTCGAGACCCTGGTCCCATATCGCTCTAGATTTTGTTACCGCCCTCCCACCCTCCCAGGGTAACACGGTAGTTTTAACCGTGGTGGACCGATTCTCGAAGGCAGCCCACTTTGTTCCCTTGCCCAAATTACCCTCAGCCAAGGAGACAGCGGTTGCAGTCGTTAATCACGTCTTTCGGTTACATGGCCTCCCGACAGACGTGGTTTCCGACAGGGGTCCCCAATTTGTGTCCAAATTTTGGCGAGAGTTTTGTAAGTTACTGGGGGCGACGGTTAGTCTGTCTTCCGGGTTTCACCCTCAGAGCAATGGTCAAACTGAGAGAGCCAACCAAGATCTGGAGAGAACCTTGCGATGTACGGCTGCCAGGAATCCTTCCTCCTGGAGTCAGCAACTGCCTATGGTGGAGTACGCCCACAATTCGTTGCCAGTGTCAGCTACGGGCCTATCTCCTTTTGAGTGTAGTATAGGATACCAGCCACCGGTCTTTCCCAGTCTGGAATCCGAAGTCGCGGTCCCCTCCGCTCACGCCTTTGTCCAGAGGTGTCACCGCACATGGACAAGAGCCCGTGAGACTCTCCTCCGTGTGCGGGCGCGCATCAAGGCCAAGGCCGATCACCACCGGTCTAGGCCTCCCGTATACGTCGTCGGTTCCAAAGTGTGGCTTTCTACTAAGAACATTCCGCTCCGCTCCGTATCCAATAAACTGGCTCCTAAATTCATTGGCCCGTTTTCTGTCACCAAAATTGTTAGTCCGGTGGCAGTCCGCCTCAACCTCCCTCCAGTGTACAGGAGAATTCATCCGGTATTCCACGTGTCCAAAATTAAACCCGTTTTTTTCCCCCGCATTAATCCGCCTGCCCCGGTTCCCCCACCGCCGCGACTCGTAGATGGGGAACCTTCCTATTCGGTCCGTCGCATTATGGACTCTAGGCGGAGGGGACGCGGATTCCAGTACCTGGTGGACTGGGAAGGTTACGGTCCGGAGGAGAGAAGTTGGGTTCCGGCTCGTGACATCCTGGATCACTCTCTTATCGATGATTACAATCGACAGGTAAGGGAGTCTGGGAACGCCGTGAGGCGTTCCTAGAGGAGGGGGTACTGTCACGGTTGTTGAATGCATTGTTTCCTTCTTGCCTCGTGTCGTTGTTGTTTATGTGTGAGTGGGCGTTGTCCCGCTCACGTGTCTGTCAGCGCTCCAGCTGATCATCATCATCATCAATCACTGTTCACAGCTGCTATTCATTTCCATTCCCTATATATACTCACACCATTCTCTGTTCCAGTGTCGGATTGTTTGTTGAGGTCCTGTGTTTGCCGTGTCTGTGTTTCCCGTGGAGTTGCCGTGTCTTTGTTCGCCTGCCGTGTCTTCCTGCCGTTCCTGTTCTTTGTCATTGGACTCACCGCACTCCATCACCGGGATCGGGATTCATCACAGTCACAGCACCAGCGCACCACAGACCATCAAGTCCCTGCACGAGCCTGAGTCGCCGCCCTCCGTTGTTCTGAACTGTTTGTCTGACCCTTTTGAGCTTAATAAACACTTTTGAGAACCTGCAACTGTTTCCAGTTTTGTCCGATCATGACACTGAAAAGCCTGAGGGGTTTCCCCCTGACAAGGCCTGTGACATTATTGTTGCATGTGCCATATTACACAACATTTCCACATCAGAAAGGAGAGGAGCCCTTTGGTGAGGGTGAAGCCTGATGATGACCTCCGGCTACAGCCTGTGCACTTGGACCGATCTAGTGGCAGAGCTGCACGGGACAGATGTGGAACTCAATTTTTTTTTTTTTTTTAGGGGGGTAAAAAAAAAAAAAAAACTTTATTAAATGTTTAATAAATGAGAAAACAAATATGCTTAGTTCCTTCAGTTTTATTTCAAGTATTTTTTGTAAAAAAAAAGCCAGTGATCAAGTCATATTTTGCCTACACCGCTGTCTAGGGCCGGGGACAACCACCGCTCCGGAGGAGCTACACCAAACCACACCATAAGCCAGACAACGACGTGATGTAAAAGCTTGATTCTATTTATTGAATATAAAAGCAACTTGAAAGGAATGTCATTGACACAGAACTCTTCATAGAATAATCTCGCTCGTCGAAACGGGGCTTCAGTGGAGGAAGGCTCAGGTCAGCCGCCAGTTGATCATCTCTTTTTACTGAACAGTCTGGGGGTACAAAGTCCAACAGTTCATAACTGAGTCTTCTCTTCCCACAGGACAGCAATAGCAGAGTACAGCGGCGGATAACGGGACCTCTTTGTTCATAGCAGACAGTGGGCTTTCTCTTTTCACAGGACAGCATCAGATAACTGAGTGTCACCTTTCTTTCGCAGGTCAGCAGTAGTCGGATTGCAGCAGCGAATAACAGGTTCTCTCTGTTCACAGAACAACAATGGTGATTACAGAATCCAGCAGTTAATAACTGAGTCTTCTTACCACAGGGCAGCAATGACTGAATGCAGCGGCGGATAACGGGATATCGCTCTCTGTTCATAGGACAATGGTGAGTACAGAATCCAGCAGTTAACAACTGAGTCTTCTTACCACAGGACAACAATGGCAGAATGCAGCGGCGGATGACGGGTTCTCTCTGTTCATAGAACAACAATGGTGAGTACAGAATCCAGCAGTTAACAACTGAGTCTTCTTACCACAGGGTAGCGATGGCAGCATGCAGTGGTGGATAACAGATTCTCTAGGTTCACAGAACAGCAATGGATAATGGGATCCCTCCCAGGGCAGCGATGACAGAATACAGCAATTCAAATTATTTCATGACGCCTCTCCGGGCTAAACGATCCCCGACAAAGATTTCAGAGTGCTGATAGCGTTTAATTTTCCCATACTCGTGCATGCAAACCACTGTAAATCTTCACACATGCTCACTTCAATCTTCAGACACTGCAATGACACACCACTTCACGGTGAAAAGTATACCTTCACTTCAGCTAGTCGGGGCCAGCAAATCCACTGTTATGATCTGTATATCCAACAATGCCTGCGCTTGTTCCGTTCTTACAGTCTTACTGACCCGTCTCTTGTCCGTTCTCGATCTCAATCATGCCCCAAGCTTCAGCCGCTCTTTATCTTTCCCGTCTCTGCTTATGTTGCTGCCTCGTCGCTTTTGCCTCTTTCCCTCTCCTCTGCCCTTCCCTGCTTCGGCCTCGGCCGCTCTCTCTCTCGCCTGCTGCCCGCTGCCTCCGTTCTGCCCCTCCGCCTGCCGATCACCTCTGCCTCTTCAAAACGCCGCTTTTAAATCCCCTGTTGAAGACACGCACTCCAATGGCTGCTTGATTAGCCGCTGCAGCTGCCGCTTGTCAATACGGGCAGCCATGACAGGCCGCCGGAACCGGCCTGATGTCGCACCGGAAATGTTTCCCCAGGGGAACTCGTTCCACTCTTCAAGGTTCCCATTCATCACCCGGTGACAAAGAGATATTATGCAAGGTCAGCAATAGTACTCTGTGTGAAACAATGTATTAGCACTAACTCTGAAGTTCCTTATGAAGCAACTTTATCTCTAGTGCCAGTATTTTTTATTTATTTTTTACAGTGTACTAAGAGAATTTAAAGCTCATTTACCAGTAATGAAGGAGTTGATGCTACTGGTCCCTGGCTGTAGGTGTAAGGAAGAGCTGTCCCCAGGGATGCCCTTCACAATACAGTAGGTCAATTCAAATTCAACCCAAGGGCCAGCTCTTCCGTAGGGGTGTGACGTGGGTTTGCAGGTCCACCAGCTGTTTGTTTTTTTGTTCAGCCTTTTTCTTGGTTGTTGTTATAAACAACTGCCTTTTTTGTTATAAATTAACTGCTTTTTAAAAGAGACTAAGAACAGTAGTAAAGATAACCATTTTGTAGAATATTCTTGTATTTCACTTATACTTGTTCCCATGTTCGAGTAGGTGGTGGTTCTGATATTAAAAATGAAGAAAGTAATTATGAAATTATTAAAATACTCCATCCCCAGATGGTCCAGCTGATCTGGGACCACTTCGGGGCCACCCAGATAGGTCGGTTTGCCTCTCTGGACTCGTCACATTGCCAGTTGTTTCATTCCCTGACCAAGGGGACCCTCGGCAGGGACGCGCTGGCACACAGGTCTCGGTGCCTCCGCAAGTATGCGTTTCCCCCAGTGAGCCTTCTTGCACAGACACAGTGCAAAGTCATTGAGGAAGAGGAGCAGGTCTTGTTAGTTGCCCCTTATTGGCCCAAACGGACATGGTTCCCCGAACTTACGCTCCTCTCGACAGCCCTTCCCTGGCCAATTCCTCTGAGAGAGGGCCTTCTCTCTCAGGGACGGGGCACCGTATGGCACCCGCGTCCAGACCTCTGGAAACTCCATGCGGAGGTTCTAGGTGATCTACCACAGTCAGTCGGAGACACCATCACTTCCGTGAGAGCACCCTCTACGAGGCATGCTTATGCCTTGAAGTTGAACCTATTCGTTGAATGGTGTTCTTCTCACTGAGAAGACCACCGAAGTTGCTCGATCGGCGCCGTGCTTTTATTTCTGCAAGATGGGTTGGAGCGAGGGCTGTCTCCCTCCACCCTGTATGTTGTCTCTATTGCCGCACATCACGATGCAGTGGATGGGAGATCCGTGGGAAAGCACAACCTGATCGTCAGGTTCCTGAGGGGGGCGAGGAGACTGAATCCGCCTCGCGACCCCTCTATACCCTCTTGGGGCTTACTTCTGGTGCTATCCGCACTGCAGAGACCTCCCTTTGAGCCGCTACAGGCAGCTGAGTTAAAAGTCCTGTCTTTAAAAACAGTTCTCCTGCTCGCTTTGGCCTCCATCAAGAGGGTAGGGGACCTGCACGCATTTTCGGTCGACGAATCGTGCCTGGAATTCGGGCCGGCTAACGCTCATGTTTTCCTGAGACCCTGGCTTGGATATGTGCCCAAGGTTTCCACTACTCCCTTTCGGGACCAGGTGGTGAACCTGCAAGCGCTGCCCCTGGAGGAGGCAGACCCAGTCCTGGCTTTTCTCTGTCCCGTACGTTCCTTGCGGTTATATGTGGACAGAACGTAAAGCCTCAGGACCTCAGATCAGCTCCTCATCTGTTACGGAGGCCAGCAGAAGGGAAAGGCTGTCTCCAAGCAGAGGTTGGCCCACTGGATAGTGGATGCCATCATCTTATGAAGGATGCGTATGAATCCCAAGGTGTACCTTGTCCCCGGGACCGCTTCCTGGGCGCTGGTGCAAGGTGCCTCGCTTACAGATGTTTGTAGAGCTGCGGGCTGGGCGACACCTAACACATTCGCTAGAGTCTATAGCCTACGTGTCGAGCTGGATGCTTCCTGTGTGCTCTCTTCACATTGAAGCCAGTTAACACCGTAAGCCCCGCTCGATGTGTCGGCTTGCTGCACCATTCCCCTCCTATGGACTGGATACGTGTGCCATTCTGCTCCAATTGAGTTTCCCTTCGGCTGAACCCTGTTGAGCTCCTCCTTACCCCCTGCAGCATTGGACATGGCGGAGCATCCAATGCTAGGCTTACCACTCGTATGCACTGGTGGAACTTGTGCTAGACTGGGTCCATATGTTTTGATCCCTATGGCGATCCCATATGTGTATTCTTCCACGGTACAGCTCCCTGAGGTGAGCCCATGTCTTTCCCTTGGCAGAGTCCGCTCTGCCATCACTGTTCAGTTGATCCTCCCCCCTGTTATAGACTGGAGTCATCCCAGTGACATTCCATATGTTGTACTGCCCAATAATTCGCCCCGTCCATATGTGTATCTCCCACATTTCCCCCTTTCGGGCTGGATGTGGCTTCCGTAGCGTCCATTCCTTCCATCGATAGGGCACCCTTTCCCAGTGTTATCCTACTGAGTCTACTGAGCGGGTCTTGCAGAACAGCAGTGACGTCCCTGGCCTAAGCCCTGTCCTATCACCGCCTCAAGATGCGGGACGTTCAGCAGGCTTTTGTCTAGGCACTAGAAGGTGGCAGCTCTAGCGGCGCTTTCCATAGTTGATCCCATCCCGAGTACGTCGACCGTGAACGAATGAAAGGGATCGTCTTGGTTGCGTATGCAACCCTCATTCCCTGAAGGAGGGAACAGAGTGACTCCCTTAGCCACTATTGCTGGACCACTGCTGACTCAGAGTTACGCTCGGCTCCTCAGCGAAAAACAAGTGGTGCGTGCATCCGCTTCCGTGTTTATACCCGTGCATGATGGCGGAGCGCATGATGCAACTCGCGTGAAGCTCGTTCTAACATGCTCAAAGATGACCCCATTCAGTCGACTATGTCTCCTTTCCCTCCTTCAGGGAACGAGGGTTGCATAGGCAACCAAGATGTTATTTTGCCTTTGGTTAAACTGAATCATCGAAGGATCATCATTACTGATTATTACTTTAATGCATTAATGCATTACTTTACTAGTTACTTAAAGATGCAGTCGGCAAGTCTGGCAGATTGGGTCGACTTAGCCAAAATTTTGAATGTTTACAACTCTCATGCCCCTCCCCCACTACCAGCGAGCACCCTCCCATCAAGGTCGTGCTCATCAGTGCGTGTGTACCTGATTTTCTGTGAACGCATCCGTCTCTTCAGCATCGATCAACACCATGGACTCGGAGGTAGGCTGCCCTGGCTAATCTATCCATAGATAGCAATAACCAAGGAATTGGAAGCTTGTAAGTAGATTTTCTCTCTGCCATCATGCTTCATGCAATCTTCAGGCGAACTTCAGGCGTGGCGTGTGCATGTGTTATTGTAACGTGCGCAAGGGAGGGGGGATCTGTGGCGTGTGCACGACCTGTGATTGACAGTCAGATCTCACACCCCCCTGTGCTGATTGGACCCAATGATCCGGGAGCGGTGGATTTTTGCAATACAAATAACACGCTCCAGGTGGAGTTAGAAGCTTGGGTTTTTTTCTAAAACCACCTTATTTATGTTGTTCTGTCGGATTATAGTGTCAATTTCACTGAATATGATCAAAAAATTTTTGCCGACGGCAGCTTTAAGTTCTTAGTTAAAGTAATCTGATTACGTAACTCAGGTTTACTTGTTCTGAGTTTCCCCCAACACCGTCCACCACGGAGGGGCTGATGCGAGGAGTACCAGATCCGAAAACCAGGTCCGGCTGAGCCAGTAAGGCGAAACCATCAAGACCTGCTCCTCTTCCACCCTGAACTTGTACAGTGTCTGTGTGAGTAGGCTCACTGGGGGAAATGCATATTTGCGTAGGTCCCGGGTCCAGCTGTGTGCCAATGCATCTGTGCCAAGAGTCCCCTTGGTCAGGGAATCAAACATCTCGAATCAACTCCAGATATCTGGGGATGAAGTCTCCATTCTTTCTGGATACACTTCAGGACTTTTGTAGAATCTTGCACAGGTGTTAGGTGACGACTAGTCTCAGCCTCAGAAGTCACGCCTACGGACCGTTGGCTGAATACATATGGAACACTTTTTTTGTAAATACTTCTGGAGTTTCAAAGTCACAATCTGATTGATTGAATTCTAAAGGATGTCCGAGAGACGTGTGTGTCGCATTCTTTATCGGTCTGTCTGGAAACAAATGCGTGACGCCCAAAACCCCTTGTGGAAGAAGAAAGCCGTTGTGTTTACAACTGTGACAATGAGCGTTTACCAGGATCAACTAAAAGCTGGATTTTCAAAAGAGGTTCACTGCTCCATTGTTGCAGTAAACTTGCACAACGTTCTTGAATTAATTATTTATTAGATGCAAGCCGGTCTGTTATTGTAGCGGCATTAACATTTTATTGCCGAACTGTGATTCAATTAAAATTGTAAAATGAAAATTAATTTGTGGTGTTTTTGAGTTGGTATAACATGAACCATTTTTGTTGACAGCTGAAAGTGGACAGTGGATTTCCCAGCATGCTCCGCATGAGATTGGATTGGGATGCTAAACTCAAAACATCCTCCAATTACATTCATGCATGTCCTACACATTATGATATTACAAAGCAAGGTGAATTTTCTATACAAAACACTTTGTTAGTGAGAAGTTTTTACAACATGTTGTAAAATTTAACAGGATTTAACAGTACATTTTAGTAGTATTCACAGATCAATGTAATAATAGTAATGATATCATTACAATTTAATGATATCATTATGTTCTTCTATCAAAACACTTTTCCTGGCATGAAAGAAAAAAACATGATAGAAATGTTGTGTAGTTTTGTCATGTCAGTATGAAAAGTATGTGTGCTTAATGTAAACAGTACTCTTTCATTTGTGCAGTTACGTACTTTTTGGTTGTGTTTACTTTAAGGAATAAAGGAAGAAATGTCCCCTCCTTGAACTGCCACCTTACCGTGGTGGAGGGGTTTGAGTACCCGAACGACCCTAGGAGCTATGTTGTCGGGGGCTATATGCCCCTGGTAGGGTCTCCCAAGGCAAACAGGTCCTAGGTGACGGGTCAGACTAAGAGCGGTTCAAAACCCTTATGATGACTACAAATCCGAGGACCGTGACGTCGCCCGGTATGGCGCAGCCGGGGCCCCACCCTGGAGCCAGGCCCGGGGTCGGGGCTCGTATGCGAGCGCCTGGTGGTCGGGCCTCCCCCCATGGGGTCTGGCCGGGCTCAGCCCGAAGGAGCGACGTGGGGCCACCCTCCCGTGGACCCACCACCTGCAGGAGGGACCGCAAGGGGTCGGTGCAAAGTGGATCGGGCGGCAGTCAAAGGCGGGGGCCTAGACAACCCGATCCCTGGACGCGGAATCTAGCTCTAGGGACATGGAATGTTACCTCTCTGGCGGGGAAGGAGCCTGAGATTGTGCGTGAGGTTCAGAGATTCCGACTAGAGATAGTTGGGATCACCTCCACGCACGGCTTGGGCTCTGGAACCACACTCCTCGAGAGAGGATGGACTCTTCACCACTCTGGAGTTGCCCATGGTGAGAGGCGGCGGGCTGGTGTGGGTTTGCTTATAGCCCCCCAGCTCAGCCGCCATGTGTTGGAGTTCACCCCGGTGAACGAGAGGGTCGCTTCCCTGCGCCTTCGGGTCAGGGATAGGTCTCTCACTGTCGTTTGTGCCTACGGGCCAAACGGCAGTGCAGAGTACCCGGCCTTCTTGGAGTCTCTGGGAGGGGTGCTGGAAAGTGCTCCGACTGGGGACTCCATCGTTCTACTGGGAGACTTCAACGCCCACGTGGGCAGCGACAGTGACACCTGGAGGGGCGTGATTGGGAGGAACGGCCCCCCTGATCTGAACCCGAGTGGTGTTCTGTTATTGGACTTCTGTGCTAGTTACAGCTTGTCCATAACGAACACCATGTTCAAGCATAAGGGTGTCCATCAGTGCACATGGCACCAGGACACCCTAGGCCGGAGGTCGATGATCGACTTTGTGGTTGTTTCATCTGACCTCCGGCCGTATGTCTTGGACACTCGGGTGAAGAGAGGGGCGGAGCTGTCAACTGATCACCACCTGGTGGTGAGTTGGATCCGATGGCGGGGGAGGAAGCTGGACAGACTCGGCAGACCCAAACGTACTGTGAGGGTCTGTTGGGAACATTTGGCCGAATCCCCTGTCAGAGAGATCTTCAACTCCCACCTCCGACAGAGCTTCGACCAGATCCCGAGGGAGTCTGGAGATATTGAGTCCGAGTGGACCATGTTCTCCACCTCCATTGTCAACGCGGCCACTCGGAGCTGTGGCCGTAAGGTCTCCGGTGCCTGTCGAGGCGGTAATCCCCGAACCCGGTGGTGGACACCGGAAGTAAGGGATGCCGTCAAGCTGAAGAAGGAGTCCTATCGGGCCTGGCTGGCTTGTGGGACTCCTGAGGCAGCTGACGGGTACCGACGGGCCGAGCGGACTGCAGCACGGGTGGTTGTGGAGGCAAAAACTCGGGCCTGGGAGGAGTTCGGTGAGGCCATGGAGAAGGACTATCGGTCGGCCTCGAAGAGATTCTGGCAAACCGTCCGGCGCCTCAGGAGGGGGAAGCAGTGCCCTACCAACGCTGTTTACAGTGGAGGTGGGCAGCTGTTGACCTCGACTGGGGATATCACCGGACGGTGGAAGGAATACTTCGAGGATCTCCTCAATCCCGCCGTCACGTCTTCCATTGAGGAAGCAGAGGCTGAGGGCTCGGAGGCGGACTCGTCCATCACCCAAGCTGAAGTCACCGAGGTACTCAAGAAACTCCTCGGTGGCAAGGCACCGGGGGTGGATGAGATCCGCCCTGAGTACCTCAAGTCTCTGGATGTTGTGGGGCTGTTTTGGCTGACACGCCTCTGCAGCATCGCGTGGCGGTCGGGGACAGTACCTTTGGACTGGCAGACCGGGGTGGTGGTCCCTCTTTTTAAGAAGGGGGACCGGAGGGTGTGCTCCAACTATAGGGGGATCACACTTCTCAGCCTCCCCGGGAAAGTCTATGCCAGGGTACTGGAGAGGAGAATCCGGCCGATAGTAGAACCTCGGATTCAGGAGGAACAGTGTGGTTTTCGTCCCGGTCGTGGAACACTGGATCAGCTCTATACCCTCTACAGGGTGCTGGAGGGTTCATGGGAGTTTGCCCAACCAATCCACATGTGCTTTGTGGATTTGGAGAAGGCATTCGACTGTGTCCCTCGTGGCATCTTGTGGAGGGTGCTCCGGGAGTATGGGGTCCGGGGTCCTTTGCTAAGGGCTGTCCGGTCCCTGTACGACCGGAGCAGGAGCTTGGTTCGCATTGCCGGCAGTAAGTCAGACTTGTTCCCAGTGCATGTTGGACTCCGGCAGGGCTGCCCTTTGTCGCCGGTTCTGTTCATAATTTTTATGGACAGAATCTCTAGGCGCAGCCAGGGGCCGGAGGGGGTCGGGTTTTGGGACCACACGATTTCATCTCTGCTCTTTGCGGATGATGTTGTCGTGCTGGCCCCATCAGACCAGGACCTTCAGCATGCACTGGGACGGTTTGCAGGCGAGTGTGAAGCGGCTGGGATGAGAATCAGCACCTCCAAATCCGAGGCCATGGTCCTCAGTCGGAAAAGGGTGGCTTGCCCACTTCAGGTTGGTGGAGAGTTCCTGCCTCAAGTGGAGGAGTTCAAGTATCTTGGGGTCTTGTTCACGAGTGAGGGAAGGATGGAACGGGAGATTGACAGACGGATCGGTGCAGCTTCTGCAGTAATGCGGTCACTGTACCGGTCTGTCGTGGTGAAGAAGGAGCTGAGCCGCAAGGCGAAGCTCTCGATTTACTGGTCAATCTATGTTCCTACTCTCACCTATGGTCATGAGCTTTGGGTCATGACCGAAAGGACAACATCCCGGATACAGGCGGCCGAAATGAGCTTTCTCCGCAGGGTGGCTGGGCGATCCCTTAGAGATAGGGTGAGAAGCTCGGTCACTCGGGAGGAGCTCAGAGTAGAGCCGCTGCTCCTCCACATCGAGAGGGGCCAGCTGAGGTGGCTCGGGCATCTTTTCCGGATGCCTCCTGGACGCCTTCCCGGGAAGGTGTTCCGGGCATGTCCCACCGGGAGGAGACCCCGGGGAAGACCTAGGACACGCTGGAGGGACTATGTCTCCCGGCTGGCCTGGGAACGCCTCGGAGTCCCCCCGGAAGAGCTGGAGGAAGTGTCTAGGGAGAGGGAAGTCTGGGCATCCCTGCTTAGACTGCTGCCCCCGCGACCCGGCCCCGGATAAGCGGAAGAAGATGGATGGATGGATGGATGGAGGAAGAAATGTAACGCTCAGTAAACATAACATTAGCAAGACTTTAGATATGCAAAATCTCCAAGCCTTATCTTTAAGCCTCTCTATGTTTTCTTTTTTTGCAATATATTCACAAATTGAAACCGGCTACGCTCCACAGTGAATCTCTGAGTTTTGTAAATAAAGTGAAATAATTTCTCCGTGTATCCATTATATCACACAGTCTCTTGAAGTTTAGTCCTCGATCTTGTATCAAACAGCAAAAAAAAGTTGTAGAATGATGTGTTTGAGTTAATTTGCATTGCATGCCCATTTGCTGAAACAATAAATATTGTGCAGACCAAATTTTAATCAAATTTTTGTTTAAACATGGCAAGCTTGGTAACATTTTAATCATAAAAATTTTAGTATTTGTACTGTAATTGTACTGCAATAAATGAGTATCTTTAATTTTGGTAGTGTTGGGTCCGAGTCCACCATTGTCGAGTCCGAGTCGAGTCCAAGTCCTTAACAATCGAGTCCGAGTCCAAGTCCGAGTCCAAAGAGGGCCGAGTCGCACTTGAGTCCGAGTCCTTAACATCCGAGTCCGAGTCGAGTCCGGCCGAGTCCACAAAGATTTAAATAGTTTTAAATTGACCTTTCACAAAGACCCGCCCCTCTTACTGTCGCTACGTCCGACAAGCCATTCCGCTCTCACTCCACATGTTCTCACACAGTGAAATATATATTGCGGAGCAAAGAGTACACTGACAAAGCGCCAACAGACAAGACAAGGCTACTTCTGGTATGAAATAAAGTCTCAGCTTTCAAATTTTGTAATTTTTATGAAATTAAAACAATACACACCGTTTTGTGGTGCTTTAACCCTCTGAGGTCGACAAACGCGCCGACGCGTTTTGCCGGATTTTCTCCACATTGTAGCACTATAAACTTAAATTACTCCATCATTTATGGTCATACAGAAAAAAGAAATATAAAAAAAGAATCTGTGATATTTCTCCTTTTGTATGTGTCCACTTACAATCAAATCAAAACATTGTGCTTTTGTAAAATAAAGAAAATAAACAGGGTGTGCTTTCTGCCTCTCCGTCGCGGTGAACTTTTTTTTCTTGAGCACGTCTATAAACTGAAACAAAACTCAGCGAATACTTGTCACACATTTATGAGCCATATACCTTTATAAACATTTAAGTGTGTACTTTTAAATGATCGGATTCAAAACGAAAACAAATATTCGCTGTTTAAGTAATTTGTATAAAACCAACAAGATGTCCAGCTTCTCAAACGCTTGCTCATTACAGTTAATTTGGCCACGCCTACTCGCGCAAAAGATATTCACATGCAAATCTCCACATGGAACGCGAACGCGCTCGTTACCTCAACAACAAAACACTTCACTTCACTTTTCGTCGAGTTTGAAAGACGTGCCTGAGCTTACATTGGATTTAGGCTACCTCAGAAGAAGAAGAACGCGATTTGAAGACAAGAAAGATAAGGTAAGAAATTCTTACATAGCCTAGTTTGTTATTGTTGCATAAATGTCACGTTGCAGCTGAACTGTTGCTAGATATATGGGGAATATTATAATATTTAGACCCGTGTTTACTGTGTTTGTGGATATCTGCTCAAACATAGATATGTTTATGGTAACCATAATGTTTTATATTTGAGAGTGATCGCGTTTGAATGTATCATATTTTGCAAGCGATCGCGTTTGAATGTATCATATTTTGCAAGCGATCGCGTTTGAATGTATCATATTTTGGATGAAAGCAAAACGCACCAAACGGCTTCATGTTTTTATTTTTATCTCATTTCATATCATCATAACGGATGGAAACATTTGAAGTAACATGATAATCAATATATTTTTCTCTAGCTTCTTTTGGAAGATTTATAGGCTGCTATAGGTTATTTATTGTTATTATTATTTTATCCGCACTGCGTATATACCTTATGCCTACAAGGCACAACAAACCTGGTGTTCATTATATTATATATCGTTGGAAACGTGTGTGTGTGTGTGTATTCTGTGAATTTTAAAAAGGAATTTTAAAAAGCAATTTTAACCAGAAAAATCTAATATTTATTTCCAAAATCGTGCAGGCCTTTCTCTTGATATCAGTATGTTCACTTTTTTTTTTTTCAGGTCCCAGATGCCACTGAGGACTTCAACATTCACATGAGTCTCAGTACGTGAACATGGTAAAGTGAAAATCTTGGAAATGAAAGGTATGTACAATGTTTTTAGGAATGGCACAAAGGTCTCTGTCTTTGAAGTGCTTTTTTGGCATTTGTTGTGTATCTTTGGATTATGTTGTGTTGTAAATAAATCCAAACAATTTAAAAGCCATTATTTTTTAAATCTCCTCATTTACAGTATTGTGCAAGGTTGCTCAGAATGATAGGGGCCTGATAGCTCCTAATAGGGCCGTTAGGGGAGGTTCTTTGTCTTTCTCAGGTGAGAAAAGCTTACATATGAATGAGCTCTCGCATAAGGCTTTTTCACACAAAACACGTCGTAAAATTTTTAAATCAATGTATTGTCTTATCTGAATGAGCAGTCAGGGTGATTTTCACATAGTTTTGCAGCAAATATTCTAGGCTACGTCATACAATTTTCAAAAGTCTTGTGAAGAAATAATCAGTATGGGTTTCATGGCCTTATTTCAGTGAGAATTTTTTTTTGTATTTTCAAAAACCACGCATAAATGTCATTATCTCAAAACTACAAACTTTTACATACATGCTGCTGATATATTATTGTAGCAGAGTTTGTGCTGAATACAGTGTAATTAGACTTTAGCCATGAAAATGTCACAAGTAACAGAAATAACCAGAAATGTCAGAGCATGTCAGAACACCTCCAGGGCCCAGAAAACAGCTCAGACCTCAGAGGGTTAATATAGGCCTCAACTCAAGCAGCACATGAACTGATAATATCTTCTAGTTATAGCACGAATTAAACATGAATGAACATCAGAACTGCAAAAAGAATTCAATACAAACCATTTTTCAAGTTCAAGTCCAATGACTTTAATCTACTATCTAGTGTTGGGTCCGAGTCCACCATTGTCGAGTCCGAGTCGAGTCCAAGTTAAAGCCCTGCATTTCAGCCCGAGCCCGACGGGCCCCGACTTATTTACGCCCCTAGGGCCGGGCTTCGGGCCAATTTTCACGTCGTAGTTCAAATGCGGGCCGGGCCTCGGGCCTTTTTTGGGATATCCTTCTTTTTATATTTTTAGACATAAAAAATATATAAGAAGTCGACGTCGACGATAGAAAAACAAACATAAAAAGACATTTAATAACCTCATAACTTTCATAATCTTATAATTACAGTGACATATGACTGACATGACAGTCTCACGCACGCGCCATGCAAACAGAAGGTTTCTCGTCAGCGGCGCGACCCACGATTCACCTCATGCGCTAACAATGGAAAATATTAAGAGAAAAATCGCAGATGGCCAACTTAAAACGGTAAAAAACACCAGAGGAAAGGCAAACTTCTGGGCTGTTTTTCAAATCGTGACAACCTTAAATGATGAGCCAACTGGTTATGCACAATGTACAATTTGCAAGGCTGTGCTAAGCTACGATAGTAAGAAGACGGGATCATCTCATTTACAAAGACATTTTGAGCGTGGTGGATGTAGCGGTAGCGGGCCAACCAGCTGCAGCAAACAAATGAGTGTGAGTGATTTCCTTGCAAAACCAACTCCCTCTACGGTGAAATCACTGATCACAGATAAATGCGTGAATTTCTGTTGTATGGACATTCGGTCATTTGAAACGGTAGCAGGGAACGGTTTCATCCAGTTAGCGCAAGAGCTAATAAATGTAGGCGCAGCCCATGGACGTCTGTCAGCAACAAGTTTACTCCCTGACCCCACCACAATCTCCCGAAAGTGCAAAGAACTGGCGACTGCTAAGAGAGGGGATGTGGTTGAAGAAATCAGGGGGGTCATGTCGTTGATAAATGTGGGCATGACAACTGACATGTGGACGGATGATCACCGTAAAATAAGCTACATGTCAATCACATGTCACTATGTCACACCACAATATGACATGAAGAGCAGGGTACTCACCACAACAAGCTTCCCAAACGAGGCCAAAACAGCAGACAATATTCGAAAAGAGTTGCAGCAGCAATTAGTCTCAGTCCTTGGATTTGATGCGTCAGTGATGAATTCTGTTGTCTGGGTAACCGATCAGGGCGCTAATTATGTTGCCGCTCTACGCCCATACCGGCGCCTGGACTGTCAAGACCACCTGTACAACACTGTCCTCCGGCATGCCTTGAACCCAGATGAGCTTTCAGAAACAGTCCCAGAAGTAGCAGAGACCCTGCAGGCCGCCAAGGCTTTAGTCCGATATTTAAAGCAGTCAGGTCTGACAAGCCGGTTGTCAAAAACTGTCAAACAGATGGCAGAAACCAGATTTAGCACCGTATTTCTCACCCTGGAGTCAATTGAGTCAGTCTACGCAGAGTTACAGGAGATACTTCAGAGCCGAGGTGAGAGCCAGCGACTACACGATGTGTCCCCTGATGTGCTGTCTTTCCTGGTGCAATTTCTGCGCCCGTTCTACGACGCACAAAGGGAGTTGGAGGGGGATAAATACCCAACACTGAACCTCGTCGTGCCCTGGCTTCACAAGCTGAAACACCATTGCCAGGCAGATGTGTCGGACACTCCTTCCCAAGCGATTATCCGCCAACGACACCTTGAGTGGATAATAAAGAAAGTCCACATCCAGCCACTTCACAAACTGGCCATATTCTTATGGCCTAAGTTCAGTCAGTTAAGGATGTTTACCAACGCCGAGAGGGATGACATCTTTCAGCTGGCCAAACGTCAGATAGCCCGCTTCAGAGAGGAGGGGACGGCGGTGCAAGGGGCGGATCAAGCAGCCGGTGAGATTTTCTTTTAAGTGTGTGTATTGCTATTAATATTATTATTATTATCAGGCCTATTATTATTATTATTTCACTTTATTTGCACCTGCAACCATACCAAGTCACTTATTATAGTAGCTATTATAGGCCTCTAAATTAATGTATTAATCATAGCCTACTTGGCCAACTAATAATTATAAAATAATGATGATTCATGCAGCGGCGAGCATGTCTGTGTCTGCACATGTTGCTGCGGGCCATGCAGCAAAGAAGAGAGCGCTGGCCGAGTTTGAGGAAGAGTGGGAAAACATTGTGGAGCAGGACGACGAGGATGACGACGAAGTACAGCAATACCTGCGCCTCAATCACAACATGGAAGGTGATGGACGAGATGTGCTGCTCTGGTGGAAACAGCACGAGACCCTGCTACCGCAACTGTCAAGACTGGCTCGCTCTGTGTTTAGTGTCCCCGCCAGCAGCAGCAGCAGCGAACGTGTCTTCAGCGCAGCGGGAAGAGTGATAGAAGAGAGGAGGACTGGGTTAAAACCTTCCACTGTGGATGCTATTCTTTTTCTCCACGATGCTCTGTAAGAGACAGTTCTAACTTTTCGTTTGATTGGACTTTATTTTCGTTTAACTGTTGGAAACTACTGATGTTTTTCGTTTGATTGGACTTTATTTTCGTTTAACTGTTGGAAACTATTGGAAAAAAGAATGGCCATGTTGTGGTGCATTTTTGAGGTAAGATAACCTGCAAGTTTGTTTATAATTTATTTAATTTAATTTGTTTTGTAGGCTGTTGCTCATTTCGTTTGCGAGCACTGTTGCGAGCAGCCTGAGCCTGCCTCAGTATTTAAAAAAAGATTGTTTTACTCGCTGTGGTTTAATAAATAAACATTTATTAAACTAACTGTCTGTGTGATATGCTTGAATTGTTTTATATCTATGGATTTTATTGTAGCCAAGTAAAGTATTAGCGTTGATTTGAGAGGCTAAATTGATCAGACATGTTTTACTCGCTGTCGGCTCGGCTGCTTGGACGTCATTAAAAAATAATAATAATTCTCCAAATATTTGTCTAAATTAACTTAATAAAGAAATGAAGATAAATCTAACTAACAAAAATTACCTATTTTAATGGCTGCAAATAGGGCAGGCTGCCGCTGTGTAAAAAAAAAAAAAAAAAAACGGGCTCGGGTCGGACTCGGGCTGATAATTCTGATGAGCTGTCGGACACGGGTCGGGCTAGGGCCTGAGCGTCTCGGGCCAGGGCCGGGCTCGGGCCTAGATTTGAGGCCCGTGCAGGGCTCTAGTCCAAGTCCTTAACAATCGAGTCCGAGTCCAAGTCCGAGTCCAAAGAGGGCCGAGTCGCACTTGAGTCCGAGTCCTTAACATCCGAGTCCGAGTCGAGTCCGGCCGAGTCCACAAAGATTTAAATGGTTTTAAATTGACCTTTCACAAAGACCCGCCCCTCTTACTGTCACTACGTCCGACAAGCCATTCCGCTCTCACTCCGGAAATATGTTCTCACACAGTGAAATATATATTGCGGAGCAAAGAGGACACTGACAAAGCGCCAACAGACAAGACAAGGCTACTTCTGGTATGAAATAAAGTCTCAGCTTTCAAATTTTGTAATTTTTTTGAAATTAAAACAATACACACCGTTTTGTGGTGCTTTAATATAGGCCTCAACTCAAGCAGCACATGAACTGATAATATCTTCTAGTTATAGCACGAATTAAACATGAATGAACATCAGAACTGCAAAAAGAATTCAATACACACCATTTTTCAAGTTCAAGTCCAATGACTTTAATCTACTATCTGGTTTGGTTTGTTTGTCGGACAAAAATGGCAGGTATCTGCATTATCTGGTCAGATCGCATGTCAATCAAATTCCAGTGAAAGGTCTCAACACTGAGCTCTTAAATTAATATGTTAAACCTTACAAAATGATTCCAATGTATAGTTACAGTCATACGTTTACCTATCGTACATCTTTCAGATTCTGCAAGGTAATGCTCAAGAATATAACACGATGCATTAAGAGCCAGGAGTAAACTTTCGAGCAAGATGACGTTGATTTTTTAATTTTTATTTATTTTGATGATCTTATTTTGTTTTACATGCTAATATCTTATTTAGCCTCTAAATGGCAGGACTAAATTAATGAATGATTTTTAAAATAAAATAAGAGCAATTTACACCAATGATCCAGTTCAAAAATGTACACCCCCTGGCTCCTAATGGTTGCTTCCTTCTTGAGCATCACTAAATGTTTGCAGGGTTTGTAATAGTTGTGTATGAGTCCATCAGTTGTCTTCAGTGTGACAAGATGGATCTCACAATCATAGTCACTGCTAGTAAGGAGTCAAATATGCAGACGATGCTGGAAAAGCAAAGAATGTGCAGGAGCTGGAGGATTTTTCCTCATGAACAACCATTAAAAATAAAAAAAATAAAAATAAAAAATAAAAAAAACTTGTGGATCATTCAGGTAAAGAAACACAATATTAAAATCAAGCCTATGTAATTTGTCTTGTATTTTGTGTTTGTATTTTTTTTTTGTCGACTAGGCTATTAAACATCCATTATGTGAAAAAGATTTTTCAGGGCAGTAATAAATAGCCTAGAAACAATGTTTTTATGATCATCCTCCTTAAAAAATAAATAAATATTACATTTTGGAGATTCTGCAAGGTGTATGTAAACTTATGACTAAAGTGTAGGCTAAATCAATGTAACAAAAATCATAACATTATTAGACGCCAAAATGTTGCTTTGGTTATCACGTTCTCATGTTGCTATGGCTACTGTGTCAATCATCGCAATTTCATGACTCACAGGACTAAAATTCTGCGGATTCTCTCCCACATTTAAATGCAGTTATCACTCTTTTTAATTTACAGTGTGAACGTAACCACTGGTCCTCTACAAGCATGAAAAAAATATATTATTTAGATTGTCAATAGCGCTCACTTTAAGCCATCACTTACTTCTTTCACTTACGTTCTGTACTCTCACTGAAACTCTCGTCATAAACACTGAAGTTGTCCGCACTGCACAGCGAATCTCTTATTTATATCGCGTCAAGACTTTGTCGTTTATGAGGAGATTTGCGAAAGGATAAAACTCGCGCTGATTCTGAACTTTTTTAACGAATTCTCCGCATGGTGACTCAAAACGCCTCTGATTGGCCACTGTGTTCATGTGCTTAATATACATATCTGTGATTGGCTACAATGCTCAACACTGACACAACACAATGTAAGCAGTTTCGTTTCGTTTCGTTTTTGAATAATATTGTGTCCTCCAGTGCCCGGACTCGACTGTACTCGGCAAATTTTCCGAGTCTAAAATGTCCGAGTCCGTGTCAAGTCCGAGTACAAATTCATCCGAGTGCGTGACAAGTCCGAGTTCATTAAAAATTGGACTCGAGTCCGGACTCGAGTCCGAGTCCGAGTTCGAGTACCCCAACTCTACTACTATCTGGTTTGGTTTGTTTGTCGGACACAAATGGCAGGTATCTGCATTATGATTGGTCAGATCGCATGTCAATCAAATTCCAGTGAAAGGTCTCAACACTGAGCTCTTAAATTAATATGTTAAACCTTACAAAATGACTCCAATGTATAGTTACAGTCATACGTTTACCTATCGTACATCTTTCAGATTCTGCAAGGTAGCCTAATGCTCAAGAATATAACATGAGAATAAGAGCCAGGAGTAAACTTTTGAGCAAGATGATGTTGATTTTTAAAATTTTATTTATTTTGATTATCTTATTTTGTTTTACATGCTAATATCTTATTTAGCCTCTAAATGGCAGGACTAAATTAATTAATGAATTTTTAAATAAAATAAGAGCAATTTACACCAATGATCCAGTTCAAAAATGTACACCCCCTGGCTCCTAATGGTTGCTTCCTTCTTGAGCATCACTAAATGTTTGCAGGGTTTGTAATAGTTGTGTATGAGTCCATCAGTTGTCTTCAGTGTGACAAGATGGATCTCACAATCATAGTCACTGCTAGTAAGGAGTCAAATATGCAGAAGATGCTGGAAAAGCAAAGAATGTGCAGGAGCTGGAGGATTTTTCCTCATGAACAACCATAAAAAAAAAAATTAAAAAAAAACTTGTGGATCATTCAGGTAATGAAACACAATATTAAAATCAAGCCTATGTAATTTGTCTTGTATTTTGTGTTTGTATTTTTTCTTGTGGACTAGGCTATTAAACATCCATTATGTGAAAAAGATTTTTCAGGGCAGTAATAAATAGAAACAATGTTTTTATGATCATCCTCATTAAAAAATAAATAAATATTACATTTTGGAGATTCTGCAAGGTGTATGTAAACTTATGACTAAAGTGTAGGCTAAATCAATGTAACAAAAATCATATTAGACGCAAACATGTTGCTTTGGTTATCACGTTCTCATGTTGCTATGGTTACTGTGTCAATCATCGCAATTTCATGACTCACAGGACTAAAATTCTGCGGATTCTCTCCCACATTTTTAATGCAGTTATCACTCTTTTTAATTTACAGTGTGAACGTAACCACTGGTCCTCTACAAGCATGAAAAAATATATCATTTATATAGTCAATAGTGCTCACTTTAAGCCATCACTTACTTACCGCGTTCTGCACTCTCACTGAAACTCTCGTCATAAATACTGAAGTTGTCCGCACTGCACAGCGAATCTCTTATTTATATCGCGTCAACAAAATGTTGTTTATGAGGAGATTTGCGAAAGGATAAAACTCGCGCTGATTCTGAACATACGTTTTGAGCGACTTCTCCGCATGGTGACTCAAAACGCCTCTGATTGGCCACTGTGTTCATGCGCTTAATATACATATCTGTGATTGGCTACAATGCTTAACACTGACACAACACTAAGCAGTTTCGTTTCGTTTTTGAATAATATTGTGTCCTCCAGTGCCCGGACTCGACTGTACTCGGCAAATTTTCCGAGTCTAAAATGTCCGAGTCCGTGTCAAGTCCGAGTGCAAATTCATCCGAGTGCGTGACAAGTCCGAGTTCATTAAAAATTGGACTCGAGTCCGGACTCGAGTCCGAGTCCGAGTTCGAGTACCCCAACTCTAAATTTTGGGGTACTGAAAGATAGCTTCAATTAATAAAAAGTTTTGCAACCACAGTGATTACTGTTTTAATCCTAGTTGAATTCTCCTACATTTTAATTTAATCATTAGCTCAATTGGTGCTGTGTTATAGATTTTTTTTTTTTTTTTTTTTTTTTTGGTGGTAAAAATGCTCATGCTCTGTAGTGTTTCATTGATAACTTCATGTATACAAATCATACTTATTTTTTGTAAATCCATAATTATTTACACATTTTGTTTCAACACAGGAAGACTTGAAGTATTGGTGCAGAATGCATTTACTCATATTGTGGTTAAGTAAATTGATTATATTTATATACAGCTGAAACTGGACAGTGGATTTCCCAGCATGCTCCGCATGAGATTGAATTGGGATGCTAAACTCAAAACATCCTCCAATTACATTCATGCATGTCCTACACATTATATTATAATATTACAAAGCAAGGTCAATTTTCTATACAAAACAATTTGTTAGTGTGAAGTTTTTACAACATATTCATGTTGTACAATTTAACAGGATTTGAGTTGAATCCAGGCAAATTTTAGTAGTATTCACAGATCAATGTAATAATAGTAATTATATCATTATGTTCTTCTATCAAAACACTTTTCCTGGCATGCAAGAACAAACATGATAGAAATGTTGTGTAGTTTTGTCATGTCAGTATGAAAAGTATGTGTGCTTAATGTAAACAGTACTCTTTAATTTGTGCAGTTAGGTACTTTTTGGTTGTGTTTACTTTAAATAAAGGAAGAAATGTAGCGCTCAGTAAACACACTGTAACATTAGCACAAAGTACACACCATTGCCTTATCAAGACTTTGGATATGCAAAATCTCCAAGCCTTATCTTTAAGCCTCTCTATGTTTTCTTTCTTTGCAATATATTCACACATTTGTTAACTATACTGTGAAATTAATGATATATTCCGATTTTCAAAAATGTGCAAGACTATGCATCTTGTGTTTTAAACAGGCTACCTTTATAATGAACATGTTAGTTGATCGCGCTATGGGAGTGTTAGTTACACTGCATCACTGTCGAGGAATCAGTCGGCTTTACAACATGTAAATTCATCTATTTCTCTAAAAATACATTACTATGAGGAGAACAATATAGTAAACTTTATAGTTATAACCACAATGTGTATTTGACCAGCAGCGAAAGCTCCCTTTATAAAGTTGTTGCAAGCTCATTGAGTTCTGCTCTCGGTATAATCAATGAAGCCGGCTACGCTCCACAGTGAATCTCTGTGTTTTGTAAATAAAGTGAAATAATTCCTCCGTGTATCCATTATATCACACAGACTCTTGAAGTTTAGTCCTCGATCTTGTATCAAACAGCAAAAAAAGTTGTAGAATGATGTGTTTGAGTTCATTTGCATTGCATGTCCAGTTGCTGAAACAATAAATACTGTGCAGACCAAATTTTTATAATTTTTTTGTTTAAACACGGCAAGCTTGGTAACATTTTAATCATCAAAATTTTAGTAATTGTACTGTAGTAAATGAATATCTTTAATTTTTGGGTACTGAATGATAGGTTCAATTAATAGAAAGTTTTGCAACTACAGTGATTACTGTTTTAATCCTAGTTGAATTCTTACATTTTAATTTCATCATTAGCTGAATTGTTTTGCTGTGTTATCGATTTATTTAATTTTTTCATGGTGGTAAAAACATCTGTCTCATGCGCTGTAGTGTTTCATTGATAAATTCATGTATACAGTACAAATCATATTTATGTTTTGTAAATACATATTTATACATTTTGTTTCACCACAGGAAGACTTGAAGTATTGGTGCAGAATGCATTCACTCATATTGTGGTTGAGTAAATGTATTATATTTATATATTAAGTGCATTCAAGTTAGACATTTCATCAGTTTATTCATTCCTTGTTTCTTGTGAACAGAACTTGCTTATGCAGGAACTTCTCATCATGTAATTGGATACTTAATGTGTGATCTTGTGATCAGGATGTGTTTTCAATTCTCTGGGTAATTTCACAACTTCATTTGTGTTTATCTTTGTTTGCATTAATGTCATGTTTTGCAGGAACAGCATGGATGTTTTGGTCTCAGAATTACAGAATTTGAGATCTGAGTTTTTGGCAAACTGTCAAAGTTTTTTAATAAAATAATGATTTTAAGTCATAATCACCAGTTTTATTTATATAAAAAAATAACCATGATATTTTTTTATTATCACTTTCTGTCTTTTGAGTTTGAACGAGAGTCTAGAACTGAAAATGCTACAAAACAAACTTGCAGGCAAGTACAATTTTATAAAATATTTTCACAGAACTAGACATTTAAAACACTGCAAATACTTTTGCTGCTAGTTCAGTTTATTTATTTGAAATGAGTTGCAACATTTGATTTCATTGCACTCAATTCACTTAAAATTGTTAATGAATCATGCTTGAGTTGGATGAATATTTTTTTGTTGACAGCTGAAACTGCACAGTCGATTTCCCAGCATGCTCCGCATGGGATTGGGATGCTAAACTCAAAACATCCCCAAATTACATTAAAGTCTGTGAGTATATTATGATCTTACAATGCAAATTAACTTCCAAAACACTGTTAGTGTGAAGTTCTTTCAACATGTACATATTAACAGGATTTGAGTTATATTCAGAGACAGTTCAGAACCATTTACTGATCAATGTAATAATTGTTATGCTAACATTTCAATTTTATAATAATAATATCATTATTTATGTTCTTAAGAAGAAGAAGTTTTACTTATATAGCGCCTTTCCATAGCTCAAGGTTGCTTTACATGGTACATAAAAATACATTTAAACACCCACACATACATTACAGTCACATAGGATACATATAGTCACATTATCCAAAATGCATGTTATATAGTTTAACTGGGTCTTGAGAGTAGCCACAGATGAGGTATTACGTAGTGTAAGAGGTATCGAATTCCATAATTGAGGAGCATTAACACTAAATGACCTTCCACCTACAGTAGACAGCCGGAAACGAGGGATGGACAATAAACCAAGTTCAGCTGATCTAAGGGACCGGGCAGGGTGGTAAGGGTAAATTGCCAGTTTGTCTTGTCAGACAGATATTATAATAAATAAAATAATAATTCGTTACATTTATATAGCGCTTTTTCTGAGACCTCAAAGCGCTTTACATTGATGGGGGAATCTCCTCAACCACCACCAATGTGCAGCATCCACTTGGATGATGCGACGGCAGCCATATTGCGCCAGAACGCCCACCACACACCAGCTTACTGGTGGAGAGGAGTCAGTGATGAAGCCAATCAGTATATCAGTATATGGGGATGATTAGGAGGCCATGATGGACAGAGGCCAAGGGGCAAATTTGGCCAGGATGCCGGGGTTCCACCCCTACTCTTTTTCGAAGGACATCCTGGGATTTTTAATGACCACAGAGAGTCAGGACCTCGGTTTAACGTCTCATCCGAAGGACGGTGCTCTTTTGGCAGTATAGTGTCCCCGTCACTACACTGGGGCATTAGGACCCACACAGACCACAGGGTGAGCACCCCCTGCTGGCCGAAATTATTCAAATATTGTGTAGTTTTGTCATAAGAAAAGGATGTGTGCTCAATGTAACAGTACTCTTTTATTTGTGCAGTTCTGGTTGTGTCTGCTTTCTCATTCAATAAGGAAGAAATGTAGCGCTCAGTAAACACAACATCAGCACAATGTAAACCTTTTCAAGACTTTGGACATGCAAATTAATCTGTCAGTAACGGCAGATATAAGGGATTTTGAAAAGGCTGTTTCAAGCATTGCCATTTTTTTTTACCATTGGATCTGCTTCTTGGATCTGCATGTCTTGAATCAGGCCTTTCACAAGCTTCTGTTTAAGATACTAAAGCGGAACACTTTCCATAAATCCTGATGTACTCGTCTATGCTAATATTATTCTCTCTGTTTATCCCGAGGTTTACCGCAGTCCGCCGGATCCAGATCTGATGAAGGACCTGCGCCTGGACACACTCACACACACACACTCACACACACTCCAGACCTGATGAAGGACCTGCGCCTGGACACACTCACACACACACACACACACACACACACACACACACACACACACACACACTCCAGATCTGATGAAGGGCCTGTGCCTGGACACACTCTCACACACACACACACACACACACACACACACACTCCAGATCTGATGAAGGACCTGCGTCTGGACACGACGAAAACACAGTCCTTAAGTGTCCTCTAGTCTCTCCCCTGTGAAGGCCTCCTTCCCTTTACCTCTGTACAGACAAAACATTCACATGGATACGCGGAAGTGATACAAAATTATCTATTATACATTTTTAAGTTTAAGTAATTTGTTGAGGTCATTTTGTAAAGAAAGACTACATGCCTGCGCACATATATATTCAAACGTGCATACCTATAGACTAAACACTAAAAAAAGTGCTGAAGTCATCAAAAATGAAGACAATAAAAAATGAATGTGGTTTCATTTTTACTTTCTTTTTTTTTTCGGAGTGTTTACCTCAGCTGTTAGACGCCAGGCTGACTAGAAACACATTTTATATTATAATGCTGCTAGGCCTACTTGAAATTATTTATTTATTTATATCTTGTCTTTGTTGTTATTGTATTAGTTTGTCTCAAAACACTGATTGATGACTTTAAACAATGCTTCATAAGAAGTTATTAATCACTTCATGCCATTGTTTCGATGTAGCTCTCTGTTTATAAAACGTTGTATCTAAATTTATATAAAATAATGGTCTATATAAAATAATTGGTCTTTTTTATTTTGTAAGAAATTCATAGTTACATGGCGCCAGATGTCGGTCTCCATGCCCATACCGGATTTTTTGTAATCCTGATTTTCTCCAGTTTATGGTTAAACAGGGAGAGAGGGAAGAGTTATGTAAATTATTACACTTAGCACAATGTAATTGCACAATGCACAATTATCTTTCTCCAGGTACTTTAGAGAGATCTCTGGGGTAGTTTTTTGTATTGTTTGTTATTTTGGCCAGGCTCTCCCCTGAAGCTATTGCCCCTATTTTCATTATTATTATTTTTTATATTAATATTTCTAGTTTGGTTATTGCTGATTTTGTGCCTTTTTTCTCTCTTTAAAACAGAAAATTAAAAGTTAATATTGGTTGAACTGATGGTTGTGTTGTTGATTCTGGGACAGAAGGTTGGAAATCCTTGTTCTCTCCATGGTTTTCTTTTTCTTTCTCTTTTTTGTAAAATGTAATTCTTTACTTTGTTATCAGCTCCTCAACCCTAGATGGGTAGCTATGCAACACTATACCTCCTCCTCATTGTAAATATCCAAATAAGCCTCTTTTTGATCCAGAAACATACAATACAACATGCAATGCTGTAGTAATTTATTGATGAAGAAAGCAGAGAGATAAGGAAAGATGGGTAAATACACAAACCCTGGATCAAACTGGGGTTAAGAGTCAGGTGCATAAAAACCATTTTAAACCTTTACTGAATGTGCACTGAAACTTATTTATCTTAAGGATAAAAGGTGCATATAGGTCAAATGAAAACAATGAAAAAAGTGCAATATTAGTATTGCTCAGAAAACAGAAGTTTGGTATTTTGCTTGTAGGATCAGTGGACTGTGGCGTAACATCCTCTCATTCCACTTTATCTGGCAATGAAATCAGAAAACCATTATTACAGTTTTTCTCGATTGCTTAAACACTATAACCAGGCTTTTGAACTAAAATTTCAAAACCATAACGCCATTTATCAAAAAGCACACCCATTTCACTAAACTATAAACACTATTCCCTGTTTTGACACATGAGTCAGATTTGTTGAACTGTCACTGCAAAACTCTACAAACAAATCCCTTCATTTCTCATTGCATAGACCATGTTGTCATTTAGAAAGCACTAGCATTCAATATTGTTCACTCAAGTCAGCGCAGCTTCAGCTCAGTTAGCACACAATTATCCAGGTGGAAACACTAAGAGTCAAAATTTAACACACATCAATCAGAACCTTCAATAGATATATAAAAGGGCCCAAATCAGTTTATTGCGTTTTGGAACAATGGATCCAGAAAGACATGAAGGAAGAGGGATAAGAATGAGGAGGAAGGGCAAGGACAAGAAGACAAGCAGTCTCAGATGAAATTCAAGCCACTCTAGTTGCCCATGTGTTAGTCAATGGTGTGACTATGAGGGAGGCTCGGCTACGAGTAAGGCCAAATTTGAGATGCTTTACCGTCGCCTCGAGAACCTTCAGGGAGGTGTGGTGGCAAACAAAATTCTATCACTGAATAAGAGACAAACATTTCCAATAGTCTTTGATGAGGTGTATTTTCTTGCAAGAAAAGGCCAGCAGTCGTACAGTCACACAGAGTGACACAGAGTGTGACAGTGAAGGGAGGGCATCCTTTCTCCTTTATAGTCTTGACTCCCAGAATGTTATCTTTCTAGGCAAATGATGGTATTTCAACCATATGTGGAACATTCTTAGACGTATCCATCATATTTTATCCTTGAGTGGAGACCTTCCTGTCACGTCCCAACACTCTTTACCATTCCAATACAATTCGAATTCCATATTAGAATATGGTTTGTGTGTGCTCTTTTACTGTCATATGTTGGTCACACACATCTTACTGTAAGTAAATATAAATAAATAAAAATTAGAGGAGAGAGTAAAAAAAAAAGAGTAAAAAAAAAAAAGAGTAAAACAGGAAAAAATATATATTTTTGTGTGTGTGTGTTTTCTGTGTATGAAAAATGTGCCAATGTATCCACTGGTTGTGTCTTTTGTGTTCATCATGTGAAAAGGTTTGTGAGGGGGGGACCACAAGCAACATAACTTACCAGTTTTGGAAATGTTGTTTTGAATTTATTGCACCAGTGTCTTAGACTATGTTGTAGTGTGTGTGATTTTGAGGGCTTGTGTGTCCTGTCTGAGGGCAAAGTTTGGTTTTTCAGCAAGAGTGGATGGTTTTGAGTGTAGAGCTTCATTTTGACCTGAAAATAGGATGTTTGGGGAATTGGGTGAGACGTTATGGATTTGTGTTTATAGTTTTGAGAATACGAGGCATAGTTTCAAGAAATGTGTTTAAGCAATCGAGAAAAACTGTAAGGCAAAATACACATATAGAACATATAGTACAAATGTCTACACAACATCTCTCTCTCCATTTATTGCTCACCTGCAAACACCTCAACCTCACACAGAGTGAGATATTCATTGCGCCCAGGTATAACAATGTTGACATATCGCCCCTTAATAGGCTTAAACTTAAATGTTGTTGTGTCTCCAGCTGGGATGGACACAACAGTCGCAGCCCTGTGAAGACACAGAGAAATAGAGAGGGGCGAATCAAAACGGCATGAAGCATATTAAATATACTTCTGTCAAAGGCAAGTTTTTATATTAAAATTATTTTTTCAAAGTAATGTTACCGTATTTAATTTAGTAAATGTGTAAGGGTATTAAGAGAGAGATAATACTTACAGCTCATTATTGTTGCCATTATTTTCCAGGCTGTTGCCGATACGGATCTGAGCTTCATTTATCCTCCATTCACAACAATCTCCACGATTAGTGATGCTAACCCTGGTTACCTCGTATTCTTCCCCCAAGTCAACTCTCCACCAGGGGTCTCTGTCCGCATTAGTGTGAGTGCATGATCCACCACTCAAAATTGAATTCCTGTTGCCATCAAGCGGGAAGGAAGTCGACCGGAAGTTGAAGTCGGCCGGGTGCCGCCATCTTGAGCGGAACTTCACTTGCGTTAGCAATCCCATTGACTTCCATTCATTTTGGCGTCACTTTGACAGCGAATAACTTTACATCTGAGGCGTTTGAAGACTCCATTTGTCCATTTTTTATTTCTAAAGAAACACGACAATGTATAAAATGCTCCATTACCTTGTAGCTTATGTAATGGCCCCGTAGAAGCAGTTTTTGTAAAAGTATGCTAACGATTGCGTCATAATCACGCGACTCTCTGTCGCACACTAGAGAGATTACCGTATGGACGGGAGGAGAAGCTCGCGGGCAATCGGGGAGACGTGGAGGCAAAATGACAATATAATTAATCAGAATACCTGGCAAAGGTTGCTCCTGCTCCACGCTCATGGACAGCTCCTAATCACACTCTCCGTCTCTGCAAGATTCGGAAGGGAATGATTCAGATTTCTCTTAGCACAGCTACTAGAAGACAGACGGGTTGCTCACGTGGTCCGTGTAACGCTTTGCTCGGTTTGAGTCTGCGCGTCAGGAAAGGAAGTGCTAAAAAATCGCTGAAAACGGGCTTCACTTGTCTCAACTGAGTTCCAATGGGGTCGCTGTGTCCATTTCTTTTACTGTCTATGGTTGCCATCGACAGCATGTTGAGCTTCTTCTTGATCGTATCTGGAAGACTGGACAGCAGTGGCTCCAAGAGCAAGATTCACTGTAACATAAAATAATAAACAATAGCTTTTCTTGTTTTCACTTTAATGTGCTAAAGTATAATTCCAATATAATGGGCAAAATAATTCTAAAATATGTAATCCAAGTGATTATTACACGACTCTCTGAAATACTTGATTCTGATTGGTCAGTCGTGACATTCCGTATCACGCTGTGGACCCGCTCTCTCTCGTTTCACACAAACACAACTGGTGCCAGTTGAGTCTCTGTTATAGTTATTAATTGTGTTCAATAGGGGTGTGACGAGACGCTTACTCCACGAGACGAGACGAGACACGAGATTGGGTTCACGAGAACGAGACAAGACGAGATTTTTACACAATTTTTAAGAAATCCTCAATGATGAAATATATGAATGTAAAATAGTCTTTTATTCAACTGAAAATCACAAAATGCAAAACAATTTAGGTTCATTTTGAAATCAACTTGTAATGAATGTTATTTTACTTCTATTTTAATGAATTCTATGCAGTAAAGGACATGCAAACACTGCAAAATGTTTTGCTATAAACTCTACTGTCTGGCTTCTCCCCTGTACGATTTCACATGAGAAATCTAACTCCTTTCCACAAATCGAACATAAAGAAAAATAAAACAGTATAAATAAAATAAATATAAATAACTGAAATAACACTTTAAATGCAAACAGTAAGTGTGTATCCATAATCAAAGTACTGCTCTCTCAAAACTACAAGTTCAAACAGAAACAATTTTTTTCTTCAAGCATGAAAAAGAGATAAATTAACTACACAGAACAGACTAAGATTATGGTCATGTTCCTTTTCAAGAATTTAAGCATGTCGACGATTTCTGGCAGCAGTTGAGACCTTTGGGCAGTAACTAGGGCTGCACGATATGAGGAAAACCTGCGATGTGCAATAAGATGTCGATATGACTTGTGATATGTGAATGTTAGCTATACTGTTCCCATGTCTTAGTGCTTTAATAGGTTCTTTGCGCGATAGGTCAAATGTTTATTACCTGCCTGGTTCAGATTACACAATTTTAGCGCGATTTTGGCACGATCCGTTTCGTGGAGATTCGTAAAGGACAACGGGCGTCGGGACGCAAGATTCGATCGTATCATTTCGAATAGTGTGTCATAGTGGGCGACAACCTACGCGTCTGCGATGCTTCAGGACATCATGACAGAAAGATATGAGGTGTGATTTGTGCATTTACTTTGCAAACTAAGCAATCATCGTGTCAATCGTCGCGTACCTTGCCGTGACCAATGACGTATGATATCGTGCGTGTGAATGAACGCCTGGATAACGTACGTGTGGATAAACGTGTGGATGAACGCCTGGATAACGTACGTGTGGATAAACGTGTGGATGAACGCCTGGATAACGTACGCGTGGATAAACGTTTGGATTAATTCTTAAGCTATATTCTATTATCTTTACTAATGTAGCCTACCTTTTTAATTTTGGATATGATCATAACACACACGTTTTCATGTTTTTGTGGGTTGGGCAACAGTGTAGAGTAGACACTATTAGTAATCAGTATAATAATAATTAGTATAATTATATATTTACCCAAGATTTAATATAGTAGGACTGCAACAAGTTTTAGCTATATTACTTAAGGCGGCCAGTTAGAAAAAGGTAAATCAATTAATTAAATCTTGCAGTTGGTATTTGACAGATTTTACTGCCTACAGCAATTTTATAAAACTAAACATTTAGTAAACATGTCTAAATGAAATGCCTAGGTTAAAAAAGGTGTTAAAAATGACCCAGAAACTAACCCAGTGATGTGTTAATATCACTGAACTATTGCTATGTTGTTGTGTTAGTATAGTTTTGACCAATAAATTTAACACAAATATAAATCGTTGGATTATTTGGCTAACATTTTGCATTAACCAGTATGTTATTGTTGTTGTTGTTGTTATTATTATTATTATTATAGTCGTGTAAATACTTTTCAAGTTCAGTGACAATTCAGTTAGAAGTAGCAAACCATTTTTTTTTTCCAAATGTATTGGTTGCAATTGTTTTAATTTACAAACCAAGCAATGAAGACACAAAAAGAAACACGCTGAAGTCAAGTAAATGTAATTACAAACTCTCATAAGCTGACAGTGTGTTGAGGGAACACCTCCAGGAACAAACAAACACAGGATGAACGCCCAAAATGTAAAAAGGCAAAAGAACAGGTAGCAGTCTTTAATTGGGCTTGTTAGTACGGTGACGTATTGCTGCCACATATATAATTTTTTTCCACTCAATTATGTCGTAATAACGAGATCTTATGTCGTTTTATCTTTTTCTCGTAATAACGAGATGCTTTGTCGTTAAAACGACATATTTTCTTGGCCTTATAAGGACATGTGTAGTCATGTACAAAATATGCCTTTATCCACATAAAATTTATAGGCAATAATTTTTTATCACTTCAACGTTCAAAAATCTGAAGCAATAGCAGCCCCCAACGGACATTTATGTTAAAATATCAAATTCTGCACACACCTTATTAATAAACCATACTATCCAGAAAAGCAGATGAGTCCAGAATATGAACGCAACGCATTTAATTACACGTTAAGCGTTTTCCTCCCATAGAAACCTTTTATTATAAAGAAAATAAAGGTGTCTCAACGTGTCTTTCGAAGCCGGTGCACAGCAAATCCTTTAAATGGTATTCAATGTAAAAGAAAAATGAAAAACATTAGTAGGCAATACAATAAACAAATTATTGTGGCATTTATTAGCCCTCAAACAATATTTATTTTAAAGCCTAAACGAATTTGTTTAAAGAAAAACACCAGCGTTGGGCGTTAATGTAGGCTAAGTGTTTCAGCCGCCCTTTTCAAACTGGCGCAAGAAAATGCAACATAATTTGATTTGTTAACCCTCTGAGGTCGACAAACGCGCCGACGCGTTTTGCCGGATTTTCTCCACATTGTAGCACTATAAACTTAAATTACTCCATCATGGTCATACAGAAAAAAGAAATATAAAAAAAGAATCTGTGATATTTCTCCTTTTGTATGTGTCCACTTACAATCAAATCAAAACATTGTGCTTTTGTAAAATAAAGAAAATAAACAGGGTGTGCTTTCTGCCTCTCCGTCGCGGTGAACTTTTTTTTCTTGAGCACGTCTATAAACTGAAACAAAACTCAGCGAATACTTGTCACACATTTATGAGCCATATACCTTTATAAACATTTAAGTGTGTACTTTTAAATGATCGGATTCAAAACGAAAACAAATATTCGCTGTTTAAGTAATTTGTATAAAACCAACAAGATGTCCAGCTTCTCAAACGCTTGCTCATTACAGTTAATTTGGCCACGCCTACTCGCGCAAAAGATATTCACATGCAAATCTCCACATGGAACGCGAACGCGCTCGTTACCTCAACAACAAAACACTTCACTTCACTTTTCGTTGAGTTTGAAAGACGTGCCTGAGCTTACATTGGATTTAGGCTACCTCAGAAGAAGAAGAACGCGATTTGAAGACAAGAAAGATAAGGTAAGAAATTCTTACATAGCCTAGTTTGTTATTGTTGCATAAATGTCACGTTGCAGCTGAACTGTTGCTAGATATATGGGGAATATTATAATATTTAGACCCGTGTTTACTGTGTTTGTGGATATCTGCTCAAACATAGATATGTTTATGGTAACCATAATGTTTTATATTTGAGAGTGATCGCGTTTGAATGTATCATATTTTGCAAGCGATCGCGTTTGAATGTATCATATTTTGCAAGCGATCGCGTTTGAATGTATCATATGTGTTTACTGTGTTTGTGGATATCTGCTCAAACATAGATATGTTTATGGTAACCATAATGTTTTATATTTGAGAGTGATCGCGTTTGAATGTATCATATTTTGCAAGCGATCGCGTTTGAATGTATCATATTTTGCAAGCGATCGCGTTTGAATGTATCATATTTTGGATGAAAGCAAAACGCACCAAACGGCTTCATGTTTTTATTATTATCTCATTTCATATCATCATAACGGATGGAAACATTTGAAGTAACATGATAATCAATATATTTTTCTCTAGCTTCTTTTGGAAGATTTATAGGCTGCTATAGGTTATTTATTGTTATTATTATTTTATCCGCACTGCGCATATACCTTATGCCTACAAGGCACAACAAACCTGGTGTTCATTATATTATATATCGTTGGAAACGTGTGTGTGTGTATTCTGTGAATTTTAAAAAGGAATTTTAAAAAGCAATTTTAACCAGAAAAATCTAATATTTATTTCCAAAATCGTGCAGGCCTTTCTCTTGATATCAGTATGTTCACTTTTTTTTTTTTTTCAGGTCCCAGATGCCACTGAGGACTTCAACATTCACATGAGTCTCAGTACGTGAACATGGTAAAGTGAAAATCTTGGAAATGAAAGGTATGTACAATGTTTTTAGGAATGGCACAAAGGTCTCTGTCT
The DNA here is from genome assembly GCF_963993115.1 of Abramis brama. NCBI lineage: Eukaryota > Metazoa > Chordata > Actinopteri > Cypriniformes > Leuciscidae > Abramis > Abramis brama. Next base: position 40,511,682 of record NC_139974.1, read on the forward strand.
TTGAAGTGCTTTTTTGGCATTTGTTGTGTATCTTTGGATTATGTTGTGTTGTAAATAAATCCAAACAATTTAAAAGCCATTATTTTTTAAATCTCCTCATTTACAGTATTGTGCAAGGTTGCTCAGAATGATAGGGGCCTGATAGCTCCTAATAGGGCCGTTAGGGGAGGTTCTTTGTCTTTCTCAGGTGAGAAAAGCTTACATATTAATGAGCTCTCGCATAAGGCTTTTTCACACAAAACACGTCGTAAAATTTTTAAATCAATATATTGTCTTATCTGAATGAGCAGTCAGGGTGATTTTCACATAGTTTTGCAGCAAATATTCTAGGCTACGTCATACAATTTTCAAAAGTCTTGTGAAGAAATAATCAGTATGGGTTTCATGGCCTTATTTCAGTGAGATTTTTTTTTTGTATTTTCAAAAACCACGCATAAATGTCATTATCTCAAAACTACAAACTTTTACATACATGCTGCTGATATATTATTGTAGCAGAGTTTGTGCTGAATACAGTGTAATTAGACTTTAGCCATGAAAATGTCACAAGTAACAGAAATAACCAGAAATGTCAGAGCATGTCAGAACACCTCCAGGGCCCAGAAAACAGCTCAGACCTCAGAGGGTCTCAGAGGGAAAACGTTAAGCGTTTTCCTCCCATAGAAACCTTTTATTATAAAGAAAATAAAGGTGTCTCAACGTGTCTTTCGAAGCCGGTGCACAGCAAATCCTTTAAATGGTATTCAATGTAAAAGAAAAATGAAAAACATTAGTAGGCAATACAATAAACAAATTATTGTGGCATTTATTAGCCCTCAAACAATATTTATTTTAAAGCCTAAACGAATTTGTTTAAAGAAAAACACCAGCGTTGGGCGTTAATGTAGGCTAAGTGTTTCAGCCGCCCTTTTCAAACTGGCGCAAGAAAATGCAACATAATTTGATTTGTTAAACATGAAGAGGATTATCCGTCTGGCATGGCCGCTCGCTCTAACGTTAACCTAGATAAATGTTCGCTATTATTAAGCGTAGGCTATATCCGAGTGTTTGTGCGGAGTGTGGAGCGCGCGCTGCATGACATAGAGGCGCCGGTGCCATCACTCGCATTTTCCTATCAACAGTGGAAACAACTTAAAATACTCCATCATTTCTGGTCATACAGAAAAGAATAATACATCAGTCGCAACTACTTTTATTTGTGTAAACTCACAAGAAGAAGAAAACGTTGTGCTTTTGTAAAATAAAATAAAACGAACAGGGCGCGCTTTCATGATCTCCGTGAATTGGAGCGCGTCTCAAAAATGAACTGAAAAACAATGTAGACAAGCCTCACAGACATGAGAAATATAGCTATCTATATAAAGCTTATAAAAAATGTCCACCAACGAAAAAAATACGGTACCATCTGATTATGTAATCCTGTCCGTATGAAAGGCGCATCTATACATTACAGCGGAGATGTATGGAGATGTGTTTGCTGGCAGCCTACACGATTTAGAAAAGACTAGTTTATTAATAAACAGTTAAAATGCTTCGTTATTTTTTTCAGACACATTTATTATCATTAGCCTACTTTTGCCTGTGCTTTGCGGCAAGTTTTATGCATGCGCTTGAGCGCGGAATATAGGCAATAGCCTATGCAGCCAGGATTGAATATAAACGTGCGATTAGTCCTAATTGCTTAAATAAATGACTAGTCTAGACAAGTCTATGGCAACTCTAATCAATAGCCTACTATTTGACATGATTTAATTAGTAGGTAATTAGTATCCAGCTCTTTACATTCAATTAGTTGAGTTAGCATAATTAGTTCAAATAAAGTTTAAATTAAGAAACTAACAATATATTTCTATAGCATTGCTTATTCCACCACACAAAGGACTGTTTAAAAGGTGACAATCCGGCATGTGAAGATTGTAGGCTGTATCTTGAATATTTTTGTATTGTATTGTATCTTCTGTTATAAAGACGAATATTGACATTTCGTTAATTAAACAAAATAAGAACATAATGTTGTAAAAAATAAACAACTTAGGCTTCTGTTAGATGACTACTTTTTGTTTAATTATATCTCTAGGTGATAAAGATATAGCCTATTAACAAAAATAAATCTTATATATAATGTATTATATAAAAAACTTATAGGCCTATATAAAATATATTTTTTTTAAAGGGCCTCATTGATTAATTTGTTTAATTTGATTAATTGTTCGCCTCTGATTGGGGGCTGCTACTATTTGAATGTAGAAGTGTGATAAAGGCGTGATAGGCTTTCAATCTTATGTGGATAAAGGCATATTTTCTTATAAGGTCAAGAAAATATGTCGTTTTAATGACATAACATCTTGTTATTACGAGAAAAACATGTTCTTTTTGTATAAAGTCCCAAGCTGATCTGAATCAGATGATTCTGATTAAGGAGACATGCAGCATACAGAACAGACAGAGAAACCCATAAAACATTACGTTTAACAGGTAAATTAAAATCAGTCAATGACCAGTTAAAAAATAAATTAATAGGCTACCTTTATTTTTTTAACCTTACTTCTGTTTTTTATTTACAATATTACCTTTAAACATACACATAAATAAATATATAAACATATATAAATGAGATTTATTACTAAGGGACTGTTCGTTATTTATTTAAGGGGCCACCGGAGGAGTTTTGAGATTTGTTGTCAAAAAAGACATGACCCTCCCTTCGCCAGCAATAATTTTTTCTATGACCCTCCAAAATGATTGTGAAAAAAGGCATGACCCTCCCCGATAATTTATTGATTAGCCTACTTCTGTACTGGTTTGCGCTTGGCAAAGATGTTCAGATAGCCATTGTTTGTTTGTTTTTTAAACCATAAACTCTTGCTTTCTCATCTTACTAGGGCTGTAACGATAGACCAAACCTACGATTCGGTTCGTATCACGATTTTTGATTTTAGATTTGAAAAAAATCATGTTTTCGGTGCTGATGCGGTGTGACTTGATCAACATGTGGGTGGCGCTGCCAACAAAGCATAAAAGCTGTCACAAAGAACCGGCAAAAGTAATGATTATTAATATGTCAAATATAGCTAGGAGACATTTTAATTGTTTATTAATAAACAAGTGTTTTCTGTGTCGACTGCAAAGATGAAGTTGACGATGCGTCGCGATCTTCTCAGAATGCGCCAGAGAGAAATGCACATTTCATAAGCAGAAAGCATGTCTGTTTTCCTTCATTTTGAATTGTTCTGTGTAAAAGTAGACATTTCAAGCTTTCTATATATTTCTCAGGTCTGTGAGGCAAGTAGCATAGCCTACCTTACGCTGAGTTTCGGTTCATTTATGAGACAAGAGTCCAGTTCACTCGCCCGCGCCTCGTCATGATTATCTATTTTCTACTATATTTAGACTACTTCTTATTTATTAAATCCAGATGAAACATTGATTAAAATTAAGATAAAATTAATAAAAAAACGAAATTCACTTTAAAGAAAGGCTTTGTGCTTTCTTTTTGAGGTCTCTGAGAAATTTTTAAAGTCGCTTCAGAGCAGTCATGCCCGTAATGGAGAACTGTCACGTCCGTAACATTATTATTTTTTTTTTTCACATAAATGCGAACGCGAAAAATAAAATAAAAATAATATAATATTTTATGTTCTGTGGAGGCCGATCTTTATTCATCCGGTGGGTTCATCTTTGGTTTGCATAGTGTAATTTATAGAATTACTAAAAAATATTTTGCCACATGTGTATTTCACTCATATTAAATATAAAACGCATGTGTAGTAGACTGATATTTTTCTAATGTCTTGACTCCTTTCAGACGTTTCAAAATATTGGTATTAAATGCATTTTCTGAGAATTTTTATTTTAAGTTTTGACTGCAAATGTCACGTCCATAACACTGGAATCGCCCAATTTTAACGAATTTATCCTCAACTAGTTTTTGTGGTGTAGGTCTATGTATTTTATGTTAACTTAAATAATACTAATAGTAATTTAAAGATGTGGTAGCCCTACATCTTACACATCGTGGAAACAAAATAAGAATGGAGACTAAAATATGGTAGTATCGCGCTACAGTGCACATTGTATTAGTTCTGGCGCCTCAGTCTCAATACTGTAAAACTCGACGTACGTTCACATCACATGTTAATGCAGCGGTAGAGTTACACTCACAGGACACTGTGCACTTAACAAAAGTTCATTATTTGCTCGTGCTTTAAAGCTTTGCCGGGTAAACATTTCTTTGGCATTCTGTTCTGACATGATGCACTTTTTCTAAGCGCGAACTGAAGTGCACGCGCACTGTCAAACAGCGCCAAACTGGATTTTTGTTGGGTCAGACCCATCTGATATCGAAGGGGGGCTGATAACGCGAGATCAACATGGAATAAATGGAAAAAAATAGCATCAAACAAGCCACTTTGAAATGTTGCTGTTTTAATGAATATAAAAGTTGGGTGACCCTCCCCCCTAGACTAAAAAAAGTTGGATGACCCTCCCCTCAACAAAGAATAAAAAGACATGACCCTCCCCTATTTTCCTCCGGTGGCCCCTTCCATAAATACCGAACGGTCCCTAATAGTGTGTAGGCCTACACTTTTGTACAACCCATAAAAACATGAAAACAGTGTGTTATGAATGATTATATCCCAAATTAAAAAGGTAGGCTACAATATTAAAGAAAATAGAATTTAGCCAGTGTCAGACGTTTATCCGGACGTTTATCCACGCGTACATTATCCAGACGTTTACCCAGACGTTTATCCACACGTACGTTATCCAGGCGTTTATCCACGCGTACGTTATCCAGGAGTTTATCCACACGTACGTTATCCAGGCGTTTATCCACACGTTTATCCACACGTACGTTATCCAGACGCAAAGTAAAAAAAATCCTTACACAGCTACGTCGTCGCCACGTCACCGCGCACTTTGAGCGCAGCTCCAACACGTGGCCGTGACGTCTAACGTCTCATATCTTACGTCTATGGAACGCCGTTGGGGACAATACCTATTATATGCAACGCGTGAAATTTGGACGCATTAACACGCACAGTTTGTACGCGTCTTTTTGGTCCGTGTAAACGCGAACGTTTTGTACGTCTAAACGCGAAGTTTTTTGTCATGTTATTTAAAGACACGATCGTTTGTATCGCCTTAACGCAACATTTTTGGCCGTGTATTTTTTGTTACGTGTTTCTATACGAACGTTTTCGTCGTGTAAACATGACATTTTTGAACGTGTAATATTTCTGAGTCTTATTTGATGTGCGACATACAAATTTTTCTGTTTTAGTTAAACTGGTGATAATTTAGAGTCAATGATTAAATACATTCAATGACTGCATGAATTAACATTATATTATTTTGTAACGTTAAAGGAATTTGTCCTGTAGGAAAAGTGAGTGGTCTCTGTGATCCAACGACCATAGCCTATTTCCCCTCTGGTTAATGCATTCGAGGTGTCTATTTGGACCACTGCAAATAGCCTACTTGTTGGCAGAACTAATTACACTAGGCCAGTCTACCCTATATGTGGAAAAAGTCACCTCTTTAGTCAGCGGTTTCTGTGGCATAACGTGTAAAGGGAGACCGGGGTTCTATTCCCACTGACAGCGCTTTTTTTTTAAATAACTTTACAGTTATTAAACGCAAAAAAATTTTCAATAAAAATGATTTGACTTAAAATTCATTTTAATTCATAAAAGTTACATTTAGGGTAAGGTTAGGGGTAGCTCTAGTCTTTAATATCTCAGTAAGTTGCCATGATTTTAATATTGTTTTATAAATCTAATAATCTACTGTCAGTTAAATTGCAGGATGTTTAATGCACAACAATACTGATGAGCAAATAGTAACGTTATCTGTCACTATTTATAAGTAAATAGCATCTAAATGTCTACTGAATCCACAACTGTTGCTATTTACACTTGGACTTGGACTGGCTGCCCCACAGTTTGGTCCGCCTGCTGTAGCGATTCTGTAATGTTTATGTGTCGTATATGATTGTGTCTGTGTTTAAATGTTGAATAAAGATTTGTAAATTGTCATAGGCTACTGGTGCTTTGTTTTCTGCTTTTGTATTTGCCTTATTGTTATAATATAATTGTTAAAATTGTGATTGTTACAATATATTGTTGTTATTAGATTATTTTTATCTGACATATACAGTATACATACAGTATATGTGTATTAATTATTTCCAGTCAAACTGACATCCCGACTTCAAGGAGCATTCCAGAGTCTCTCATACCAGATTGATGCTGGCCCACTCGGAGATTACTCCAGTCATTTTGAAAAAACAATAGCCACAGTATTTAGTATTTAGCCTTTGCTAACTTTATTATTCATTGTATTTATTAAAGTTGAATGATTTATGGCATTTATTGGCACTATTATGTATAACTATTGACACCCCACCCTGGACCTCACTAATTATTAAACCCTGGCTATGGCCGTATCCAGTGTTGTATGTTGTATAGGGGAGCGCGGGGCACAACCTAACGCGGGGTTAGTTGTAACACGCTTGTTTTAAATACTTCCGCACATGCTTGGATGACGGAACTTTGTTTATTTACTAGTTGCCATATCAACACTATATAGAAAAAAAAAATCCGCCAAAATTATTATTTTTTTTGGAAGATATCCATAGACATTTATTAAACCATAGCAAAAGTAAATTTCTTACTTAAGTTAATTTTCCATCTCTATTTTTTGTGTTTATTTAAAATAAGACAAATCTGATATTATTTTAATCTCCAAGATGTTATTTAACAGTTGAGATAGTTCTTTAATGCTTCGCTAACTAGCAGAAGACACTAGCAGGGTTTAAATCCCAGTTGTGCAGGCGGGGGCATGTTGTAACACTGCGTTACAATGTGCCCCTATTAGAAATATGCTATTATATTCTATACTTTTATTAATTTTATTGGGAAAACGTGAGAAAAAGGTGAATAAAGACTGAGAGTCAATGTTCAGAAATGACTAATTATTTATTTGTTTTGAACTATATTGTATAGCTGTGTTTTCATGTGTTCGTAGTCAAAACTCAAAAATGAGTTTCTATTTAATTATTAAAAATTGGCATTATTTTATATGAAAAAGTTTTTTAATTGTATTTTATTTAGAAAATATTTTAGTTTGTTTTGTATATTTTTTTTATTAGATCAGATAACATTTTAAGCTGCCATATGTCATGTTACAATGTGCCCCACACATGTTACAATGTACCCCACCTATGGGGCATGTTGTCACATTTCACTTCCATTCTTTCGGGGTATATCAAGAAAAAATATACTGTATTAATAAAACAAAAACACATAATTGTACTAGACATGTGGGAAATTAATGTGGGAAAAAATAAATACTCTGAACCATAAGCAGATTTACACAAACTGAGAAAGTCAAAAAGCGTTAGGTTGTGCCCCGCTCTCCCCTACATATGTTAACATATGTTATACACAGGGCTTAATTTGAGCCTGAACACGCCGGAACATGTTCCGTCACCTCAGACATTGGATCCGGCACCTTTTTTTATTGGATCCGGCACCTACTGTGTCACTAAAATTAATTGCCTAAATGAAAAATAAATAAATAAATAAATACTGTTTGTGTAGTGTTCAATGTTTGTGACACATGACTTGCGCGCTTGTTGTACGAGTTGAGATTGCTGTTAGCCTCGATCGTTTCACGCAGGGGAAAAATGTCAAAAAGACAGGAAAGTTTGCTTAACTTTTTCAAATACGCTGGACAGTCAGATCCCAAACAAGCAAAAATCGTTTCCGCTGATCAAAAAGGAGACCACGGTGGACACAGTAGCCTAGTATCGACATAATATCTCGTTATTTCGACATAATAAGGGGACATTCTAATCTGCATTAAGCCACATTAAGCGTTCTTATAATGGGTTTCTATGGGAGGAAAATGCTTAACGTGTAATTGCGTTCATATTCTGGGCTCATTTGATTTGTTTTTCTGATTTGGGCTTTTCTGATTTTTGTACATAGCATAGCCTATTTGTTAGGATTTTAGTATCATAATGATTAATAAATGCACGCACAATTATCCGTGAACTTGATTTGAACAAATGCCTTTCAACTTGTGTGTGCAAAATTCAGAATTAAATTAATGTGCAGAAATTTGTACAAATAGAAAGTATGTAGGCCTACTATACTGTTTTAGCCATTAAAAAAGTGCATTTAGTTTCATATTTGTTAAAATATTATAATGTTATTTTTTTTTCCCATTTATGTTGATTTATGAAAAGTGAACAGCACGACCGAGTAAGATAGGATGCGCAATATGAGACATGGAGCGGGTCAGACATGATTTTGACCGTTGAAGTTGAAGTTGTTTTGTAGAAAGTATTTCTTTTAAGTGAATTTCGTTTTGTATAAATTGTATCTTAATTTTAATCAATTTTTCATCAACCAATTGCCTGTATAGGCCTACGAAACAAATATAACGGAGGCGCCCGCGCGCTCACTTCCATTGCACGTGAACTAGAGCACACCCTAACTTAACGAAACTCAGTGTATGCCTCACACAGACATGACAAATACATCAAATACACAAAGCTTGAAATGTCTTTAAACGAAATAATTCAAAACGAAAAAAGAAAAAGGCTACTCTTTGATTATGTAATCCATTAGTCTTATTTATGTGCATTTCTCTCTATAAGCGCGTTCACACGGAGATGGCGATCGTCAACTTCATCTTTGCAGCCGAGTCGACACTTTTAGAGAAAACACTTGTTTATTAATAAAAATCAATACACGCATCACCGGATTTACAGATGCACGCACACATATTATTTCGAAACAACGAGATATTGTGTTGAAATAACATTATTATTAATAATAGCCTACATCTTTTAGAATAGGCCTATTTGATTGAATGCTGAAAGTTGCCCTTGTTCAATTTAATAAAATTAAAACTTTAATTGTGATCATTAACATAACTGAATATTAAATATTTAGTGGCCAAGTTTTGCGCGGCTCTCCGTCAAATCTAGCACCCACTCAGCACATGCGTTAAAAATTCTCTGGCGCTGTCCCTGCATAGAAGCTACGTAGGCAGTGTAATTTTTATTTTTTTTATTTTTTTTTGTTTGTTTTGTTCCGTTACCTCCAACCCCCGTTTTGAGTCGCCGGATCTGCGCTCCGGGACCTCCCACTTTACAAATTAAGCACTGTACATGTGTATATAGCCTGTTATAAGAGGATGCAAACTGAATGCAGTCTGTAAAAGTTCTTTGACAGTTTAATAAAAAATTTCTAAGAGCCATCGTAGAGAGCAATCCACTTTTCCACGTTACCGGATACAAAAAACCTGCATGAGTACAAACGGGATGAGATACCACAGCATGACACAGCACTGACATCACAGCCAACATATAAATGCATCATTGACTCTAAAGTTTTACGCTTGCCTATGTACATGCCAACGTAAAATTACGATCTCATTCACGAACAAATGTTACGTGTGACGTTTGCATAGGTATTTGCTTACCTAACAGCACATCATCCATCACGGAAAGAAATGTCGTCTGATGTTTATATATGTATACAACAACGTGCCATCGCATCACAAATGCAAATTAAATCCTAAATAGAGCAACGCTATTGGCTGTTGTGCGGTCTGACGCGACACCCGAACATATACTTCGTATTTACGCGTACAAACTGTGCGTGTTAATGCGTCCAAATTTCACGCGTTGCATATAATAAGTATTGTCCCCAACGGCGTTCCATATACGTCTGACGCCTGATTACTATGGGATTTTGGCTAGACGACTGGCGAGCGTATACACGTTAGTTCACCTCTCAGTTTGCTTCGCGATCGCCAAAAAGTGCACAAATCACACCTCATAGTAAGACTAGCATGTTTAATTTTAACGGTCCTCCACGACGGGTTGAGTGTGAGCGAGAGTGAGTAAGAGTGCGAGCAACAGTGAGTGTGCGTGTGTGCGCGCGCCAGTGAGCGTGTGTGTGTGTGTGTGTTCGCGCGCGAGTGAGTGAGTGAGCGAGGGACAGTGAGTGTGTGTGTGTGCGCGGAGTGTGTGTGTGATTGGCCCGGCACACAAATGATTTAAAAGTGGCAGGGGCATCTTCAATACTAATTTCACCCTCACGCTCCATCACACTGACATCACAACAACTCACGAGACAAAAGGCTTGTTTGAGATGCGCCTCGCCTCGCCTGAATTGTAAGCGAGAGTAGGCGGCTGCAGTAAGGGGAGGAGTAAAAAAAGTGCAGGCAAGCCAGACACGTCCTGAATCTCGCTGTGTTGTGGACTGCAAACGTCAGCAATGGAAGAGATCGCGTTCGCGTTCTTTATCGCAGACGAAGTGGATGCAATTGAAATACCACTGCTTTTGCACAAGATGGTTATGATGAGGATAATCACCGAAGGTGAAGTGCTCATTACTTAAAATGGCTTTTTCAGTAAATAGTAGGGATATAAATCTATCTGGTCTTGGTATGTTGAATAGATCTAATGAAAATAAACAGTCCAGACTGCAGATAATTCAGCACTAAATAAAATAAAGGTTTAAAGGATTTCATTAAAACGTAAATTAAGCCAATAGCAAGAAATGTTTTCTCTCTCTTAGGAATGTCCCTAAAATTCCTCACTTTGTTGAGAATGTGGTCCATTTGTACAGTCCTTCTGAGTTTCAAAGTCATTTCAGACTTTCTAGAGGGCATGTGGAGGTATGGGCAAACAAAACATCATGTTAGGCATATGCTGCCCCCCCTCCCCCCAAAATGAAAATTCATGTGTCCATGTTTTTATTATATGATAACTATTTTTTTTTTCTCTTCCTAATGCAGGATTTAATTAATACACTTGGTCCTTTTTACATGAATAAACAGCAGACTAAGGTGCCGCTGACAAACAGTATACTTGCCTCTCTATGGACTCTTTCCAACCAAGAGTCCTATAGAGGAGTGGCAGACAGATTTAACATAACCAAATCTACAGTTTCAACACACCTGCATGATTTCTGTTCTCTTGTAATAACACATTTGTCACATTACATCTCCTGGCCCAGAGGACAAGTCCTGCACATATCACAGTTAGAATTCGAAACAGCTGGGTTTCCTAAAACTGTCTGTGCAGTTGATGGATGCCACATTCCAATAGTAAAACCGCACTGTGAGAATCCTGTGGCCTATATCAATAGGAAACAGTTCTATTCTGTAATTCTTACAGGATTCTGTGACAGTCAGCGGCGGTTCTGTCATGTCAGTGTGGGTCACCCTGGTAGCTGGCATGATTCAAGGGCATTTCGGTTGTCAGAGGTAGGCCGACTTCTTGAGGAAGATCCACATTCCCTGGTTCCTGAGGGCATGCATATAATTGGAGATTCTGCATACCCTCTCTCGCTTCAGCTTATGAAGCCATACAGAGACAATGGCCACTTGACTGTCAGGCAGAGATGCTTCAATAGGAAACTGAATTCTGCTCGTGTAGTTATTGAGCATGCATTTGGAATTTTAAAATCAAAATTCAGGAGACTCAGATGTCTTCACATGAAAAAAGTAAAGAACATTTCTTCTGCAGTCACAGCCTGTTGCATTCTTCATAACATCTGCCTGAAATCCAATGACCAAATTGACGAGGATCAGCAGGCAGATGTTATGGAGGATGAGCCATACCCACCAGAAGCCCACATTCACAATGATGCATCACATTATAGAGATGCAATCTGTGGCCGCCTGTGAACATCACATTTACTTGTTCTACCTTCAACAGTTCCCTCCATTAAACTTATAAAATATTTGATTTGATAGTTTTGTGAGGTGGTGGATGGGATTGTACAGGATTATTTTAAGCACTTACTAACAAATGATTGACATATATTCTGCTAGTCAACCACTGTCCCCTGTCTAGGGAGGAATGTTTTGTGTTCTCTATAATGATGATGTGATAAGCAATAAAATGATGATACACATGGGAATGGATTATATAGTTAAACTTTATTTTTTAATAGATCAATTATCATTTCCTGGGATTTACTGATTTTTTTTAGTTGTTCAATGATTACTCCAAGGCAGGTAAGAGATTTTTTTCCAAACATCCTTCTCCGCCTCTCTTTAAGCCTTCTTCGGCGCTCCAAGTCAGGCCGCACTAGTGACTCTAGAGCAGCTGTTCTCCTCTCTGAATGCGCTTCATAAACTTCACAGAATGTGGATGCTGTTTGTCTCCTTCTGTGCATTTCTTTGGAGGGCATAGCAGTGGAGGGACCTGGTTGTTCTTCTTCTGGGAGAGGCTGTTCTTGGGAGCCTGTGGCCTGTGCAATTGAGGACTTGGTCTGGGATGAGGTAGTGTTGAACAGAGGAGTCGAGCAGATTGTGCCTGATGGTGCACTCCCAACTCCAGATTTCCCAAATAAGTCTTCCATTTCCTTTGAGAAAACATGTAAAACAATGTAAATAGAGATGCTTTAGAAATTATTTTTTTTATGTAAACCCAGTGATTTGCAGTAATTTCAATACAAAAAGCACACCAACCTTGTAATACTCCCATGTAACTTTTCCCTCTCCTGTTGACCGACACCGGTCTTTAGCCCTTTTGTAAGTAGTGATCATGTTGCCAAGTTTTTTGCGCAATTTTTCATTGCTGATGTTATAACCTTTTTCTTTGAAGGCTTGCTCCAGCTTTTTGTAAAATGCTATTTTATTTCTGTAGTACAAATGCAGATACATTTGTGTGAGGTCAAGCAGCAGCAGCGTGGTCCTGTGTGTGAATTCTATGAAAACAGCCTTTTAAAATTGTGAAAGATAAACTTTATACATATTGGATATTAGTTAACTTTATACATATTAGAAACAGTGCATACCTTGTTGGGTTTCTTGACATTCTGACTGCATGGAAGGGGATTGAAGATTGTGTGTTTGTGTGAGATTTATTTTCCTTGTTTCAACAGGGCACTCGACAAGGGATACTGGATAATCAATCACTGGAGGGGGACACTGAGAAAGAGATGCTGGACGTGGAGGGGGACACTGAGAAAGAGATGCTGGACGTGGAGGGGGACACTGAGAAAGAGATGCTGGACGTGGAGGGGGACACTGAGAAAGAGATGCTGGACGTGGAGGGGGACACTGAGAAAGAGATGCTGGATGTGGAGGGGGACACTGAGAAAGAGATGCTGGACAGTGGGTATCTGCTAAAGAGAACACAATAATAAAAAATCCCCATGATCATTTTAAATGTTATAATGTTATTATGGTTAAAAGAAAAATGCCTTACCTTGTTTCTGTGCTGCAGATCTCACTTGTTGCATTATATATGCTGCATATTTTTTGTCTATAAAAACGAATTTCAATCAATAAAAATAAAATTCATTATTTTTACATCATCAAGCAACCAATTATTTTATTTTTTTTACTTACCATTCTTTATTCTCTCAGCAATTTCTTTGCTTACTGTTAATGTGATTGCTCCCTGGGAGTCCGATAGTGTTAGCAACACATTCTCCATCTTGCTACAATTGTAAACTTTGTGGATGCCTTTTATAATCAAAGCCATAATGAGAAATGATGAGCAAACAGATGCTGCATTAAATTTACATTGTTATCCCTAATTATGGGTTAAACATTTAAGAGTGGGATATGACACAGCTGATTAACTTGATGTCTATCCTACTTAAGGGATAGTTTACCCAAAGAAAAAAATAGTTCTTTGGGTGAACTATCCCTTTTTTACATGAAAAATATTCCATATAAATATATTACACAATTGTGTGTCACCTTAATGTAAGTTTGGATTTCATGTTTAATGACCAATAAAAGATAAAGATCTCAGATAAAAACACAAACATGAGGCCTTATATAAAACCGTCACATTAGATATGCATGTTTGATTGACAAATTTATTTAATGGATTACTGTTGTTCAAAAATGTCAATGTACAAAATTAACACAAGCATGCAATACAATAAAGAGAAAATTACAACAAACAGAACTTTAAACCAAGAAAATAAAAGGGTATATAAAGCACTATAGAATTCTTTTTTATAGTATTATGCTATAATTCTTGGAATTAAGGAAAAAAAAATATCAGCTGACATTCGCTGCCAATGAGCATTAAGCTGTGTCGTCAGTAAGTCGTTTCCCATCATGCTTTTGATCAGCGCAGTCGGTGGAGAGCAACTGCGCGCGACTGCAGAATCCGACAGGTGTGCCTTGCGCTCGCGAGAGATTTTTGACATACGTCAGCATGACATCAGAGCCAGGCGGACCGCACTCGGACACATTTCTAACCGGCATGCATCTCGTGCTGATCACCGGTGATCGATTCTGCGCAGATTTTGCTCATCTCAAACAAGCCTATTGTTTCACCTCGACGAGAAATCTCGTCGCGTTTTAATCTCGCGAGATCTCGTAACACGAGATCTCGTCACACCCCTACTGATTTCCCTTTTAAAATATATGCAAATTTGTGCATATTTAATTAGATATTCCCTAATTTGCATATTTAAACATTAAATTACAGAAAACTTGTAATAATTTTTTTCTCATCTTAATGAAGGTAATCAACTGGGAAAGTTTCATGGTGATATCTGCTAGTTAAAAATGTTACCCTATTCACCTGTAGTGTCTCGCCTTAAATAGGTATAAGGTTCAGGTTCAAGCCATGGGTTCGTGCAGTTGCCGCAGCCAGTGACCGCGCTAGACGTCTGCTGTGCAGCTGCACTGCGCTTAAAAACAAACTGGCTACAATAATCTCGAGAAAAGGAGTTTTTCCATAGTGTAAGCTCCTCACGCAATACGAGACCTCTCGAAAGGGAACTGTACATTTTAGATAAAGTTAACTGTTGGATTTTTAGTCAACTATTTTGGTATGTTTAACTCAAACAATCAAGTAAATGATATTCAGAGATTTTATTAAGTTAATAAAGTTAAATATTACTGTGATATTTACTAAGCAACAGAATTGTTTTATAGGGCATATAAGGGCGCCTCCATTTCCATATGTGGATTGAGTGATCTGAACCACTATTTCCACAATTTTTATACAATTTATGAAGTAGACATCCTATTCAGAAGTAGTATTGGCAGTTTTATATGAATTCAACCTCAGAAACAGATATGTGTGTTATAGCTCGCTGACACATCACAAATAGTGAATCTATTTTTTTTTTTTTCTTTATATTAAAACATTTTTAGACCTTTTAAATAAATACAAATAAAAAATAAAATAAAAAAACATTGAATGGATGCTATCTTTTGAACTCTTGGCATGAAAACAAACTGAGGTTTCTACCAATCTTTCATGATTTTTCATGTTCATATTTCAAAATAAAGGTCACCATGAACATATTCTTGTTGCAAATTGATAAATTATGCCTCCTCTGTAATTTATTTAGGAAATCAGTCACCCAAGAGATTGAGATTGTAAGCTTTCAAGCTTTGAGATTGTTTTGTCAAGATTAGTTCAGGTTTAGTATAGGATATTACTGTTTTAAATATGCAATGGGAATGGGCCGGTGACACAGTGTTTTAAGCATTGTAATTTTTTTCTACCATTGTTTCAGTTTTTTGTCATTATTATTGCCTTTAAGTGTGAAAGCACCATCAGGTTCTTGAGAGGGGGTTAAATCCTCCTAGGCCATGCCTGGGATCTCTCTGAACAGTTGAGCTTAAAATCCTGTCTGTTAAGACAGAAGTGGCTCCTGACTGCGTTCACTTCCACTTGCATTTTCGGTCAACGATTCATGCCTTGAATTCGGGCCAGCTTCATCACATGTGATCCTGAGAATCTGGCCTCCTGAATATATGCCCAAAGTTCCCACCACTCCCAATGTAACCAAGACATTTTTAGTTGGTTATTAAACCCGGTATCCACAAGAATTCATTTAAATGTGCTGTTTTCTGTGAGCCATCTCATTCTGTATTAGACCGGCATCATGAAACATCCACTCATTGTTGTAACTTATATACCTTGATAATGAGTGTGTGCTGCTGTTATGCTCATTAGAGATGCTCTTTAAGTTCTGCGTGCTACAGGAACGCAACACAAGATCACACACACTTCTGATTACCTGCTCACACACACACACCGTCATACACTCTCGTCGATGCATTGATGATCAAGCTCCTCTTCATACTCACAGCATTATTAAGGGATAGAGCAGGGAGTCTTTTTTAAATTAATAGTTAGCATTTGAAGAGCTGGTATCCACGTGTTCTCACTTCTCACTCAATTCTGCTAAAAGAGGAGCTGCACTGATGGGTTGCCAGGTATTTGTCCCAGTCAAACAAAGAAAAAAATGTGGAGCAGTTTGAGAAACAACATCACAATGACTCCATCTGCTGGTAAAGGCCCAGTACTGTGACTTTAGCAGTCATTCTGCAACTGGTGAACAGTGTTATTATCGTTTAAATCATTAAAAAGATTTAAATATCAATATAAACCACCCAGACTATAGACACCCAAATAGTATTGCAAATGTTCCATGTTGTGTCAACTAATACTAATACAATAATTATGCAATTGGTAAGAAATCCGGATACGTGATTTCTGTTCTGTATTCCCTTAAAAAAAACAAGAGACAAAAGTTGTTTTTATTTTTTATTTTTGTATAAAAAAATTACAAAAAAAATTATGCTTCTTCACCCAGAAGGCAGATATCAGGAGTGTAATGCAGAGCTCACCATAGTATAAGCACTATTATTTACCTCGTGCAAACATCATCATCATGGTTTTGACATTACTTACTCAAAACTGATGCTAATTCAGTGCTTTGTTAAAGTTGTTATTAATCAGAGCATTGGGATTTAACCCCGTAAATGAGGCAGGAGCTGCTGAGTCTGATCTCCTCTGTCCAGATGAATGAGCCGTGAACGAAACACAGTCTGGGCTGAAGATGGTGAGGTGTTTAATAGGAAGCGTGGTCATTTCCTCATGGTGAGCATGGCATTGACGTCCCACAGGAGGTTCCTCATCTGGTTACAGAAGTATAATTCCTGGAGCTCATGGATTTAATCCACAGCTGGTTCACCCATGGTTATATGCGCGTTTAAAACCAAAACAAAGGAAAAGTGTGATGTATTGCAGTGCACTAGTGTGTTCAGAGATGGTAATGAATAGGGGCTTTCGCACAGGGTAGTTCTAGGAACTCAGATATAGGAACTGGCCATCAGGATGGTTCCCCGAGAACTAATGGTTCCCTTAGGAACGTTTTCCTCGGTCCATTCGCACCGCCAGTAGAACTCTGGAGTGAACCTGCTAATTTAGTCATAAATCAAGATTTTGAAAGATTCACAACATTAAATGATGTTTTATTAACAAGGTTCGGGAGGAGCACGTTCAGATAATTAACACAAGTGGAGAGCACTCAGCAATCAATGGTAAGAGGTGCATATATACTCAGCAGTCTCACCTCATTCCATTGACAGTTTTGCAGCATACTAGCAGCTATGTCTCAAACAAGCTCCTCTTCCGACGCAGACGTAAACATCACCAGGGATGCACCTTCGCACTCCGCCGATCCCTCGGTCATCCCTCCTACGCCGGTCGTCGCACTTGAGCCTCCCGGCTTCTCCTCGCGGCCGCACATCGGCCCGAACAGCCCGGCGCTCAACAAGATGCCGAGACCAGTCTTCGCCGCCCCCGGCAAGACTCCCATCTTCTTCCCCAGCTTCCTCCTACCGCTCGGCCGTCCCGACGATCCCACCCATCGGGAAATGGACCATAGCTGGACTGAGGCAAGCGCTGGGTAACTCAGACTTACAAGCTTCGAGGAAAATGAGTAAAGCGGAGCTGTATGCTCTGTATGTCTCCCTTCAGTCAACTCCCGAGACGACCCACAGGCAGAGCAAAGCCCTCAGGGCTCAAAATTCGCCTGCCCAGTCACCACCGTCGTCTTCCCGCACAGGACGCGGCTCGCTTCGGCCATCGAGTCGCCGCAGCAACAGGCCCTCAGCGAGCCTGGGCCAAGCTCCAGATTTCGCCATGGCAGGTCCACTACCACCTTTCGATGAGGCACAGCCCTCCACCTCTGCTTCCGCTGCCGCAGCGCCGCATGCAGCCGGGCCCAGCGGCCTCCCCACAGCCGCTCAGTTTTATTCTCCCGCTGTTCATAACCCTTTTCCTTTTCAGTGGCCTCCAGCTCCAGTGGCAGACACTAGCGCGAAGCTATCGCCGCTAGCATCACAGACCCAACAATGTCAACAGTTCTACCCAACAGGTTACAACCCCGCCCATTTCCAGTGGCCTGCAGCTCCAGTAACTCAAACGAGCGCGGGCCCGCCTCCGCTTGCAGCTCAAGCTCACAGTGCTTTCTATCATCCTCTCATCCTCCAACTAACTTTCCTTTTCAATCTTCAGCAGGTCATCCAATTGCAAGGGCACCGCTGACATTCGCAGCCCTGGATTATACCCTTCCCAGCTCTATCATACAAACTAAATCACCATATTCTCTCTTCACAGCCACTCCGATGCCCGTGCCGTCCAATGCAGTTGCTATGGAACCCCCACCAGTTTCCCAATCCATCCGCGCTCAGATCCTCTCAGAAATTCAGGATGCTGGCTCCAGAGGCGGATCAATTCCCAACTCCAGTTCCTCGCTATTCAGAACTAATATTCCCGTAACCCACCCGTTAAAACCCCTGCTTGGCGCATCACTCGACACTATCCTCCAAGCAGTATCTCCCAGGACCCTTCAATCCTACGTTACTGCTTGGAGATGTTTTAAAACATTCCATGTCTCTTATAACTTGCCTTTCCCTGATTTTTCTCTTCTTTCAATCACCTCTTTTATCTCCTACCTTAACATCATTAAGGGTCTACAAGTCGGGTCCATTAAAGGTTATTTGAGCGGCATCCAGTTTTTCCATAAATTGATGTACGGCGCTCCTTCCACGGAGATAAACAATTCACAAACCTCCCTCCTGATTAAAGGGATTCAAAGATCCCAGCCCACCCGCCCCGACGCTAGACAACCCATAACGCTAGACATTCTCACCAAATGTATTCAGGCCCTGCGCACAGGCTACCAGCCCCTCGGTTCTGCTCGCACACTCGATGCCATGTTTATCCTAGCCTTTTTTGGTTTTCTTAGATGCTCGGAACTCGCCATCACTTCTAAATTTGACCCAAAAATCCACCCCACCATCTCAGACTTATCAGTACTAGACGGCGAAACCATTTCATTTCAAACTGACCAAACCAAAAAAGGTCATTTCATCTACATTTTTAACCTCGCTTCGCAAATCCAACCATACCAGTCAATTCTGGCATATCTGCAATGGAGAAGTTCCCAGGCTAAATCTCCTCTGGAACCCCTGTTTTTAGACAAATTCAAAAAACCTGTGACACGTTTTTGGTTCCAGAAACACCTCAAATCTGTTCTCCAACAGTCAGGCATTCCAGCAAAGAATTTTTCAAGTCACTCATTCCGCATCGGGGCAGCAACTTCAGCAGCCCAAAAAGGCCTCTCCCAACAGCAGATTCAAGCCCTTGGGAGATGGTCCTCCGATGCTTTCCAAAGCTATATCAGGACCAACCGGTTCCACATTAAAAAAGCTCACCAAACCCTCATCGGGTAAAAAAAAAAAAAAAAACCCTCAATCTCCTCTTTCCTGTCTCCTCTTTCTGTCCAGCGAGCATTGGTCTCACAGCGGACAGAGTGAGAACTTTCCCAGTAGAGCACTTACGTTTTCTCTTTCATCCAGCGAGCATTTGGTCTCACAGCGGATGCAGTGTGAGAAAATCTTCTGGGCAAGCACTCATTTTCCTGTTTCCTCTTTCTGTCCAGCGAGTATTGGTCTCACAGCGGACGGAGTGAGAACTTTCCCAGTAGAGCACTTACGTTTTCTCTTTAATCCAGCGAGCATTTGGTCTCACAGCGGATGCAGTGTGAGAAAATCTCCTGGGCAAGCACTCATTTTTCCTCTTTCAGTTTCCTCTTTCTATCCAGCGAGCATTGGTCTCCCAGTGGACGGAGTGAGAACTTTCCCGGTAGAGCACTTACGTTTTCTCTTTCATCCAGCGAGCATTTGGTCTCACAGCGGATGCAGTGTGAGAAAATCTCCCAGGCAAGCACTCATTTTTCCTCCTTTCTGTTTCCTAAGAGGCAGGACATCCTTACAACTTTGTTGACCACAACATAACATGCAACACACAAAACATTAAAACATAAAAACAAGTAGTAAAAGAAAAATGGAGGAACAGAGAACAGTACATGAGTGCTTGTGCGTTTTGTGCAAATAATTTTACCATTTGTTTAACAGAGTGATTGCCGCTGGTACAAAACTGTTTTTAAATCTTGTGGTTCTGTAACCAGGAACTTTTAGCCTCCGTCCAGAGGAGAGATACTCTCTGGAATTCCCTATTCAGAGGATGTAGTCTATCTTTTTTGATAGCCATAGCTAGCCGCTGTAGTTGTTTAGCATACAGGGATGTGGGGTGCAGCTGGGGCTCCCCAGTCAGCTTACTTGACCATTTTACAATTTGGTTTAGGCGATTCTTGTGCTTGACTGAGACACAACCAAACCATGCCACTAGGGAGAAAGATATGATGGTTTCAATAAAAGCATGATAGAATAATGTCATCATAGTCTTGTCTATACTGAAATGGTACAATTTGGATATGTTTAATTGAAGGTGCGACTCCTCACACCATTGGACAAAGTCTTCAATTATTGGACCGTGGCCTCTATCATTTTTATGGAGCAGACTCACTATAACGGAGTCGTCCGCATATTTAATAATGGTCCTATTTACATATTTGCTCTGACACATGTTTGTATATAGAATGAACAGAAGGGGTGAAAGTACACACCCCTGTGGTGAACCTGTAGAAGAGCAAAGCTGACCAGACAGAGCTCCATTCACCTTTACTCTCTGTGTCCTGTTTGCATATTTGTAGGCACGTTCAGGTCACTTACGGCGGCTCCCATAGAGTTGCAACATTCCTGCAACAATAGACTGTAGGCCCTTAAAGCCTTGATATCTTCAGCTTTAACCATCGGCCATAAAAGCACCTTATCCATGTAGGCAGAGTCTACTTTGAATGGATCGCCAAAATGCTCCTGAAGTAGTGACTTTGCCTTAGAGTATCCATGGGACGGAGGCAGATGTTGACAGCTTCGGATCAAATCCCTGGGCTGACCTCTCGTATACTGTTCGAGGTAATACAAACAGTCCTTCTGACTTTGTTTTCTCCCTTCAATGTTGTGTTCAAATCCTCTTATGAAGGTTTGATACTGCAGTGGATCTCCGTCAAAAACTTGTAGGTTTCGCTTAGGTAAGAGAAAAAGTGACTGTTGTCCAACCAATAAAGATGTAATTTGATTTTGCCTTTCCAAAACTGTTAGAAAACGCTGATCAGGATTATTCACTGTTACAGGTGTAGCTTCATACTGAAGGTGAGTTACTGGTGGATGAAAGGCACCTTCTGGCAGAGTGGGCATACCAACCCCAGTCACAGCAGCGGGCAGAGTAAGCAAAGTGGACAGACCGGCCCGGGTCACAGCAGCAGGCAGCTCAATTTTGTTGTGTGTCTTGGGCCTCACAGCAGCATAACCTGAAAGCAAAGCCTCACCTCCAGCCTCTGCAGTGTTGAACTCAGGCACAAATGTTGCAGCGTCATGGCTTAACTGTGTTCTTTTCCCTCTTTTCAAATAAGAGTTCATCCCATCTGATTTCACAGAAACGTGAGACACACGAGATCCTTCTAAAGCCTTGAACACACTCACTTTAGCCATAGATGCTGCCAGCTTCATGTCCAGGTCCAGCTCCTCCTACTTTCTCCTCAACAGTTCCTGCTGTTCCTCCAGGGCATGCTTCTGACTCAGCAGCCTTTGACGAGCCATAAGAGCAGCTGTCTCAGCCTCAGCTCTTAATCTGGCTGATGATGTAGTGGACATAGATTTACTCACACATTAGAAACACTATCACTTGGACTAATGTCATCTTCTACTGCATTTTCCATCATTTTAAATACACTTACCTCATCATTGGAAACAGTAGATCCTAAACATGGGGCAACAACGCCCTCTGCTGGTTTATCTGGCGCCTCCAGCAGCCATTTATTATTCTCCTCCACAAAGGCAGTTTTATGTTCTTCAACACTGTTAAACCAAGCATTTTGTTTTTCTTGTTCTTCAGGTGGGAGCATAGGAACCACAACACCATGAGGATGACTTGCTTCTTTAAACAAGCTCGATATATTTTCAAGACATGACCATATTTTTTCAGCATTATCAGCACTTTGCATTAGGTCTTTAATTTCTTTTATTGTATTTATGTACCTCAATACCGATAGTCTCGAACCAGACTAACCGTCTTAGAACCAGAACTAAGGCGGCATGCACTCCCAAGCGCAATGCTTCACCCGCTTGACGCACAAAGCAAAACACTACAAAAACACTACAAAGCAAACGAAGAGCTGTTCAGAACTTCTGAAGCTCTGTGTGCGGTCCACATAAATAGGCAGTGCATGAACAGGACACAGCAACGCAAGGTCTGGGTCTCTGGGTCTGCCTCCTCCATGGGTGGCGCTTGCAAGTTCACCACCTGGTCTAGGAAGGGGGTTGTGAGAACTTTGGGCACATATCCGGGTCAGGGTCTCAGGATTTTGTGAGAGTCAGCCGGTCCAAATTCCAGGCATGTTTCGCTGACTGAAAATGACTACAGGACCCACACCCTCTTGGTACATGTGAGCGCAGTCAGGAGTGCCGTCTTGAGAGACCCGGTCTTAAATTTAGAGAGATTTCTGGGTTAGTTCGTTTTTTGTTTTGTTTATTTTGGCCATGCTCTCCCCTAAAGCTATTGTTGCTATTTTCATTATTATTATTTTTATATTTCTAGTTTGGTTATTGTTGCCTTTGTGCCTTTTTTACCTATTATAACAAAAAATTAAAAGTTAATATTGGTGGAATTGGTGGTTGTGTTGTTGATTCTGGGACAGAAGGTTGGAAATCCTCATACTCTCCATGGTTTTCTTTTTCTTTCTCTTTTTTGTAAAATGTCATTCTTATTTACTTTGTTATCAGCTCCTCAGCCCTAGATGGGTAGCTATGTAACACTATACCTCCTCCTCATTGTAAATATCCAAATAAGCCTCTCTTTTTTGATCCAGAAACATACAATACAACATGCAATGCTGTAGTAATTTATTAATGTAGAAAGCAGAGAGATAAACAAAGATTTTTTTGGATCAAACTGGGGTTAAGAATCAGGTGCATTTTAAAAACCATTTCAAACTTTAATGTGCACTGAAACTTATCTTTTATCTTAAGGATAGGTAAAATGAAAACAATGAAAAAAATGCAATATTAGTATTGCTCATAAAAAACGTAGTTTGGTATTTTGCTTGTAGGATCAGTGGACTGTGGCGTAACATCCTCTCATTCCACTTAATCTGGCAATGAAATCAGAAAACCATTATTAAGGCAACATACACATAATAGCAATAGTACAAATGTCTACACATCATGTCTCTCTACTTTTATTGCTCACCTGAAAACACCTCAACCTCACACAGAAGGAGATATTCATTGCGCCCAGGTATAATAATGTTGACATATCGCCCCTTAATAGGCTTAAACTCAAATGTTTTTGTCTCTCCAAGTGGGATGGACTCAACAGTTGCAGCCCTGTGAAGACACAGAGAAATAGAGAGAGGCGAATCAAAACGGCATGAAGCATATTAAATATACTTCAGTCAAAGACAAGTTTGTATTAAAAGGATTTATTCAAAGTAATGTTATCTTATTTACTAATTTTCAAACCATTTGTGAAAGTATTAAGAGAGAGACAATACTTACAGCTCATTATTGTTGCCATTATTTTCCAGGCTGTTGCCGATACGGATCTGAGCTCCATTTATCCTCTCTGCACAACAATCTGCAAGATTAGTGATGCTAACCCTGGTTACCTTGTAGTTTTCCCCTAAGTCAACTCTCCACCAGGGGTCCCTGTCCGCATTAGTATGACTGCATGACCCATGACTGTACAGTGAATTGCTGTTGCCATCGACAGCATTTTGAGCTCCTGATCCAACCGTATATGGAAGACTGGACAGCTGTGGCTCCAAGAGCAAGATTCCCTGTTTAACATAAAATATTAATCAATAACTTTTTTCTTTTTACTTAATATATTCTCAATATACTGGGCAAAATTATGCTAAACTATGTAATCCAAATTATTATTACACGGCTCACTGGAATAGTTTATTCTGATTGTTCAGTCGCGACATTCTGAGGTCTGATATCTCCAGATAATGACGTCATCAACAGAAACGCTGGATAACACACACTCATCCGGGTTTCTGGAGCCGGCCTTTCTTTTAGGTTTCTTGTATCAATACGGTGAACCCGCTCTCTCTCGTTTCATATAGTTCATATAGTTAAAGATATTGATTGTATTCAAATACCAAGATCGCATTGAAGTATTTTTAGTATTAAGAGTACTGTAGTGTTCTTGTACAGTGTAATGGATTCTAAGCCAATAAACAGGCAAGAATTGAAAAAGGTTTCCTCACAAATCAATATGTCCATGTAATAATTTATTAGGTGTACATGACTGTACATTATGTCTTAAATGTTTTTTCTTGCAAGGAATATTTTTCTTCCTCTAAGCCGCTCTTTGCAACAGTCTCCACGATTAGTGATGGTAACGTTGCTTACACTGTAGACATTTCCCAGGTCAACTCTCCACCATGGATTAAACTCAGTTTTAGTGAAAGTGCATGAGTCCTTCTTGTAATCTGAGTCTCTGTTTCCATCGACTGCATGTTGAGCATCTCCCTGTGGGTGGCCTAAGGAGGACTGCACAGCCATGCCATTAAGAGCAAGATTCCCTGTTCAAGATGATAGGAAATTGACAAAAAAAAGGATAAGAGAGGTTCAAAGCATTACAAATAAATATAAATAAATAAAACACATTTTTAATTACCATATTTCAGGGTATAATTTTAATAAATCAATCTGATCAAAATGTAATACACAATGGTTAGAGATTTTAAAATCTTTAAGAGCAGGCGCGCTTGTTCCATGGCGGATTGCTATTATAACGGCGGATTTGCCAGACGCACGCCAGGAGCGGTTCACAACCGAGGAGACCGACGTTCTCGTCAGGGCCATAAAAGACAGAGAAGTGACATTGGGGATGGAGAAACACACCCAGATTAGCTTCGGTTAAACGGGCGTATAATAATTTGGGTAAATGTGTAAGCTAGATTTATGCCTATTTTTTCACATCATCATGGACACCACAATGATTTCCCTCGTGTGGAATATTTTTCCTTGTAATTATGCATGGTTTGCAGAAATGTGAACTGCTGCGTCTGTGTGTAGATGAGATAAGCAAAGTGTATGCGCGTTGTGCAAACGCTACATTATGGCCAAGCATGCGCCCTTAAAATAGCATCTGAACGCGCCACTGAAAACGCGCCACTGACTTTAGACTGGGTTTTTCCTGGTTTGTGGCGGAATTGTTTTCTGAAACCTGCAAAATAGCACCAGGGAACGTTTGCGCCGGAACACGCCTCCTCTTTTTGCTGAACCGTCCCCGGAGCGCAAGTTCATTCCCTCATTTACCGACGTACGTCTGCAAAAGGGAAAAGTTTGCTGTGTGTCGGGTGCAAAATAGGAATGATACATGCGTCGATGTACAAAGTCAATTGCGCTGGTTCAAGATAGGGCTCTATGTCTTAAAGTCAGTATAATGTGACTAACCTGCCTCGTTCTTTGGATTTTACACTTTTGAAGTGTAATTAAAAATGTAAAAAAAACTGTTCAGTCATTTCTTTGCGGCTCGGTCCAAATGTCATTTTATCATTTTATATGTGGTGAAAAAACAGAATACTGTACTTTTCAAAATTCTTGAAAAGAGTCTTGATGTAAGATGTTTAATGTGATCAGCGTCAGATGTATTACGTTTTATTTTTCTAGATCAAATGGTTCAAAAATTATAACCATTTGAATGTAAAAATGGTAACATTTTTTTTACTTTTCTTTACCATCACTACAAGTGTGCCATATTTTATAATTTTCCTACTTACGGTTCATATGGCTGCCATTGACTCCCATTAGGGAAAAATAATAATAAGAAAACTAATGGATTCCAATTATAATGTTATCCCGGTGTAGAGAGTGCATAAACCTTCAACTCACCTGGATTTCGTCAATGTATCAACCTCACAGAAGACCTTCGCAATTCAGCAGTTATCTGCTTTTAACCCTCTGGGGTCCTTCGGGTCCAAATGGTCCCGAAGCGTTTAAATAAAAAAATGTAAAAAATCATAGCTTCATCGGAATGGTCCGAAATTTGGTGACTTTGTTGGTACTTGGTATATGAACACCCAAAAAAATTGGGGACAGGATTTGAATAGTCTAAGCGGTTGTAAAAAAAATAGTCACACTCAGGACCTTCGGGTCCAAATGGACCCGCCATAGGAAATGAATGGGAAATTGGCAAAAATGTGACAATACAGAGTTTTTTTTTGCGTACAATCTACAAATCAGCCACGATCCAGAAAAAAAGCACACAACAGTGAAGGGGTGAATCTATAAAACATCAAGAGTGCAAAACAGACACATCCACACACACACACACACACACAAACACACTTTTATACACATACACACTAATAAATTCAGATTACAAAAATCTGTTTTGAATTTTTAAAAATCACAGCTTCATCGGAATGCTATGAAACTAGGTGACTTTTATGGTATTAGGTATGTGAACACACAAAAAATATTGAGGTCATGATCCAAGCATGCTAAGTGGTCGTCACACTTCTGCTCTTTGGTCAAAAATGACCCCCATAGAAAATGAATGGGAAATTGTCAAAAATATGAAAACACAGAGGTTTTTTTGTGCATACAATCTACAAATCAGCCAGGATGCAAAAAAAAAGGACTCAACAGTGAAGGGGTGAATCTCTAAAACATCAAGAGTGCAAAACAGACACATCCACACACAGACACACACACACAAACACACTTTTATACACATACACACTAATAAATTCAGATTACAAAAATCTGTTTTGAATTTTTAAAAATCACAGCTTCATCGGAATGTTACGAAACTAGGTGACTTTTATGGTATTAGGTATGTGAACGCACAAAAAATATTTAGGTCATGATCCAAGCATACTAAGTGGTCATCAAACTTCTGCTCTTTGGTCAAAAATGACCCCCATAGGAAATGAATGGGAAATTGCCAAAAATATGAAAACACAGAGTTTTTTGGTGCATACAATCTACAAATCAGCCAGGATGAAGAAAAAAGGACTCAACAGTGAAGGGGTGAATCTCTTAAACATCAAGAGTGCAAAACAGACTAAATCTGTTCAGGCAAAAATCACTAGAATTCGCAAGCCTTTCTACAGAGAGCTGTATATCCACTAGTGGTAAAAATGTGCTATTGCGTGATAAAAATGCTCAGTGTGTCCACCAGGTGGCGCCCATCTCATTTCAAAAATTGCTTTCATGAGGCCTAGGCTTGACTCTAAAATGAAATACAGCTTTAATAAAAATAAAATAAAAATTATATATATATAAAAAAATTCTATTATATTCAATGGGAAAAAATGGGTCATAATTATTGCATAAATATTAATTATAAATCATAAAATTATCTCAAAACACCAAAAAAGAAAAGAAAAAATATTATAAAAAACAAGTAAAAAAAAAAATATTATGATTTTTTTTTCTATATATTAATCCCGCCCTTCGGGTCCATTTGGACCCGAAGGTCCCAAGTGTGACTGTTACACGAAGGACCCCAGAGTTAAACAAAATAATACATTTTTATATAAACAACAAATAGCAATATTAATACATGTTTATAAACAATTGCTATACTTTTTTTTTATCCAATATATTATTCATATGAGCATATAATATTATGCCCTATCAAAACATTTCAAACCAAAAATGTCCTATTAAACATAGATATAAATATTAATACGAACCAGCAGTCTGAAGATGGTCTAGTTGAATAAAATTGTGCTCAGAAATGATGCTCTATTTATTGTTGAATTAAGGCCCTCCCAACCAAATAAGTCTGATCTGATATCTGTAAAATAAACATCAACTGGACCATTACTGTCAGGGTTATGTTTGTTTTTGATCTGTTTCCCTGTTCTGGGGTGCGTTTTCGTACGTCGCTAGCTCAGTTAGCTGGATTTGATTGTTGACGATATGGCATGATCTTCGTTTGTCTGGTTCTTCGACTCATCCTGGACTTGCTGTCATAGCAACATGAAACCTTCTTAAACCTTCTCGCGAGCAGCTCATTTCATGTCAACAAGATTAGACTGTGGCTTTATAAGCGGAGCTGATGCGGGAAGTCCTTTAGCGCAGCGCGATAGTACTTTTTGATAGATATTGTTTTTCTTGTGACTCGTGAGGGTCTCATTTACATAATTAATTTGTTGGAACATGTTCGACTCGTCGGAACGGCACAAACTGTGCA
This sequence comes from Abramis brama, assembly GCF_963993115.1. NCBI lineage: Eukaryota > Metazoa > Chordata > Actinopteri > Cypriniformes > Leuciscidae > Abramis > Abramis brama. The sequence continues at coordinate 40,540,117 of NC_139974.1, forward strand.
TTGGTGAAACTTGGTGAAAAGTGCTGTCTGTCGTGCCATTCGCAGAGTTTACCTGGTGCTCAAGCTGTTTTTAGGGGTATTTCCAAGCCACTTAAAACCCAAGGGTGTAAAGCAGATTATCATTTTTATGAAGATCATGCAATCATGACAATGCCAGTATGACTTACAGTATGTGTCCCTCAGGCTTCACTAATGTGATTCTGCACACACGTTCCCATCAAGTCCTCAATGAAGGGGATTTTGTGAACCGAAAGGGGGTTCACAATGTAAATGTGCAGACAATTTACTATTACAATTCTTAATATTCCAGATTAGTAATATTATACAAAACATTTTTTTAAAGGAATAGAATCAAAAAAGTATGCAGTGGACTGACTAAATTCTCTTAGATGGTGTGTAACTATATGTTCCATATCACAAATGTGGAAGCAAAAGGATCTGTCCATGACTCAAGAAAAGTCATATTTATGCACATTATTTGAATGTGGTAAGGAAAAATATAAATATCAAGCTCACTGTATTACATACACTTGCTGATCCTAACAGAACTACATTTTTCCATTATACAGGAAATTATGATGGGATCCTGTTTGGAGATAGTGGCTATGCCTGCAAGCAGTATTTTATGATGTATTCCCTGACCCAAACCCCGGACCACAAACCTGTTACAATGCAGCTCTAGCCAGGACAAGGGCACGCACTGAAATGACCTTTGGGCAACTAAAGGGAAGATTTCAGTGTCTGAAAAGCCTGAGGGGTTGCACCTGACAAGGCCTGTGACATTATTGTTGCATGTGCCATATTACACAACATTGCCACATCAGAAAGGAGAGGAGCCCTTTGGTGAGAGTGAAGCCTGATGATGACCTCCGATTATTCATTCCTTCTTTCTTGTGTACAGAATTTGCTTATGCAGGAACTTCTCATCATGTAATCAGATACTTAATGTGTGATCTTGTGATCAGGATGTGATCTGTGTAATTTTAGCTTTGTTTGCATTACGCCACGTGTTTTGCAGGAATAGCACGGACGCTTTGGTCTCAGAATTTTTGGCAAACTGTCTAGATAACTTTTTTCAATAAAATAATGATTTTAAGTCATAATCACCAGTTTTATTTATATTAAAATAAATAACATTGGCCTGCCTTTTTTTGTCACTTTCTGTCTTTTTAGTGAAATAGTCTAGGACTGAAAATGCTACAGAGACAATCTTGTAGGCAAGTTCAATTTTATAAAATATTTGTCAGAACAAGACATTTAAAACACTGCAAATACTTTTGCTGCAAGTTCAGTTTACTTATTTGAAATGAGTTGCAACATTTGATTTTATTACACTCAATTTACTTAAAATTGTTAATGAATCATGCTTTTGAGTTGGAATAAAATGAATCATTTTGTTGACAGCTGAAACATACAGTCAATTTCCCAGCATGCTCCGCATGGGATTGAGATGCTAAACTTGGGAAGCTAAACTCAAAACATCCTCCATTACATTCAGGTTTGTCAGTATATTATGATCTTACAATGCAAATTAACTTACAAAACACTTTGTTAGTGTGAAGTTCTTTCAACATGTACATGTTAACATGATTTGAGTTAAATGCAGGTACAGTTCAGTACCATTTACTGATCAATGTAATAATTGTTATGCTAACATTTCAGTTTTAAAACAATAATATCATTATTTATGTTCTTATATCACAACACTTTCACAAATTATTCAAATATTGTGTAGTTTTGTCATGTTGGTAAGAAAAGGATGTGTGCTCAATGTAAACAGTTTTATTTGTGCAGTTCTGGTTGTGTCTGCTTTCTCATTCAATAATGAAGAAATGTAGCGCTCAGTAAACACAACATCAGCACAATGTAAGCCTTTCAAGACTTTGGACATGCAATTCAATCCTCCTTCAAAAAAGATCGTCAGTAACGGAAGATATAATTGATTTTGAAAGGGCTGTTTTAAGCATTGTAATTTTTTCTACCATTGTTTTTTTATTATTATTATTATTATTATTATTATTATTATTATTACTGCCTTTAAGTGTATTGGTTCTGGAAAAGTTTCATTCACTGCTTATAGGTTTGGGATTATTTTTCTTCTTTTTTTTTGCCAGACTTCACTATATCATGCAAAGTCTCCCCCTTTTTGGTGTTATAGAAATGGCCATTAGTGCTCTCTCTCTCTCTCTCTTCACTTCAATGTCCCCCTTCGCTGCTCCTCCACATGTACGTTTTACAGCCCTCACTTCATCATACCGAAGTAAGGCAGTGGGTTACGACCTTTTCTTGGATCTGCATGTCTTAAATCAGGCCTTTCACAAGCTTCCGTTTAAGATACTAAAGCATAAACGCATCCTCACTTGAGTTCGTCCCCAAGATTGGTTGGCACCAATAGAACTGAAGGACGTGTACTTTCACGTCTCGATTGTACCTCAACACAGACTGTTTCTTCGGTTTGCCTTTAAAGGGTTAGTTCACCCAAAAATTGTCATGATGGAAACACGGAAGCAGTTTGCAAGTAAAACTCTCTCTCTTTATTGAGTAACAGAAATGATGATAGACACAGTCCAGAGAGAAACAGGTTAGTGGCGCAGGGACTTCGATGGTCAGATGAGTGCCGTGATGAGAAGTGATGATGTGACGTGATGAATCCAGAGTGAACATCCACGGGAACACGAACAGGAAACGAAGAAGGCACAAGACTGGAACGTAGACGAGATCAACACAACCGGAACTCACAAACAACGATCTGACAAAGGAGATGAGAAATGAGTGAGTATATATAGGTGATGAGATGAGCTGCAGCTGGTGACGGGAGTGATGAGCTTGATCGCTGATGAACGTTTATCAGCCGGCACGCCCACACAATCAGCACACACACACACACACAACAACAGAAACACGAGACAAGAAAGAGGCATAGGATTTATGAACCGTGACAAAAATGAAAATTCTGTCAGTAATTACTCACCCTCATGTTGTTCCAACCCCGTAAGTCCTTCGTTCATCTTCGGAACACAAATTAAGATATTTTTTATTAAACCTGAGAGCTGGATCAGTCCTCCATAGGCTTCTAAGGCATTATAACTTGCTGGCCCAGAAAATGCATTAAAGACATCTTAAGTTTATAAAGCGACGAGAATACTTTTTGTGCGAAAAAAAGAAAAAAAAAAAGAACTTTATTCCACTATTAATTTCCTTCTCTCTGTGCCTCGAGTTTTTTCATGTAGTGTAACAGCGCAGCGCTTCTGTGTTGTACGTCACACGTAGGCTCGCTATTGGCAGATGTTATAGAAATGGCCATTAGGGCATCTCTCTCTCTTCACTTCAATGTCCCCCTTTACGGCTCCTCCACGTGTATGTTTTACAGCCCTCACTTCATCGTACTCAAAGGCAGTGGGTTACGACTGTTCTTGGATCTGCATGTCTTGAATCAGGTCTTTCACAAGCTTCCGTTTAAGATACTAAAGCGGAACACTTTCCATAAATCCTGATGTACTCGTCTACACTAATATTAGTCTCTCTGTTTATCCCGAGGTTTACCGCAGTCCTCTGGATCCAGGCCATATCCAGATCTGATGAAGGACCTGTGCCTGTACACACTCACACACACACACACACACACACACACACTCCAGATCTGATGAAGGACCTGCGCCTGGACACACTCACACACACACACTCCAGATCTGATGAAGGACCTGCGCCTGGACACACTCACACACACACACTCCAGATCTGATGAAGGACCTGTGCCTGGACACACTCTCACACACACACACACACACACACTCCAGATCTGATGAAGGACCTGCGCCTGGACACACTCTCACACTCACACACACACACACACACACACACTCCAGATCTGATGAAGGACCTGCGCCTGGACACGACGACAACACAGTCCTGAAGTGTCAACTAGTCTCTCCCCTGTGAAGGCCTCCTTCCCTTTACCTCTGTACAGACAAAACATCGTCAAATAATTCCATTCACATGGATACGCGGAAGTGATAAAAAATGATATTATACATTTTTAAGTTTAAGTAATTTGTTGAGGTCATTTTGTAAAGAAAGACTACACGCCTGCGCACATATATATTCAAACGTGCATACCGATAGACTAAACACGTAATACACATGTGCGGTGTAGTGTTCTCACAGGTTCGCGTTTTTGAAGTTTGCGCAGAGATAACTTTTTTTTCCAACATTATTCAAGGCTTGCAACTTGGAATCTATTTCAAGGTTTGTGTTCTCGAGCACTAAACACTGTTGACGTGCGAATGAGCGGCCGGAGGGCGTTAAGGGTTTTCTGTTAGAACGGTGACGTGTAAGCGGCCCCTAAGTTAATAACTAATGATCTTTGCAACGGTGAAGTGAGGCAGACCAAGACCATGCGTAGATGTGTGCTTTTTTTTTTTTTTTTTTTTGGACAAAGAAGGATCACCTCTCGTCGAGGAGCATCAAGTGGGACATAAATATGCCATGGAGGGACATATAAAAGATTTTTAAATAAATATGGTGGGTAACAAGATTCATTTGGAAGTGAGGGTTTACAGATCAAGTGGGAGAAGCTCATGTTACACTCGTCACGATCTCAGATGAACAACATCCAGGATCAACACTGTTCATGTACCGCAGGGTTAGATTAAATTAATTTACATTTAACCAGTTTATTTGAATAGACACTGACATGTAGACCTTCGTTAATGTGTTTTTGCCCTACATTGTACATGACGTGAGAACAGTTAGCTATTTAGGTTTGTACGTTAGCATGAACGTTTTCGTCTTCATTGGGATTGGGGTTGAATCCTTAGGGAACCAGGTTACTGCGCTCAGTGATATTATAAATAAACCGAGCTTCAGTCGTAATGCACAGATAATTTGAAACGCGCTGGTGAACGCGCACACAGTACGGTGATTCAATACGTGAATACCCTCTCAGGATCCTGGAATCAGTGTTACAAGAACCCAACGCACATCGTTTTACCATTTTTGTAGCATAAACATCATCAAACCGACGAGAGCTTCAGATCTTCCAATGTTTCTCTATGGCACTGAAACCTAAAGATGTCCGAGTTCCTGTGCAACTGAGACTCGACTGCCATTGGCTGATCTGCGTTCGAGGGGAGGGGCTTACCGACAGGTCAATTGCGTCTGCCGGCAACTTCCGTCCACTTCGTACTTCATCGCCATACCCAACAGTGTCTGACCAGCCTATTAAGAGCCTTGGAAGGTGGTATGATGCCAGCCTGAAGGATAAGGATCAGGTACAGCAGCTGCGGAAAGAAATCAGAAGTGGGCTCCAGGCCATTAACCACACTCGGCTCCCTGGAAGATTGAAAGCCTGGTGCTTTCAGTTTGGCCTTCTTCCCCAAGTGCTGTGGCCCCTTACCATTCTTGAGGTCCCAATCTCAACAGTGGAGAAGTTGGAAAGAGGAATCACAGGCTACATCAAGAAATGGCTTGGAGTGCCTCGATGCCTTACCACCATAGGCCTCTACGGAGATTGCGCCCTCAAAGTGCCCCTCACCAGTCTCACAGAGGAATTCAAGTGTGCTAAAGTAAGACTCCAGATGACACTGATTGAATCTCGTGATGCAATGGTGAGTAACAACACACCAACCTTGGTGGCAGGCCGCAAATGGAGACCAGCCAGTGCTGTGGAGGAGGCAGCAGCTGCTCTCAGACTTGCGGACATAGTGGGGCATGTCCAGCAGGGAAGGGGAGGCCTAACAACTAGGCTACCAGCCTGGAATACAGCCACGGCACACGAACGGAGGAATTTGGTGGTGGAGGAAATACACTGGGGCATGAAGAAGCAGCAAGGTGGGCCAAGGCAGTTTCCCTTGGTAAACAGGGACAGTGGACATGCTGGGAGAGTGTGGAGAGAAGGAGGATCAGCTGGAAGGAGTTGTGGAGCATGGAAGCAAAGCGAATCAGCTTCATCATCAGGGCTACATATGATGTTCTTCCAACACCTAGCAATCTCCATCAGTGGTTGGGAGAAGATCCAGGATGTGCCCTCTGCTCCAGCCAGGTTCTCTCAAGCACATACTGACCGGGTGTGGAGTCAGCCTCACCCAGGGACGTTATACGTGGCGTCATAACCAAGTCCTTAAGATCCTCGCAGCCACCCTGGAAAACAAACGGACTGCCTCCAACTCCCTACCACCACCATCAGCACCCAATTCACTGCAGATCAACTTTGTCCGCATTGGGGCAAAGGCAGCCAGGTGCAGGCCCACTTCTCTGGAGCATGGTCAGCTTCGAGGGGCCTGTGACTGGTAGATGCTAGTGGATGTTGGGCGGCGGCTCGTTTTTCCTCCAGAGATTGCAATCAACACACTTAGGCCTGACATAGTTATCTGGTCCCCCTCTCTGAAGAAGGTCTTCATCATCAAACTCACTGTACCCTGGGAGGACTCAGTGGACGAGGCATACGAGCGAAAACAACTACGCTATGCTGAGCTAGCTGCTAAAGCACAAGATCGCGGATGGAAAACTGAAGTCCGTCCAGTGGAGGTGGGGTGCAGGGGGTTTGTGGCAGTGTCTACCACCAGACTGCTTGGAGACCTGGGACCACCCATCAAGGGAGGACGCCCACCTGAAAACTCCACTGTGACAACTACACTGCCAAGGTCAAGCACATTCTCCTGATACGCGCTTGCACTTAAAGGATGTATTACATCTCGTCCTGTGTTTCCTGAAAAAAATCGATGTAGAAAATGGAGAGAAAAACAAAGATAAGTAAATACACAACCCCCTGGATCAAAAAGGTTAAGAATCAGGTGCATTAAAAACCATTACAAACCTTTACTGAACATGCACTTGTAACATATACGAGTTATATATATATAGTGTGTCTCCACTTACTAATAATGATCTGTTAAATATTCACACTGGATAGAATAAGGGTTAACAGGGGTTTCCTATTGGCTGGCTGGTTCTCTGTGCATGCTGTGTCACAACTATCAGTTCATGCGTGTAAGGCCAGTGGTAAGTCGTGTTATTGAGAGCTCTGTAATTCTGTCTGTAATGATCCGTAAATGAAATGTGTGATATATCATGAGCAACAGCATATTTATTCGAGACCAAGAAAAGCATTATAAATTGGAGTGTGAAAAATGTGTTTTATTATAGCACCAGCATGAAGATTGTCGTATGCTGAAATATTTCAACTGTTACACAATGTTTTCTCAGGTACATGTTATGATGTGAGAATGCATTATTTTAAACCATGGTTTATATGTTTTAATTTGTTCAACTGTGTTGCAACTATCAGTTCATGTGTGTAAGGCCAGCATGCCAGCAGGAGCAACGTATGCTGAATTATTTCAACACTGTTACACAATGTTTTCTCAGGGAATAAAATTGATGGGAGAAACTTTCTTGAAGCAAGCGTTTTATTGAAACAATGCAGAGAGGACAAGAGACCAGTTACACACTGAAACTTATTTATCTTAAGGATAAAAGGTTCATAGGTAAGATGTAAACAATGAAAGTGCAAGATTAGAATTGCTCAGAAAACAGAAGTTTGGTATTTTGCTTGTAGGATCAGTGGACAATGGCGTAACATCCTCTCATTTCACTTTATCTGGCAATGAAATCAGAAAACCATTAAGGCAACATACACTATAAATAGTACAAATGTCTACACATCATCCGTCTCCTTTTATTGCTCACCTGCAAACACCTCAACCTCACACAGAGTGAGATATTCATTGCGCCCAGGTATAAAAATGTTGACATATCGCCCCTTAATAGGCTTAAACTCAAATGTTTTTGTGTCTCCAGGTGGGATGGACACAACAGTTGCAGCCCTGTGAAGACACAGAGTAACAGAAAGAGAGATGCGCATCAAAACGGGAAGCAGCAAATTAATATTCTGTCAAAGGCAAGTTTGTATTAAAAGGATTTGTTAAAAGTAATGTTATTTACTCACTCTAACCACTTGTGTAATTAAGAGACAATACTTACAGCTTATTATTGTTGCCATTATTTTCCAGGCTGTTGCCGATACGGATCAGGGGCCTCATTTATAAACGTTGCGTACGCACAAAAGGCGGCGTACGCCGCTCTCTACGCAATAATTGGTATTAATAAAAAGCAAACTTGACGGGAAAATGTGCGGTCCTTCACGCAAGCTCTGACCCAGGCGTACGCACAAAAACGGGTGAAATGAGAAATGGCGACACCGTCGGCAGATGGAAGAAACACGTGAAAGTGTGTGAAACTGTAGATCGTTGTGTAAAAGAAATGGCAATACTGCCTCTCATAAATAACATGAAGACTTCACAAAGCAAGTCTTACAATTAACAGCCTACACAAACACCCGTTTGATCGATCTGCAGTGTAAAACAAACAAAATCAAACGAAGATTACAACAGAAATGCAATTTAACACATATTTGCAAAAAGATATAAATATGTTCTGCAATAATATTAGCATGTTATGCAATTCATCCTCATAACACATCTGTAGCTTGTCAGATGCAATCAAATGGATGGTAATAAAATGCCATGATGCCATCACAATGCGTAATGACGCACAATGGCTGATCATGCGCTTCACGCTTGCGCGTGAGTGAAGTTACGTTTCTTGGTTTTCCTCTGTGTTTGCCATGATTTCGCAATCGATGAATATTAACTTGTGGGCGTTTCACGGTCTATTTATGGGCAACTATGGGCGTGACATGAAGCCGCAAAAGCTGCGCTACATTTAGAATTGATTGTGATTTATTAAGGGAAAACTGCGTAGGATGTGCGTGCGCACGGTTTTATAAATCCGAATATTTCTGTGCGTACGCACGTCCTGTGTTTCATCCGTACGCCACTTCTGACGCAAATCCTACGCAAAGTTTTATAAATGAGGCCCCTGAGCTCCATTTATCCTCTCTGGAACAGCATCTCCACGATTAGTGATGCTAACCCTGGTTACCTTGTAGACTTCCCCCAAGTCAACTCTCCACCAGGGGTCTTTGTCCCCATTAGTATGACTGCATGACCCACCACCAAAAATTGAATTCCTGTTGCCATCGACAGCATTTTGAGCTCCTGCTTGACCGTATATGGAAGACTGGACAGCTTTGGCTCCAAGAGCAAGATTCCCTGTATAACAAAATAAACTAACTTTTTTTTTTTTGGTACTTGTACTTTAGTATTAAAGTAAAAAAAAAAAAAAAAAAAAAAAAAAAAAAAAGTTAAATCCCAATAAAACGGGCAAAATAATGCTAAGCTATGTAATACTATTTTTACTCGTTTTATCGCAAATCAATGTCCATATAACTATTTATTTGTTTTACGTGACTGTACAATATCCCTTAAATATTTGTCTTGCAAGGAATTTTTTTTTCTCGGAAGCTTTGCATTTATTACAAGCGAGCATGTAAAATATTTCAACTCAAATCAATATTTTGTGTCAAATGATTTATTTTGTGGCTAGTAGCCATGTAGTAAGCCGGGGTCTTGATTACCCTGTTGGGTTCATTATGCGATAACATCCGTCTTGATGTACATTATCCCTTATTGGTAACCAAGTGTTCAGTAAGAATATTATATGTGCTATCGACAACATTGAAAGTAAGGAAGAGCACTCACTTGGGCCACAAATGTACGATTTGTCCAATTCTGTTAATAAAATAATAACGGTTATACACACATTAATAAGTACATAAATTCTATCATAGAGTTTCCAAACCTACCTTTGGAATCAGTGACGCACGGCCCAGTAAAGTATTAGAAATACAACCACACGCATGTCCATCCTGATATAAGACATAACATCTCATATCAGCATATGAAAGAAGCATTTACAATCTCACCTCATTTAAACAAAGAAACATAAATTGCTAATGTAATGATAAAATGGTATAGAAGAACCTCATGACTTAAAGTGAGTAATGTGACTAACCTGCCTCCGTTCTTTGGTTTTTAAATGCCTCTGCAGAGTTTGCTTTGCATTATTTTTATTTTATTTTATCTTGCTAGGATCAAAATAGCACCAATGCTATATTTTCTAAATGTCATAATTTAACAAACAAGTTACTTGTTTTACTTCAATTACTTCAATGAGCTCGTATCTGCATTAAATTACTACATTGTTTAAATTAATGGCTAACTGTGACTTAGTACATTTACATTTCTGAAATGCATAACTTAGACAGTTACCCCTGATAACAGATCAAGTTGTATTATGGACTCATGCACTCTGTAAAGCTGCTTTGAAATGTGTATCGTGAAAAGCGCAATACAGATAAACGATTTGGACAAAATTGGACAATTTTAAGGAGTAGCCAAAAAACTTAATCCTGTACTTTTCAAAATTGCAGCTACTGTAATTGGTGGCTCTTGAAATAAGATGGTTAATGTGATCAGGATCATTAGAGGAATCAGGTGTTCTGTGTTTTATTTTTCTAGATCAAATGGTTCAAAATTTCAAACCATTTCAATACAACATTTTTGACCTGGTGGTGGCGCTATAGAGTTTGTCCTGGACACACCAAAGTTTGTCAAATTACTTTGCTTTACCATCACTACAAGTTTGCCAAGTTTCATAATTTTCCTACTTACGGTTCATATGGCTGCCATTGACTCCCATTAGGGAAAATAATAAGAAAACGAATGGATTTGAATTATAATGTTAGAGTGTAGAAACATTCAACTCACCTGGAATTCATCAATGTATCAACCTCACAGAAGACCTTCACAATTCAGCAGTTATCTACTTTTAAACAAAATATTACTGTCACAGAGTGGTGCAGAAGAAGTGGAAGAGTCAAAATTTCCAATACAAACTTTTACTAACAATTAGTGATGAGAATCTTGTTCATTGAGTCTGTCATGTGACAAATGAACTAAAGACTAGGAAGGTAAAGTAATTATGGTCCCTGTAAATTATTTTTTACTGCATTATAATGAATTTCTTAATTCAGAATATGATCAAGATTGCACAGGTGGATGTGTTCGGGGAATTTGCCTGTTAAAAGTACAACATTTAAAGCCCCTTAAATGAACAAACTAATTCAGAGATTAACTAACTTTACCGAACAAGATCAAACAAGAGAGTCAGTAAAATGATCAAACTTCCCATCACTACTAGCAATATACGGCAGAAGGTACACATACCTTAAATATAACAGAGATCAGAGCAGGACTGACAGAACAGACAGAACTTAAATACAAACACAGATTACACTGATTAACAGAACACAGGTGAGACAGATGACAATAATGACTAAACAGGTAATACAACTGAACTGATAATGACGGTAACCATAGAAACAAAGGAGTGGCGGGAAAAGAACGAAGGCAAACAGGAACCAATCAAAACTCAAACTGAAAGTCCAAACAAACGCTGACAAGTGATAATTACGTTTTTATATAAACAACAAATAGCAATTGTTTATAAACTATTGCTATATTTATTTGTTATCCAATATATTATTCATATGAGAAATATCATTCCCTGTCAAAACATTTCAAACCAAAAATGTGCTATTAAACATAGATATGAATATTGATACGAACCAGCAGTCTGAAGAAGATCTAGTTGAATAATATTCTGCTCAGAAATGTACACACACTCACACTTATTGTTCTTAAGTTTTCTTATTCTTATTCTTCTTATTCCCGGGAGAGAAATTTTGGCCAGCTCCTGCGCCTAGGCCCTTTGAGACAGAGACACCGTTCCAACTTTAAGCCTCACAAAAGTTACTAGAAAGATTTTTGATTTTCGGAAGCGTTTGCCCGTCACAGTCAAACGAAATTGGCGGCGTAGTCGCCAAAACAGGAAGTCGTCCATATCTCAGGAACTCTGTCACGTATCGAAACCAAACTTTGTACATTAACTCGAGACTCCAATGTGAGGGTGCACAAGATCTGATTTTTTTTTTAAAATTTTTTATTTCAGGCTAATTGACAAACCCATTTACCTATGTCTATGCAAAAGAGTTTCACCTCACACTTTTAATGTTACTGCATTTAGACAGTAGGTGGCACTGTTGTATTACATTTCACAGAGCTGCCAAGTCAGTGTATAGACTGCATTCGTTTTTACTAGGTTTGTCTTAATAAATGCAAGGCCTGAATTTCGTTTTAATTTATTAATATATACAGATTTGTATGCATGAATTGTGCATTTCCAGTTCTCAAAACAGTAAAAAAAAAAAAAAAAAAAAAAAAATAAAATTTATACAATATGCTGCGCATAACAGTAGAAAACAAGGAGAAATGCGCAGTCACATGCTCAAACAATCAACAACGTCGCTCTAGAGGTGCGTTGTGGACTGCGAAGTGGACTTCACAGGGTATTCTGCCATCTTAAGTGAGATTCCAATCCGAAGGGAGCGAACATGTTCAGTTCGAAGGGCACTGCGCACGGCATAGGGAATAAGGGAACATCGATACATCACTTCACAGGAAGTGGAGAGCGATGATCACCCAACTGTCATTTCGCGCACCACGTCATCACCAGTCAGAACGGTCATAACTAACGATGGAAGAGTTTACGTATGTGTGTAAGTATTCATACATTTCGCCATTGTTATACAAATGACAGTATTTTAACGGTTATTGTTGTGAATATTACATATACTACTTTTGATGATTATAATTTATCTCAGTGAATGCAGCCAGCTTAGCTAGTTTGTGAAGTAAAGTGATTTTATTTTAGGTAGTTGAAAATAGTGCAATATAATTGTAAATATATAATATAATAATAAAAATTTAAATATGAATGTAGTCCTATATATATTTATGTTATATCATAATCTGTGCGACCCCGTCGTTGACTTTCTTTTAATGACGTTTGCAGGGCGTTTCAAATGAACGGTTATTGTCAGTGAAGTCCACTTCAACTGATATACCGTGCTCAGGGAGTAGGGGAGCAGTGAACACTGCGTATGGATCTGTCGAATGGAATGCACCTTAGATGTGTAAAAACATGTGGAAAGCGCGAGCGCGCCGCTCTCTCCTTTCCACAAGCACTTGCTGTCCCGTGGCGTCTGTCGTTGCTATGCAACCATGAACTGCACTCTCCATGATGACAAGGAAGTATCAGCAAAAGATTAATTGATTTCTAGCCCTTGCATTAGCTTTACTACTACATATATTTATGGAGATGAAAAATATTGGATACAGTAAATTAAGACTGTCAACTTCTTTTCAATACTATTTCATCACCCAAAACACTCCCACTCTCTGCTGTATATTCATAACCAATTATTTCAAAACCAACAACCAAGCCACATAAACAATGCCATTGGCACTAGTCTACATTGTAGACATGTCTCTTAATGCACATGAATTTTCACCTTTTTGCACAATCTTGAAAAAAGTACTATTGTTGAAATTCTCAGATCAAGCAAACTTCAACGCACCCTTATCTACTACCTGCTAACGTTAGTGAACCGCACCCGAGCAAGCACACTTCGCAGTTCCCCCGGAAATGCATTTTTCTAGTTCTTATTCTTATTATTCCCGGGAGAGAAATTTTTGCCAGCTCCTGCGCCTAGGCCCTTTGAGACAGAGACACCGTTCCAACTTTAAAACGTCCGGTCAGTACCGGTGTAAGTTGCTCGCGAAGATGACATCACAAGTCCATGTCGTTCGTCCGCCATATTGGATTGAACAGAAAGCAAAACTAAATTTTCACAGGTCACAAATTTGGTCCGAACTTCACGAAACTGGACGTACATGATCCTTGGACTAAGCCTCACAAAAGTTACTAGAAGGATTTTTGATTTTCGGAAGCGTTTGCCCGTCACAGCCAAACGAAATCTGCGGCGTGGTCGCCAAACAGGAAGTCGTCCATATCTCAGGAACTCTGTCACGTATCAAAACCAAACTTTGTACATGAACTCGGGACTCCAATGTGAGGATGCACAAGATCTGATTTTTTATTTTTATTTTTTTAATTTCAGGCTAATTGACAAACCCATTTACCTATGTCTATGCAAAAGAGTTTCACCTCACACTTTTAATGTTAATGCATTTAGACAGTAGGTGGCACTGTTGTATTACATTTCACAGAGCTGCCAAGTCAGTGAATAGACTGCATTCGTTTTTACTAGGTTTGTCTTAATAAATGCAGGGCCTGAATTTAGTTTTTTAAACTGGGAGGGAATTCCCCGCTTACACGGGTCACATGGGGGGGGATCTAAATATTATGGGGGGGGGGAATAACTTTTGATGCATCGGTCTCATTTAATTATCTTCATTTATTAATATCTATAGATTTGTATGCATGAATTGTGCATTTCCAGTTCTCAAAACAGTTAATAACAAACAAAAAAAAAAACTTTATACAAAATACATCATGCTCTTCTTCGCTAACCGAACAATTCATTGTCTGTGGCTGTGTTTGTGCGCGCGGGAAATATTCTGCGCATAACAATAGAAAACAAGGAGAAACGCGCAGTAACATGCTCAAACAATCAACAACGTCGCTCTAGATGTTTAAAACAAGTGGAAAGCGCGGGCGCGCCGCTGTCTCCTTTCCACAAGCGCTTGCTCTCCCGTGGCGTCTGTCGTTGCTATGCAACCATGAACTGCGCTCTCCATGATGACAAGGAAGTATCAGCAAAAGATTAATTGATTTCTAGCCCTTGCATTAGCTTTACTACTAGATATATTTATGGAGATGAAAAATAATAAGGCGCCCTGTACAGCTATGATCAGCTGTTCGGCCGAGCATTCAATGTTGTTACGCTGCAAGCTGATCAGTTGGTTCGTTGCTCTATCACTCGCACACCATAAAGAGCAAATTGTTTAATGTTTCAATTGACATAATTTGGAAGCGGATAATTTCTTCACAAACAGCTCATTATGACTCAATGTTAGAATGCTGCACCTACACTCGATAGTGTGAATAAGATCAGCGCAACGCAGGCCACTGCATTGACAGCGTGAAACATATGATTGATCAGTCTACGGCCGGGGCTCAGCGGAGACAGAAAATGCCGGTCCAGCGCTGATTGAGGAATTAAATTAGAAAATAAAAGACAGTTTGACATCTTTTTTCTCGCATCTGTGAATTTATTTTTTAATCATTTATTCTGAGATGAAGCGAATATATGTGTGCGGGAATTTCTCGCACTATAAAAGCTAACCTTGCGGGAATGGTTTAAATTATGCGCAATCCTCATTCCCGCACCGAAATTCAAGCCCTGAAATGGCGGCGGGATGTGTAACTCTAGCATATGGCGCATGTGTCATATAAAGTTAGGCAAGGCCAAACAGCGTTATCCATGTTGTTGCGATTGTATCGCTAGAGTAAGCTAATAGTGCAACTGATAGCGTTTTTCATTTAATTACAATATGTGGACTGACGGTAGGCTATAAAAATCAGTGTTTCTGTGTAGGTGATGACAACCATCTTGACAGCAGCAATCAAAGCATCGCTAATTACAGTAGACCTTAATTTGAGATAGTGTTGTGAATTCTGTCCCTTTAAATATTAAGTTGGTTGCATGTGTGATATTTTAAGTTGCGTTGTAAGCAAGTAACGTAGCGTTCTCAGCACATACGGACTCAGCGTAATTGGCTATTCACTAAGCTACTCCAGTTGAGCGATCATATCGCGTGCACACATTCATGTGCAGTGTTTGTGCAAGAGAAAGTTTATGACAAAGTGCTCTTTCTATGTATATTGTTAATAACAGATTGTCATACTGTATCCCAACTGCGCTAAGTTAGACCATGTTTGTGCTGTAGTTGATGTTTAGCGATCTTTCTTAGTGTAATTTGATCCTGTTTAACGAGCGGATTATCGCGGCTCGTATTGTTCATGTTTACTAGTTATTACCTTGAAGTGAATTTCTCCGTGGATAATATCTTTTACTGGTTGTCATTTATTACTGCCTGTATTAATGAGACAGTCCAATTTCTATAATCCACATTTTGGTGTTTTGTCAATTTATTACGCAGTTTGGATTACAGACTCATACCAATATATATTTTTCGATTTATTTCATGTATCAGTGCACTTTACAGAGATGTTTATATTTGAGTTTGCAATCTCTTAAGTTGTTGAATAATTTTAGACTGAATATGTATTTCTGTTATATTATTTATTTCAGAAACTACCTCAAGTACACTTATGGTCACTCTTGTGCAATAAACGACTAAACTCTATCTGATGACTCCGACTCCCTGACCAGAGTTCTGCAGCGGTCAATAATATAATCCACCAGTTTTCAGTGGGGACAGATAGTCTACATTGCAGACATGTCTATTAATGCACATAACTTTTCACCTTTTTGCACAATCTTGAAAAAAGTGCTATTGTTGAAATTCTCAGATCAAGCAAACTTCAACGCACCCTTATCCACTAACGTTAGTGAACCGCACCCGAGCAAGCACACTTCACAGTTCCTCTGGAAATGCATTCTAGTTGATTGTGCCTTTTTTACTCTTTATAACAGAAAATTAGAAGCTAATATTGGATGACTTGGTGGTTGTGTTGTTGATTCTGGGACAGAAGGTTGGACCTGCGCCTGGACACACTCACACACACACTCACACACACACTCCAGATCTGATGAAGGACCTGCGCCTGGATACACTCACACACACACTCCAGATCTGATGAAGGACCTGCGCCTGGATACACTCACACACACACTCACACACACACTCCAGATCTGATGAAGGACCTGCGCCTGGACACACTCACACACACACACACTCACACACACACACACTCCAGATCTGATGAAGGACCTGCGCCTGGACACACACACACACACACTCCAGATCTGATGAAGGACCTGCGCCTGGACACACTCACACACACACACACACACACACACACACTCCAGATCTGATGAAGGACCTGCGCCTGGACACACTCACACACACACACACACACTCACACACTCACACACACTCCAGATCTGATGAAGGACCTGCGCTTGGACACACACACACACACACACACTCACACACACTCCAGATCTGATGAAGGACCTGCGCTTGGACTCACACACACACACACACACACACTCACATACACTCCAGATCTGATGAAGGACCTGCGCCTGGACACACTCACACACACACACACACACACAGTCCAGATCTGATGAAGGACTTGCGGCTGGACACACACACACACACACACACACTCTCCCCTGTGAAGGCCTCCATCCCTTTACCTCTGTACAGACAAAACATTGTCAAATAATTCCATTCACATGAATATGCTGAAGGTTCTCTATTATACAGTAATTTTTCAAGTTTGCACCTTGGAATCTATTTCAAGGTTTGCGTTCTCGAGCACTAAACACTGAAGTGTGAATGAACAGCCGGAGTGCGTTAAGGGTTTTCTGTTAGAACAGTGACGTGTAAGCGAAATAAGTTACTAACTAATGATCTTTGCAACGGTGAAGTGAGGCAGACCAAGACCATGCGTAGATGTGTGCTTTTCGTGCGTATTTACGTGGACCCTAAGCTCTGAGCAGCTCTTTCTCTGTTTTGGAGGATAGCAGAGGCAGAGGTTGGCCCACTGGATAGAGGATAGGCCAATAGGGAATCACAGCTTATGGGTCATATAGCCCATACAGGGGCTCACCGACTGGGCACACGAGTACTAGGACTAGCGTCAGATGCTCCCATCGCGTCTAACTCCCGAAGGATGCTTGGAGGAACTCCATCCAGGGTTCGCCAGGCGGGGAACTCACCTGTAGAGCCCCTATTCTTATGAATCATTATAGTACATACATTTATATGCCCAATGAAAACCACAAGAACTTACTGTATTAATCAGTGCAATAATCTTTTCAAACATCTGACTATTATCCAGAGGAAAAATCTAGGTACCAGTAATGTCATGCAGAAGGAGGCCAGACAGGAGAACTACCTAATCAAAATGTTCTTTAACAAGACAGTGAGTGCACTGTAGGGATGTCAATGCACTGGCATGTGGTTCCTGAAAAATGTTGCGGGTATAGGACAAAAGCTGCTGTCCTCTCGCCGGTACTGTACATCTCATGACCGTATACCGGCACGCACCGCTCGAAGGATTACGCACTCAAAGTCCCAGTCAGGTTTGTATAACTAGCAGAAAAAAAGTGCTGAAGTCATCAAAAATGAAGACGATAAAAAATGAATGTGGTTTCATTTGACTTTTTTTCGGAGTGTTTACCTCAGCTGTTTTATATTATATTGCTGCTAGCCCTACTTGAAATTATTTATTTATTTATATGTTGTCTTTGTTGTTATTTTATTAGTTTGTCTCAAAACACACAATGCTTCATAAGTAGTTATTAATTGCTTCATGCCATTGTTTCGATGTAGCTCTGTGTTTATAAAACGTTGTATCTAAATTTATATAAAATAAGCAAAAGCAATATTTATATTGTGTTTGCTGATGTCCACTAAAAACCTTTATCTGCATTTATTTATTAGTCTGTTTTATTTTCTAAGAAATTCATAGTTAAATGGTGCCAGATATTGGTCTCCATGCCCATACTGGGACATTTTTTTTGTAATCCTGATTTTCTCCAGTTTATGGTTAAACAGGGAGAGGGAAGAGTTATGTAAATTATTATTCTGGATTATCTTTCTCCAGGTAATTTAGAGAGATTTATGGGCTAGTTTTTTGTATTGTTTGTTATTTTGGCCTGAAGCTATTGCCCCTATTTTCATTATTATTCTTTTTTATATTGATATTTCTGGTTTGGTTATTGTTGCTTTTGTGCCTTTTTTTACTCTTTATAACAGAAAGTTGAAAGTTAATATTGGCTGAATTGGTGGTTGTGTTGTTGATTATTGGACAGAAGGTTGGAAATCCTCGTTCTTTCCATGGTTTTCTTTTTCTTTCTCTTTTTTGTAAAATGTAATTCTTTACTTTGTTATCAGCTCCTCAACACTAGATGGGTAGCTATGCAACACTATACCTCCTCCTCATTGTAAATATCCAAATAAGCCTCTTTTTATCCAGAAACATACAATACAACATGCAATGCTGTAGTAATTTATTGATGTAGAAAGCAGAGAGATAATAGTGAGGCAGCTAAGTGATATAATCGTTCAGTTTATGATACAAGTGTGGAAATTGGCATGAGCAGTCTCCATGGGTCAATTGACAAGAACATTGTCCGAGCCACTTGAAATTTCAAGATTTTTCATTTTTCAAGATGGCCGACACCTTAGTGGAGCAGTTAAGTGATATAGTGGTTTATTTGGTGATACAAGCATGAAAATTGGCATGAGCAGTCTCTGATGGTCACTAGACAATAAGCCACCCACAGCTACTTGAAATTTCAAGATGGCGGTCATTTTTCAAGATGGCCACCACCTTAGTGGAGCAATTAGGCTCATGGCAATTTTCATGCTTGTATCACCAACTAAATGATTTCTTAAGCCTAATTTTTCCACTAAGGTGGTGGCCATCTTGAAAAAGGGCCGCCATCTTGAAATTTCAAGTAGCTGTAGGTGGCTTATTGTCAAGTGACCCACAGAGACTGCTCATGCCAATTGTCATGCTTGTATCACCAAATAAACCACTATATCACTTAACTGCTCCACTAAGGTGTCGGCCATTTTGAAAAATGGCCGCCATCTTGAAATTTCAAGTGGCTCTGACAATTTTCTTGTCAAGTGACACATGGAGACTGCTCATGCCAATTTTTACGCTTGTATCATAAACTGAACGATTCTGCCAAACATAAGCACACTATAAGGAAAGATGGGTAAATACACAAACCCTGGATCAAACTGGGGTTAAGAATCAGGTGTGTTTATAACCATTTCAAACCTTTACTGAATGTGCACTGAAACTTATCATTTATCTTAAGGATAAAAGGTGCATATAGGTAAAATGAAAGCAATGAAAAAAAGTGCAATATTAGTATTGCTCAGAAAACAGTAGTTTGGTATTTTGCTTGTAGGATCAGTGGACTGCGGCGTAACATCCTCTCATTCCTCTTAATCTGGCAATGAAATCAGAAAACCATTATTAAGGCAAAATACACATATAGAACATATAGTACAAATGTCTACACACCATCTCTCTCTCCATGTATTGCTCACCTGCAAACACCTCAACCTCACACAGTGTGAGATATTCATGGCGCCCAGATATAAAAATGTTGACATATCGCCCTTTAATAGGCTTAAACTGAAATATTTTTGTCTCTCCAAGTGACATGGACTCAACAGTCGCAGCCCTGTGAAGACACACAGAGAAATAGAGAGAGGTGAATCAAAACTGCATGAAGCATATTAAATATTGTTATAATATTAAATATTTTATATTAAAATTATTTTTTCAAAGTAATGTTATTTAATTTAGTAAATGTCTAAGGGTATTAAGAGAGAGATAATACTTACAGCTCATTATTGTTGCCATAATTTTCCAGGCTGTTGCCGATACGGATCTGAGCTTCATTTATCCTCTCTGGACAACAATCTCCACGATTAGTGATGCTAACCCTGGTTACCTCGTATTCTTCCCCCAAGTCAACTCTCCACCAGGGGTCCCAGTCCGCATAAGTGTGAGTGCATGACCCAACACTCAGAATTGAATTCCTGTTGCCATCGATTGCTCTTTGAGCTTCTTCTTGATCGTATGTGGAAGACTGGTCAGCTGTGGCTCCAAGAGCAAGATTCCCTGTATAACATAAAATAATAAACAATAACTTTTCTTGTTTTCACTAGTTTCACCAATATAATGGGCAAAATAATTCTAAAATATGTAATCCAAATGATTATTACACGGCTCTCTGGAATACTTGAATCTGATTGGTCAGTCGTGACATTCTGTATCACACTGTGGACCCGCTCTCTCTCGTTTCACTCAAACACAACTGGTGCCAGTTGAGTCTCTGTTATAGTTATTGATTGTGTTCAAATATTAAGGCCACATTTACACATAGCCAGGTATTTAGAGAAACGAATATTTCTCCCCCTCCGTTTTCAAAAATAACATCGTGCACACAACATCGTTTTCAAAAAAAGTTGTTGTTTACATCAACCCGCATAAATACAATGGGCGGCAGTGTAGAGAGAAGGATAAAGCCATGCAAGCCAATCAGAATCCTCAAAATCGACAACAACGAATAGCACGAGCGACTTCTTGTTCCTTTCAAATCAACAGACATGGCGCGAGGTTCGTTCGCGTGGACAGACAGTGAAGCAAAAGCAAACAGGCCAAAAGCGTTTGCACAAAAGTAAAAACGAGTACCACCTTAACAGCATCCATGATCAAACAGTAGCCAAACAAACTCTAAACATAGGGTGCTCACATGACGTAAGCATTTTCTGGCGCATAATGTGACGTTTGAGAACCTAAAACTCCGTTTCTCCCAGTTGACACGGCAACACATAACCGGCGTTTTCAGAAATCTCCACTTTGGCCGGAGTTTTTAGAAATAATCGTTTTCTGGGATAAAAACGGCGTTTTCGTGTAAATGACAGGCCAAAACGCAGGGAAATATCTGCGTTTTTCCATCGTGTAAATGGGGCCTAAGATTGTATTGAAGTATAATATTATTAAGAGTACAGTGTAAGGATGGACTTTTGCTAAGACTGAATTCAAGAACCCTAACCTGCAATAAAACAATAAAACTCCCTAATCTGAAGAAGGGATCTATGGGACAGAGCACAACACAACTTCTCCAATCTCGTCTCTTCTCCCCATGCTGGGATCCTGACTCCTCACACTGTCTTCTTCCCCCCAGGTATTATTCAGTCATGCAAAACACACACACACCTACTGTCTCCAGTTGTTTTATGAGAGGTCAAAATAAATACTTCTGGTGCGAATGGTAAAGAAGTTTCATTCCCGCAGCAGCAGAACAGTCAGAACAAAGAAAACAATGTCTGTTCTTCTGATGTGGGAAGATGCCCCAAGAAAGATAACAGATAACCATTTGTGTTTATCCCCCAAACTCAGGCGTGACCACTTGGGCACGAGAAAGGGTCCAGCAAAAGCTGAATAAATATTTGGGTGCTAGATGTTTATTGTTCTTTTGTTCCACTTGGGTATTTAAAGGGAATTAGCAAACCAGTCAAGGAAGCATCTGTAACCAGAACTTCCCACACTGTTGCTGTGTGTCTCTATTGCCAGGTATGCTGACTCTTTGAAACTATTTTTGATATTGCAATTTGAATGTTGTCTCTATTATATGCTGATCAGTTGTGTATTATGTATTCTTTTTAATTCTTTTTATTGGATGTTTAATTCTGCCTGGCAAAAATAAATGTTAACTTTGATTTATTCTGCATTCTTCTGAAATCATTATTTCCAGTGGATTAATGTGTAGTCTAGTGTTTCCGCAAACTTTGTCCAGAATAGATCAAACTGGAGGCACTTTGAATGGACCATGGGGCTCATCTTAGGAAGACCTTCTGATTCCTGACTATTCCCTGACTTAGCATGTTGTATGCTGCAAATATTATATAAATTACACCTATGGGTCTGTAGTGAAAAGCGACCGCATAGGGTAAAATATTTGTACTGCACCCTCTGACTATTTCAGGACTGGCCAGTTTGTGATTGTGAGTGCGCAGTCGCGACGTGACGTCTCAAAGTGACACTAGGTCCGTAATGAGCGAATATTTGAAAGTATGAGATGTCCAGAATAATTCTTGGTCTAAATTAAATCACAACTAATCTGCGGATCAGCTGTTAAGATAGAAAATTTGAATAAACAAAGATTCACTTAAAATTTGGAGTCAGATTAAATTATTCATGGAGTCAGAATTAAAATTGGAAATCAACTGTTTAATAAATTAAAGTGATTTTTCCAGAAGCGACCGAAAACGTCATACACGCTGAATTCCCTTCGAACCAAGACACTGGACACCGTCTACTCTTTGGGCCGGTGATTGGAGCTTTACAACAGTAGTGTTCGTCTTATTGCCTGAATGATTGTTTTTGTACACCATAATGGATTCTAAGATAATAAACGGCCAATAATTTAAAACAGTTTAATCTCAAATCAATATGTTCATGTAATTATTAATTTGTTGTACATGACTGTACATTATCCCTTAAATATTTGTCTTGTTTGAACTTGTTCGTTTGTCTTGCTAGGGATATTCTTTCTTCACAGAAGCTTTACGTTTATTACAAGCAAGCTAATATAATATTTCAACTCTTTTTCAAATCCTTTGTGTCCAAAAAATATGATTTGTGGTTAGTAGCAATTTAATAAGACGGGGTCCTGATCAGCCTTTCAGGGTTTACTTTGCAATAACAACTGTGTTGATTCACATTATCCCTTATTGGTTATCACATTTTCAGTAAGAATATTATATGTAAGAATATATTAAGTAGCAATATTATATTATATTATTTGTTACTGACAACATTCAAAGTAATGAAGAACACTTACTTGGAACACAAGTGTATGTTGATGTGTACTTTTCTGTTAATAAAATAATAACAGTTATACACACATTAATAAGAACATAAACAAATTATATCACAGAGTCTTCTCTCACTGTCTCTTACCTGCAAACACCTCGACTTCACACAGAATGAGATAGGTACTGTCACTGGGTAATAAAATATTCACATATCGTCCATTAATAGGCTTAAACTCAAACGTTGTTGTTTTTCCAGCTGGGATGGACCCAACATTGGCAGCCCTGTGAAGACACAGAGAAATAGAGAGGGGCGAATCAAAACGGCAAGAAGCATATTAAATATACTTCTGTCAAAGGCAAGTTTTCATATTAAAATTAATTTTTCTAAGTAATTTTATTTAATTGAGTAAATGTCTAAGGGTATTAAGATAGAGATAATACTTACAGCTCATTATTGTTGCCATTATTTTCCAGGCTGTTGCCGATACGGATCTGAGCTCCATTTATATACGCTGGATATTCTACACTACCAGTGATGATAACCCTGGTTACCTTGTAGACTTTCCCCAGGTCAACTCTCCACCAGGGGTCTCTGTCCGCAGTAGTAGAAGTGCATTTCCCCACATTGTAACTTGAATCCCTGTTGCCATCGACAGCATTTTGAGCTCCTACGTTTGCATTTGCGTAAATGTTTGTGGAGGACTGGACAGCTGTGGCTCGAAGAGCAAGATTCCCTGTTTAACATAAAATAATAAATTACTTTTCTTTTTTTACTTTAATGTGTTTTTCCCAATAAAATGGGCAAGATAATGCTAAACTATGTAATCCAAATGATTATTACACGGCTCTCTGGAATACTTGAATCTGATTGGTCAGTCGCCACATTCCCAGGTCTGATATTCCCAGATAATGACGTCATCAACTAGCCTAGAAATCTAGACGCACCCTAGCGGCAGCAAAATGTATTTCGCAGCCAGGGGGGTCTAGCAACTCTCAATAAACCTTCTAGCTGCAAAAACCTAAATTGGGTCAGGCCAATCACGTCGTGTATAGAGTAGGCGGGGGCGGGCTTAACATATGATGACAGAGTTGCGACGGTTACCTGGCTGCCACTTGAAAACAAAGAAGAGCTGCTGATGGAGAACGGTCTTTCGAATCGGCTTTGGCCGCGACTCTGGAGGACTTGGAGTTAAGTTTTTCTTTGAGAAAAGAGCAAAGAATGGCACTTAAGTCATTCTTAAAAAAAGGAAGATGTGTTCGTCGTTTTGCCGGCCAGATATGGCAAAAGTTCAATCTATCAACTATGCTCCGCTGTTGGGAAAACGCTCTGGTTGGTTGAAGCGCTGTCCTATTGCGTGCAGAGGGAATTTGAAAGACAGCCGTTTATCCCACCCCTCGGATTGAGCCGTGACTATGGTGAGTTTCCAGACCTAACATCTTGATGTAGGTCTGGCTTGCCAGGCTAGTCATCAACAGTAACGCTGGATAACACACATCTCATCCGGGTTTCTGGAGCCGGCCTCTCTTTAATATTTCTTTTATCACACTGTGGACCCGCTCTCTCTCGTTTCACACAAACACAACTGGTGTCAGTTGAGTCTCTGTTATATTTATTAATTGTATTGAAATATTCAGATTGCATTGAAGTATTTTTAGTATTAAGAGTACAGTAGTGTTCGTCTTGTTGCCGAATGATTGCTTTTTACACCGTAGCCTAATGGTCGGTGTTTTCTGAAACCATGTTTCCAATAAACATTCGCTAACAGCATCTTAAAGTTGAGTGGTTAGAAGCAGAGTTTTTTGTTTGCATGACATGTGGACTCAATAAATACTTTTGAGACAAATAAGTGTAAAAATTGTGTAAATGACTGTACATTATCCCTTAAATGTTTGCCTTGATAGGAATATTTTTTCATCAAAGAAGATTTGCATTTTTTACAAGTGAGCTAATATAATATTTTAACTGAAATCAATATTTTGTGTCCAAAATCATTTATTTGTGGCTAGTAGCCATGGGTTATTTTGCGATAACTGTCTTGATGATGTACATTATCCCTTACCAAATATTCAGTAATAATATTATATACGTGTTACTGACAACAAAATTAATGAAGAACACTCAAGAGAAAGATGGTGTGTCCTTTACAATAATAACAGTTATAAACACATTACCAAGTACAAAAAAACAATTATACCATAGAGTCTTTATAAATAAATAAATATATAAATAAATAAATAACACATTTTCAATAACCATTTTTCATCCTATAATTTTAATAAATTAACCTGATTACAAATAATACACAATAATTACAGATTTTCAAATCCAGGCATTTTTACTTGTATTAATCTAAACGTACCTGTGGAACCAGCGACACACATCCCAGTAAAAAGTGTTAGAAACAAAACCACACGCGTGTCCATCCTGATATAAGACATAACAACACATCTCATATCAGCATATGAAGGATATTTTCAATTTCTCATCCTCATTTAAACAAAGAAACATATATATTGGTATTGTAATGATAAAATGGTATATGCTCAGAGAGGATGGCACGGCAGCCAAACTGCAAAATATGAATAGCCTATACCTTACACACCATTCTAATATTTGTTTGCAATACTTCACATATTCTTTATTGTAAATAATTGTAATTAATTATAATTAATATAAGGAAAGTGATATTATCGGCTGTTTTTTGTATTATCAACTGTTCCTCTTCTGTTTGTTTGTTTGTTTGTTTTTCTATGGTGGTGTAATTCCATTCTGTATTTAAATATAATTAAATGCTTTGGCAAAAGTCTACTATATTCCACATATCAGGCCAATAAAGCAACAAACCTATCAGTGGACAAGCTGAACAGAATATCTGACACACTCGGTCTCTCTTAGTGTATTTATTAGTTGCCATATCAACACTATATATAGAAAAAATTGCAATTGCAAAAGTAAATTTCTTACTTAGCCTATGTTAATTTTTCATCTCTGTTTTTTGTGTTTATTTAAAATTAGACAAATCTGATATTATTTTAATCTTATATCTGTTAATTAACAGTTGAGATAGTTCTTTAATGCTGATTTAACAGCAGAAACACTCGTCATGTTTAAACCCCAGTTGCCTCTATTAGAGAATGAGAATATTATTAGTACTATGATATTCTATTCTATACTTTTATGAATTACATTTATATCATGCTCTATAGAAAGTGCATAAACATTCAACTCACCTGAATTTCATCAATGTATCAACCTCAGTCACAGAGACCTTCACAATTCAGCAATAGATCTGCTTTTAAACAAAATACATTTTTATATAATAGGCTTGATAAATGGAATTAATATTTTTATAAACAATTAATATATTTATTAGTTATCCAATATATTATTCATATGAGGAATATTATGACCAATCATACAAATAATAATATATTCAATTTCACATTTATATCATACAAACAGGTCAAAAAGAGACATACATCAAATTAAAGCTTTCTTAAGAGTATCACTGTGTTATTTCACTGATCTATGGAAGCTTGTTTCCGCCACAGAATAAAACATTTGAAAAGATAATTGCAACTTTTTATCTCACAATTGCGAGTTTGCATACTTTATAAGATAAAATTGTGACTTTATTTCAGGCAATTCTGACTTTATATCTCGCAATTCTGAGAAATAAAGTCACAATTGTATCTTATAAAGTCAGAATTTAGACTTTTTTTCTCCAATTGCGACTTTATATCACGCAATTCTGACTTTATAACACGTAATTGGGAGATATAAAGTAAGAATTGCATGATATAAAGTCGCAATTGTGTGTTATAAAGTCAGAATTGTGAAACAATCTATTCTGAGGTAAAAAAAAAAAAAAAAGTCCGTCTTTTTTCCACTTAAAATTGGACTTTATATCTCACAATTGTGTTTATATCTCACAATTCTGAGAAAAGATGTCAAATTTTGCGATTATGTGTTATAAAGTCAGAATTGTGTGATATAAAGTTGCAATAGCAAGAAAAAAAGTCAGAATTTTGACTTTATAACACAATTGCGACTTTCTTTCATGCAATTCTGACTTTATATCTCGCAATTCTGACTTTATAACACACAATTCTGACTTTTTTTCACGCAATTCTGACTTTATATCTCGCAATTGTGAGATAAAAAGTCGCAATTATCTATTAAAAAGTTTTATTTTGTGGCAGAAAAAAGCTTCCATATGAGATAGTTCATTAATGCTGATTTACCCAGCAGAAACACCCGTCATGTTTAAACCCCAGTTGCTCAGGCGGGGCATGTTGTCACACTGCATTACAATGAGCCTCTATTAGAACTATGATATTCTATTCTACATTTTTATATAATAGGCTTAATTAATGGAATTAATAATATTTTTATAAACAATTAATATATTTATTATTTATCCAATATATTATTCATATGAGGAATATTATGACCAATCATACGAATAATAATATATTCAAATTTCACATTTATATCATACAAACACGTCAAAAAGAGACATACATCAAATTAAAGCTTTCTTAAGAGTATCACTGTGTTATTTCACTGATCTAACACATTACAGTAACATAATTATCAAAAGAATCACGAAGACGGAAATGACTCCTACGTCACACTCCTGCTCTGATCACTACTAGCCTCAAACGCTACTCCTGCTCTGATCACTACTAGCCTCAAACGCTACTCCAGCTCTTTCTTCAGGTTTTTTGCTTCAGAACGAGACCCTTTTCACTACTCTGTGTCTACGTCTCAGATGCGCAGATCAAAACATGCGATGGAGCCAAAAACCTTTGTTACCTGTAGTTGGTGATTTCGAAACACTGATTCTTGAAGCTTCCAAACAAATCTTTGGTTTTGAATCAGTGGTTCAGAGCGTTTATAAAACTGCCAAAGTCACATGATTTCAGTAATCTAGGCTTCGTTACATCATAACTGTGTCGAAATGTTTCAGATGTCCGTTTCTCAATACCAAACTAGTTCGGTCTTGACCACTCTGCCTCTAATATAATACATACTAAATATAATATTAACACATAAAACACAATCTTGTCTCTCTTTGTTAAATGTCAGTTTTAATGATCAATAATAGTCATTATAAAAGTATAAGTAAAAAGTATCAGAAGCTACTATAAGAAATAATAATAATAATTTGTTACATTTATATTGCCCTTTTTTTGGGTATTAAAAGCGCTTCACATATGGAAGAGAATCTCCTCAACCACCACCAATGTGCAGCATCCACCTGGACACCAGAACACACACACACACACACACACACACACACACACACACACACACACACAAGCTTACTGGTGGAGAGGAAGGTTTGTTTCTAGTGTAAATTTATTGATTGATTAAATTAAATTAAATATCCCCAAAATATCCCCAACTGAGCAAGCCAAAGGCAACAGTGGCAAGGAACCAAAAACTCCATCAAGTCACCTAATGGTGTCCTAAAACTTCATCAGGTGACCCAATGGAGAAAAAAAACCTTGGGAGAACCCAGGCTCAGTCGGGGCCAGTTCTCCTCTGGCATTAATGAACTAGAGGCCAGATTGTAGTTTGAACAGTAAGATTTAAAATGCTATATGAATGCCTGGCTGAAGAGATGCGTCTTTAATCTAGTTTTAAACTGGGAGAGCGAGTCTGAGCAACGAACAGTATCAGGAAGGCTATTCCAGAGTTTTGGAGCTAAATGTGAAAATGTTCTCCCTCCTTTGGTGGATCTGGATATCCTAGGTATGACCAAAAGCCTCGAATTTATTGATCTTAAAGAGCGCGATGGATTATAGGGTGATAGAAGATCCGTTAAATAGACTGGAGCTAAGCCGTTTAGGGCTTTATAAGTCAGTAGCAATACCTTA
Source organism: Abramis brama (assembly GCF_963993115.1). Classification (NCBI taxonomy): domain Eukaryota; kingdom Metazoa; phylum Chordata; class Actinopteri; order Cypriniformes; family Leuciscidae; genus Abramis; species Abramis brama. The sequence goes on from NC_139974.1 coordinate 40,569,318, forward strand.
TAATTAATACGGAACTTTATAGGTAGCCAATGCAGTGATGATAAAATCGGTGTTATATGATCATATTTTCTTGATCTAGTAAGAACTCTAGCAGCTGCATTTTGGACTAACTGTAGCTTGTTTATTGAGGATGCAGGACAACCAACCAGCTAATAAAGCATTACAGTAATCTAGTCGCGAGGTCATGAGTGCATGAACTAACTAATAAAGTTAGTTCTTTATTATGCTTTATTAACCATCTTATAAAGCATTACAGTAATCTAGTCTCGAGGTCATGAATGCATGAACTAACTTTTCTGCGTCAGAAACTGATAGCATATTACGTAGCTTAGCAATGTTTCTAAGGTGGAAAAATGCTGTTCTTGTAACATATGAAATATGATTTTCAAAAGACAGGTTGCAATCGAGTATAACACCCAGGTCTTTTACTGTAGAGGATAAAGTAACAGGACATCCTACGATGTTAAAATTGTATTGTGAGAGATTTTGTGGGCGGTTTTTTGAACCGATAAGTATTACCTCTGTCTTGTCTGGATTTAATAAAAGAAAATTACGCGTCATCCAATCTTTGATATCTTTAACACATTCTGTCAATTTGGATAATTTAGCGTTTTCATCCGGCCGTGATGAAATATATATTTGAGTGTCATCAGCATAACAATGGAAACTAATTCCATGTTTCCTTATAATATTTCCAAGTGGCAGCATATATATTGAGAATAACAGAGGGCCTAACACAGATCCCTGTGGCACTCCATAGTTTACTGGAGTTATGATCGATTTTTCTCCATTTAAAGAGACAAAATGGTAGCGGTCAGATAGGTATGATTTGAACCAGCTTAATGCTTGTCCCTGAACACCAGTATAATTTTGTAGTCGATCTAAGAGTATTGTATGATCTATAGTATCGAACGCAGCACTTAGATCAAGTAAAACTAGTATTGAGATGCAGCCTTGGTCAGAAGCTAAAAGTAAATCATTTGTGATTTTAACGAGCGCAGTTTCAGTGCTATGATGCGGGCTGAATCCAGACTGAAACTTTTCATAGATATCATTTTCTTGCAAGAAAGAGCCCAGTTGAGCGGACACAACTTTTTCTAATATTTTAGACATAAATGGAAGATTTGAAATGGGTCTATAATTTGCTAGGTTATTAAGATCTAATTGTGGTTTCTTAATGAGAGGTTTTATAACTGCCAGTTTAAATGTTCTTGGAACATGACCTAAAGATAAAGATGAGTTAATAATATTGAGGAGAGGCTCTTCCACTACAGGTAACACTTCTTTCAGTAATTTAGTTGGTATAGGATCTAATAAACATGTTGTTGTTTTAGATGAAGTGATAAGTTTATTTAACTCTTTTTGTTCTATAGTTGTAAAGCACTGTAATTGTTCTTGAGGGGTGATAATTCAGGCTGTACTATAAGGCCGCGACTGAAGATTGAACGTTTACAATTGTGGTTCTGATGCTTTCTATCTTCTCAGTGAAGAAGTTCATGAAATCATTACTACTGAACTGCAACGGGATATTTTGTTCGGGTGACTTCTGTTTATTTGTTAGTCTAGCAAACGGGATATTTTGTTCGGGTGACTTCTGTTTATTTGTTAGTCTAGCGGTGACGTTTTGCTTGACCCCAAAGGAGTTTAATAAATCTGTAAACGCAGCTCCTAACGCATCATTTGGATTGTCTACATGTATGTTAAAATCTCCAACAATTAATGCTTTATCGACATTGACTAATAGGTCTGAGAGAAAATCTGCAAACTCTTTTAGAAAATCAGCATAAGGCCCAGGCGGTCTATATACGGTAGCCAAGGCTAGAGATAATAGGGATGTTTTTCTAACATCTAAGAGCGTAACATTTAGTACAAGTACTTCAAATGAAATAAACTTATAACCCGTTTTCTGAGTAACATTGAGGATATCTCTATAGATTGTTGCAACACCGCCGCCACGACCAATCAGACGGGGCTCGTGCTTATAGGAGTATCCAGATGGAGTAGACTCATTTAGACCGAAATAATCATTTGGTTTAAGCCAGGTTTCAGTAAGGCAAAGTACATCGAAGCTATTATCTGTGACTATTTCATTTACAATAACTGCCTTAGGTGCGAGTGATCTAATGTTTAGAAGACCTAGCTTTAAAAATAGTTTTTGTTTACTAATAGCAACATTTTCTGGTTTAATAACAATTAAATTGTTCCTAGATCCTGCAGTAGATTTATTAATTGGTCTCACTAAACTAGGAATAGACACAGTTTCTATGCAATGTTCTACACTAGTATTTATATCAGTTAAATTGGTGCAGCAGAGACTATGATTTGGACTTTTGGTTACTAGTCAAAAGGTATTTAACATTTTGGAGATGTTATCCGACAAAAGATCCGCTCCGAATCTGTTTGGGTGTAAGCCATCAGCACGGAAAAGCCTAGGACGCTCCCAAAACAGATTCCAATTATTTAGAAAGAGCAGTTTCTGCTCACTGCACCATGACATTAACCATTCATTTAGCGCAAACAATCTACTAAACTTTTCATGTCCTAGTCGGTACGTGGGAAGTGGTCCGGACACAATAATCGTTCTTTCGGCCGATGTGCTGCGTACCGTATCGATCAGATTCCTGAAGTCTTTTTTCAGAATCTCCGTCTGACGCAGCCTGATGTCGTTCACTCCCGCGTGCAGGACCACAGTTCCGACGCGCTCGTCATCGTTCAGAATCTCGGGAACGCGAGCAGCGATTTCAGAAACACGAGCACCAGGAAAGCAGTGACTGTGCACCTTACTTTTACCTAACGTAGCATGTACGTGCCGAACGATGGAATCGCCGATGATCAAAGCATCGCGTTCTGTTTCGCGGAGAGGGGAGAAGCGGTTCTGTGTGGATAGCTCGAAAACCGGGAGGGTCGGAGAGAGTTTTGGTCTGGGCCTGACTCGCGTCTTCCGCTGCGGAACCACCCAGGCTTCGTGGTGGCGTGTTGGAGCCGGAGTGAACGAGACCATGGCTGATCGCGACCTCGGCGCTCGGGACCGATGTTGAGAAACGCACGGAGTAGACGAGGTCGGAGTCAGCAGGTTAGTAACGTTAGTCACTGATTTGTGTGCATCGGCGCGTGATGTTTCAAGAGCTAACCGCCGGTCTATCAGCTCGGCCTGTCTTACTAAAAGGTCGTGGATCTGTTTCTCAACAGCTTCCAGCTCAGACTGTAATGCGTGCAGTTCAAATGTGTCCTCACCTGCACCAAAGGGTAGACTACTAACATCTGATATATTCGCCATTTTAACAGATGGACAGTAGGTTAGCAACGACGCTACCAGTGATGCTATCAATATTAATACTAATTTATGACTGAAGTCTTGGATATAATCCGTCTTTTTAGTGGTGCACGTGTGTAGAGTAGACGCACGATAGGCGAAAAAGAATGTTTGTTTGTAAATGAGTGTAGAGAAGATGCGTACGATAGGCGAAACGCACGATAGGCGAAAAAGAATGTTTTTTTGTAAATGAGTGTAGAGAAGACACGTTCAGCCGTGATCCACGGACGTAACCTATAAGAGGTATCCAGCGTTGGATCACAAAAAGGCTTGAGACGCGTCTGCTCAACAGTCCGCGTTGTAACTATGAGGTTTGAGCAGTAGTGCTTCTTAGTGAGGAAAAGTAGAAAATGTTCGTTTTAAGTGAGTTTAAAGAGAAAATCAAGAATTATAAATCAAATCGATAGAGCTCCAAAGACAACAACGCGTTCAGACGCGACGCATGTGCATTCGTCAACAGGAAGTCGTCTCTGATTGGTTTAGTTTATGGGGATGATGAAAATTAGTTTATGGGGATGATTAGGAGGCCATAATGGATCAATCATATGCATCTTTTCATGGATAGATGCACTTTTATGATGGATAGATGCATTTATGATGGATAGATGCACTTTAATGATGGATAGATGAACTTTAATGATGGATAGATGCACTTTTATGATGGATAGATGAACTTTAATGATGGATATATGCACTTTAATGATGGATAGATGCACTTATGATGAATAGATGCACTTTAATGATGGATAGATGAACTTTAATGATGGATAGATGCACTTTAATGATGGATAGATGCACTTTAATGATGGATAGATGTACCTTTATCATGGATAGATGCACTTGTATGATGGATAGATGTAACTTTATCATGGATAGATGCACTTTAATGATGGATAGATGAACTTTAATGATGGATAGATGCACTTTTATGATGGATAGATGAACTTTAATGATGAATAGATGCACTTTAATGATGGATAGATGAACTTTAATGATGGATAGATGCACTTTAATGATGGATAGATGCACTTTTATGATGGATAGATGCACTTTTATCATGGATAGATGCACTTTTGTGATGGATAGATTCACTTTTATCATGGATAGATGCACTTTTATGATGGATAGATGCACTTATGATGAATAGATGCACTTTTATGATAGATAGATGTACTTTTATGATGAATATATGCACTTTTATGATGGATAGATGTACCTTTATCATGGATAGATGCACTTTTATGATGGACAGATGCACTTTGATGGACTTCAAAAAATATACAGCCATTCACTACCATTATAAAGCTCGGAAGATCCAGGATATTTTTTAATATAACTATTAAAATAACTTTTTTTTTTTTTTAAATATATTCGTCTGAAAGAAGAATGTTATATACACCTAGGATGATTTGAGGCTGAGTAAATCATGAGCTAATTTTCATTTTTGGGTAAACTATCCCTTTAATTCATGAACATATCCTACATATACATTCAATGTAATGCATTAATGTGTTTGTTATTATTCTGCAGCCGAAGCTTATTATTATCATAAATACTGTAGATCTATAATTCATTTTCAATCTGTACAAAACCACTTTAACCTTTACATTTTTGAGTTGGCTGTTTCTACATTTTTTCTACAGTTTTTATACAGTATGTCGTACTAGATGACACATTAATGTGTACTTCCATTTTAATTTTCCTGGGCGAAGAGCAACAACCAAAAACATTGTAACAAATGTAACAAACAAGCTTGAGATTAACGTGGATGATATGCTTGTAGACAGTATTTTAAAGAAACAAAACAAAGAAGAGAAAAGAAAAAAGAAGCCAAGAAAAGGAGAAGACAGAAGAAGGGAAGGTCCTCATCAGGAATCAACCATCTCCAAAGCAAGAGAGATTATGCGAATCATTAGACAACAAGAGTGATTGAATAAATGATTGTTGAGACTTATAAAACAGTAAATTGGGGGAAAACATATTGAGTTGTTGGAAATATAAAGTGGAAAAACTGGCAGAGGGTGTAACACTTCAGTTAAAGTTTGACAACGCCTGTTGTTTCTGCTAAGTCATGAAGTAAGTGTGATGGGCAACATCTTTTACATATATCCTGTTGCTTAAGCAAGATACAGTAAAGCTTGCAAAACTGCCGTTTTTGCATGTCAGTCAAGGTGCATATTGAGCAAATGAGACACGTATAACTTCTGCTTTGCTACGATGTACTGAAGTGTGAAGGTAAAAACTGTTGCTGTAGCATTCCCGGCTGAACAGATGCAATTCACTCTCAAGAACTGATGTTTATAAAGGATTTAATTTCCAAAAACATGGTACAGCTGATGATTTCAGTTTAGAGAGAATAAAATAAAATATATAAAATGACCAGAGACAGTAATTTACTGTAAACAATCTATCAGAAGTGCAAATCAAGAGAAACTAAGCAATAATACACTTTGTTCTGCATGTGACAGTAACAATGAATCACACACACACTCTCTACATAACATCATAAGCAAATGAAATGGTCATCACTAGCCATCACATACTATGGTTCTCTTATGAGAGTACTCTCGTGTTGCTTAAGTTTAGCTTACGCTACGGGAAAACTCCTTTTCTCGAGAATACTGAAGCCAGAAAATTATCCTTAATTTTACAAAATGTAAAACGCATTTGCTGCAGCAGGCAGACATAGGCGAGACAGCTCGAGTGCCTATTGGCTGCTCTGCAGCAACTGCTGCAACCTATCAGCGCGTCTTAATGACTCCAGCGTCAATGGGAAGCCTTCCCACGCTACGTCATGAAGCGTCAAAATAGGCGTGGCCAAGCGCCTATAAATATGCGCCATGCAGGTTGCTCAATGATTTCATCTCCTTCAGCGAGTGACTTCAAATCGCTGGACCTCCGAAAGAAGCCGCGCCATCGAAAAAGCCTTCAGCGGGACGAGCTTGAGTTCGAGGACGCCGGCCGGATTGCCGCCTTCACTCGCCGTATCTGCTGCGCTATCCGGCACCTATATCCTTTTCCGCTGCGACACACGCATTTTTCAGTAAAAGAGGCTGGATGGCAGGCCAAGTCTACCCTGCCCACCAAAGCCTGCCGGACCACCTCAGCTTTGATCGGTCGCGCTTATTTCGCCGCCGGTTAAGCTTCATCTGCACTACACGCCATGGCTGTTCTGCAGATCCACCAGGCCAACCTCCTGCACTCTCTGGACGAGGCTGGGCCAACTAAGGAGTGTGTGATGGATCTAAGGAGCACGACGGACTTGGTTCTCTGAGCTACTAAAGCCACCGCCCAGGCCATTGGCCGCACCATGGCCTCTATTACCGTCACGGAGCATCACTTGTGGCTTAACTTGTCCGACATGTCTGAGTCCGACTGCGCTACCTTCCTGGACGCTCCTATTTCTCCGACTGGTCTCTTCGGTCCCTCTGTGAAAGGCTTTGCAGAGCATTATTCGGAGGTTCAGAAAACGTCTTAGGCTGAGAAATTTTCTGCCGCGGCATTCCAGTTCTGCAGCAGGCCGTGCTAAGAAGCAGCCGCCCACTAGGAGAACGCCCCCCCCCCCCACCGCCTCCGCCCCCCGCTCAGCAACAACATCAGGCCCGGGATGCACACCAGCGCTCTCGCTCGTCGAGCCGTCACAGACCACCGCCTACCCGGGGACCCAGGCTCGCGCCCAGCTTTGAGCCTCCTAAGTCTTCCTAGCTCTCCTAGGAAGGCGCCGACGGTCGAGTCTCACTGTGGCCGGACCGCCGTCGAAATCAGCACGAACCACTCTCGCAGTTCCTTCAGCAGAGGTGACTCGAAGAGTATACTTGGCAGTCAACGAGCCGGTTCCAAAACTCGCTCGCCTGTACTAACACAAGCGCAGTTTTTACGGCGACCCACATAAATCTCAAAAAGAGCATTATGTCTGGTCATATTCCGGCTTAGGCTGAAGGTGTTTTGAATGTAGCATGGGTGCCCGCTGCCCATTGTCCACCCACGCACATAAACACTACCCTCTCTATGTGTCACACTCATCCAGAGTCGAATGCAATAAGGCGAGCTCAGGCCGCTCGACCACTAAGTGTAGGAAAAGTGCCCACTACTCAGTGTTCACCCCTACACACAAGCACTAACCATGCAGTGTCTCACACCACCACAGGGTTCATATCGTTCAGACCGGCTCACACCGGTCATGTTTTAGGTATAGGGAAAGTGCCCGCTATACAGCGCCCACTCCTGCCTATGACAATGACTGTACCTGCGTTATGCACACACATACCAGCATGACCTGGCCATGTTTCGAGTGCAGCTCACGTGTCGGTCTCTCGATGCACACACTTTGTGAAAAACTCTCAGCGTCCCGCGCCGTGAGCTCATATTATTGTGTCTGTGATGCAGCATCTCCATGTTCATACGACCGGAGGGCTAGCTACAGAGACACCACACATAACACGGTCTGTCCCATCCCATATGAATATGACGAACAAACTGTCTCGTCATGGTCTGATCCCCGGGTCCTCGAACGTGAGCAACCGGAAACCAGACTTCATTCTGCCCCTGTCAATTCACGCAAAAGCATGGGAATTGATTCCAGGAGTGTCAGATTGGGTGTTAAAGACTGTGAAACAGGGCTACTCGCTGCAATTCGCTCACAGACCACCACGCTTCACAGCACGGGTCGAGACATCAGTGAATCAAGAAGTAGCACATCTACTTATGTGAGATAGAGAGATAGTGAATCTGCTGAAAAAAGGGGCAGTGGAACGCGTTCCTTTTGCCCAAAGCAAGTCAGGGTTTTACAGCCGTTATTTCTTAGTTCCAAAGAAAGACAGCGGACTCCGCCCTATATAAGACCTCAGACGTTTGAACAAAGCGCTGATGATACGCTTGTTCAAAATGATCACGACCAGACAAATCCTCGCTCGAATCCGACCAGGGGACTGGTTTATATCAGTGGATCTGAAAGACGCTTACTTTCAGATTCAAATAGCAGCCCGTCACAGGCAATTCTTGAGATTCGCCTTCGAGAGCCAGGCATATCAGTACACCGTCCTTCCCTTCAGCCTGTCTTTAGCACCTCGTACATTTGCGAAATGCATGGACACAGCGCTCGCGCCCCTCAGAAGATGGGGCGTGAGAGTCTTGAATTATCTGGATGACTGGCTTATATTAGCCCAGACAAAGGAGGAACTGGTGGCACACAAGTCATTACTGTTGACCCATCTGGATCAGCTGGGCCTCAGAGTCAACTGGACCAAGAGCATTCTGTTCCCCAAATAGGAAATTTCCTTTCTGGGGATAGATCTGGACTCCAGGTTGATGAAAGCGCACCTAACAAAACTTGGGCGTAGACTCCCGAATCAAAGTCATCTTGACAGATGTCTCCAACATGGGTTGGGGCGCCCTTTACGAAGGGAGACCTTCCATGGGCCTGTGGTCAGATGCAGAAAAGCGTCTACACATAAACTGCAACCAAGGGCCTGGATTGCCCCTTGGGGGTTAGGGCCCACTCGACTAGAGGTATGGCCTCGTATGGCCACTGGTCCATGCCCACGAGGGCATGGACAAGTGGGGTGTCACTTCATGATATTTGTATGGCAGCAGGCTGGGCCTTGCTGTCTACATTTATAAGGCAACCTAGAAGTGCCTGCCTTACAGGCCAGACTGTTCTCAGTCTGAGCATACCATATTAACACTGTCTACCCAAACTCGGTTGATTAGACTGTTGATATGCTGCAACGACCTGTGGGCTTATGCAGTTAAAGTTGAGGTACTGCACAGCTGAGGTACTGCACAGACTTTGTTGAGGTACTGCACAGACTGAAAGTTGAGGTATTGCACAGACTGTGTATGTGCGCGCACCTATCACATTCACCGAGTTGTCCCTCCCCGTCTGTCGCTCTGTGTGTATCCCACTGATATGAGCCCCAGGCACACTGCCCTTGGGACATTAGTGTTGGACATTCGCACGCACAGCGTTTTACATGGGGTTCCCGTCACAAGAGTACTCTCGTAAGAGAGAACTCAAGGGAATGATCAGATTATATGGTAAGATCCGAGTAATTGCATGGAAATAAACAAGGCTTCATTTTACAGTACAGTTGCACTTTACTTACTGAGTAAATTGTCATGTTTTCCTTGGTAACGTTGCAGGACATACGAGGTAAAAAAAAAATGTGACTATGGAAAAGGGAATGATCAGATTATAGGGTAAGATCCCAGTAATTCCATGGAAATAAACAAGGCTTCATTTTACAGTACAGTTGCACTTTACTTACCGAGTAAATGGTCATGTTTTCCTTTGTAACGTTGCAGGACATACGAGGTAAAAAAGTGTGACTATATGGAAAAGGGAATGATCAGGTTATAGGGTACAATTCCAGTAATACCATGGAAATAAACAAGGCTTCATTTTACAGTACAGTTGCACTTTACTTACTGAGTAAATTGTAAAAACATCTGCAAGAACATACCCAGTATTTAAGATGTGCCATGCCATTAGGGAAAACTGTTCCTGTGGGGTAGTTACCAGGTAAGTGTAAGGTAAATTATTTGATAAACCCTCTATAAATGGGTGTAGCAATGAACAACAACTATGTAAGACAAAGTAATTTATTGGAAACTACCATCTTAATTCCAAGATAGTAATAAATAAACATGGACTGTTACCAACATAACCCTAGGATAACTACACACCTAACTTGAATTGATGGGTAATACTGGAGGTGTTTCTAAAAATTGGCTGCCTACATTCTGAGGAAGTACACAATTAAATCTGAGTTATTACCAACCTAAACAGGTAACAAGTACACAGTACTTTGTTGAGTTGATATTTAACAGTGGTGTTTTTTTCCCTGGTAGTTTCTCTGTAATTGCATACTAATCACCTTAAGTAATTACACACTAAAATACTATCATTTACCATATGCTTACCAGGTAAATACTTAGTAATTAGTTTGTAGTTTCTCTGCATTTACATACTTGTTACCTGTGGTAATTACCAATAACCAATTATAACTTACCATATATTTACCCAGTAAATACTTAGTAATTAGTTTGTAGTTTCTCTGCATTTACATACTTGTTACCTGTGGTAATTACCAATAACCAACTATAACTTACCATATATTTACCAGGTAAATACCTAGTAATTAGGGGACTGTAAAAGGAAGGGTTACCGGCCTGGGTATCTAAAATACTCAAAACACATATCCAATCTTTTGTATAAAAATTGTATATGTTTTCATTGTTTCATTTTTCATACATCAGGTTTTTATGGCTCATATATGCCATACAACTGATTGAAAGACAAATAAACCTTCTTTCATATTTAACATTTCCTTTTTAACATGAGAAAAATTAAGAATGACTCATTTTCTATATTAAAAAAGACCTATCAATCAGAAGGGAACTGACAAAGATGATCATGTTCATATTTCAGTCTGAAGATAATTTATAAGCGGTAGAAATTTGAGTATAAAATGATACATTAGGCTAATACATACATCCATTACATTCACAACTCATATATAAATATGCCTTTCTGTTCAAATCACTCACTCTCACACACACACACACACACACACACAATAGAAAAAATGTGTAAAAATGTGTTTCCTTTTCCATTGTTCCCTATAATTATGTTTAATGGAAAGTTACGGTTGATTTTTATTTATTCATTTTTATTTATTTATTTACTGTTTTTGTATTCTGAGTGTTGTAAACAGGCTTACAGCAAACCACAAGTTTATAGATGCTATGTACAAAAACATTTTGGTCATTGTTCTTATGTTAATTTTAATGGCAAATGTACAAGTAATTTAAAGCCATGCCATGTTCTGGTAAGATACAGAAATGTAACATATGTACTGTTTTTTTGTTTTTCATTTGGCACAGTGGCAAATGACTTAAGGCCATTTATTGTTATAATTCAAAATAACTTACAATTCGTAAACTTTGTATTCTAGAACTTTTAAATAAAGGAGTTATTTGAAAGAACATAAATCTCTTACTGTACTCCCCAAATTGCAACAACAGAAATAAATGTAAAGACAGGTGTTTTAAGCATGTTTTTACACAGGTGGGTAACCTAATGTTGCCTGAGCAGGTGATTCACCAGAGCCTGCCTGATTTCAAGAGCCGGAGCATCAGGTTCACCCCGGGTGTGTTGCTGAGGCTGTTGAGGAGCTGGATGTACCTGTAATGCTGCAGGTGGTAGCTGCTGTTTTTCCCCTTCACATATATTGTGGAGAATGCAGCATGCAGCTATACTGTAGGCATGAAATCATGGTCTATGTCACACATTTTGGCCAGGACACGCCATCTGGTTTTTAGGTGTCCAAATGTATGTTCACCTTCACATGGATGGTGCTGAGCTGCTCAATGAAAAATGTTTGTGCTTCTGTCAAATTCTGATATATTTTTAAGATGGAAAAATGTGGTTTTACAGATACTAGACATGTGACTTTCAAATGAAAGATTGGTATCAAACGGCACACCCAGGTTCCTAACCGATGACGAAGACTAGACAGAGCAGCCATCAAGTGTTAGACAGTATTCTAGGTTATTACGTGAGGAAGTTTTTTGTCCAATAATTAGAATCTCTGTTTTTTCAGAATTAAGTAGTAGGAAATTGCTAGTCATCCAGTTTTTCATATCAGCTATGCATTCCGTTAATTTTGTGAATTGGTAAGTTTCGTCAGGACGTGAAGAAATATAGAGCTGAGTATCGTCAGCAAAACTAATGCCATGTTTCCTATTGATATCTCCTAATTTTAGCATGTACAGAGTGAACAGCAACGGTCCTAGTACTGAGCCTTGTGGTACACCATACTGAACTTGTGATCGATAAGACATCTCTTCATTTACTGCTACAAACTGATAATGGTCAGATAAGTATGATTTAAACCATGCTAGTGCAATTCCACTAATGCCAACATAATGTTTGAGTCTATTTAAAAGAATGTTGTGGTCAATAGTATCAAATTCAGCACTAAGATCGAGTAACACTAACAGACAGATAAAACCACGATTGGATGATAAGAGCAAATCATTTGTGTCTCTAATGAAAGCTGTCTCGGTACTATGGTACGGTCTAAATCCTGACTGGAAATCCTCGCTGATACCATTTCTTTCTAAAAAGGAACACAGTTGTGAGGATACTGCCTTTTCTAGTATCTTTGACAGAAAAGGTAGATTCGAGATCGGCCTGTAATTGACTAATTCTGTAGGTCAAGTTGCGTTTTTTTAACAAGTGGTTTAATCATAGCCAGCTTAAAACTTTTTGGTACGTATCCTAGAGACAAAGATGAATTAATATATTGAGAAGAGGATCTATGACCTCTGGAAGCATCTCTTTCAACAGCTTAGTCAGTATAGGGTCTAACATACATATTGTTGATTTAGATGATTTAATGAGTTTAGAAAATTCTTCGATTGTATCTATCCATCTATGTTGGATAGATGCACTTTTGTCATGGATAGATGCACTTTTATGATGGATAGATGCACATTTATCATGGATAGATGCACTTGTATGCTAGATAGATGCACTTTTATCATGGATAGATGCACTTTTATCATGGATAGATGCACTTCCATCTACGACATATTCTAATATAACTCATATTGTATTTGACTGAAAGAAGAATGTCACTTACACCTATATGGCTTGATGGAAAAATTGGCAGAGGGTGTAACACTTCAGTTAAAGTTTGACAACGCCTGTTGAGTATGTTTCTCCTAAGTCATGAAGTAAGTGTGATGTGTAACTCAGTTAGGTATGAATAGGAATAGGGCAACATCTTTTACATATATCCTGTTGCTTAAGAGAGACAAAGCTTGCAAAACTGCCATTTTTGCATGTCAGTCAAGCAAATGAGACACATATAACTCCAGCTTTGCTATGATGTACTGAAGTGTGAAGGTAAAAACTGTTGATGTAGCATTCCCGGCTGAACAGATGCAATTTACTCTCAGGAACTGATGTTTATAAAGGATTTCATTTCCAAAATCACCGTAAGAGCTGAATAAAAGCAAACAAACAAATAAACATTAGACATCTGACTGCAAATTGTATATAAATGTCCATAACAATAAACTAATGAATTCACATTTGCAATCTAATTGGCTACACCATAAATAGTGTGGCAATAAATGAAGTGTTTAGTATGCAGGCTAATATAATAACTTTGAAGCTGTTTAGATTGAATGATATTAAGGCCCTGTTTACACGTACATGGTTATTTTGAAAAACGGAGACATTTCCCTTCGTTTGCACCCTTCGTTTACACGCAAACGGAGGATTCGCCAATGAAACCAATTCTTTCTAAAAACTCCGGCCAGAGTGGAGATTTTGAAAATCTTCGTTTGCACGTTTGCATGTAAACTGAGAAAAACAGAGTTTTAGGCAGTGACGTCACAGAATGTGACTATTTTCGGGATTCTGATTGACTAACCCCCAATTTCCACCAGATGCGTAACGGCTGCGGAACGGCTCCGCTGCGTGACAGCTCCGTGTTCCGTCGTCCGTCAATACCCACCAGGTCCGGATTTGTTGCGGAACGGCTGCGGTCATGACTGACAGCTGACGTCACGAGGACCCACGAGATCTCGCTAATTCACGTATGATCGCGCGATATATAGTTTCTATAAACAGAACGTTATGAGGAATGGTATATTATGACGTTTTCAAGGTGTAGTGTAGGGAAATATGATCCGCCATGATCACGGTGTATTTTATTTAGAAAATTAACCGGATCTTTTATTTTGTTTTGGTTTGTTCTGTTTTTTTGATCGACTTCCTGTCCTGCGCACTCTGCCCTGTAGTGCTGCGGAGCTCTCCGGCATCCGGCAAAAATAGAAGCTCTGCGTATCTGCTCCGGAGGGCTGCGGATCGCCGGAGTCGGAACGCAGCTGTACCGCATTCAGTGGAAATACACTCATTGACTTTAATGGAAACCTATTGACTCCGCCGCCGTGCCGGAGCCGTAACGCAGCCGTAACGCAGCCGGTGGAAATTGGGGGTTAGGTGGGCTTTGAGCTTCTCGTTACACTGCCACCTACAGGTTTAGCATCCTCTTGACAGCATATACACAGGTTCGTGTGCACAATGTTATTTTTGAAAACGAAGAGGGGTGAAATGTCCGTTTATGAAAATAGCCATCCACGTGTAAACGTAGCCTAAGAAGAGGATCTATGACCTCTGGAAGCATCTCTTTCAGTAGTTTAGTCGGTATAGGGTCTCACATACATGTTATCGATTTAGATGATTTAATGAGTTTAGTAAAATCTTCCTCTCTTATAGAAATGAATGAATCAAATTTGTCCTCAGGGACACTCTGGCGTGCACCATCCGAAGGATTACGCACTCTGAGTCCCAGTCTTTTTGCGCTATTATGTAGTTTGTTGGTTTGTATAACATGCAGAAAAATGTGTCACAGGGATATTATCTTCATCAAAAATGAAGGCAATAAAAAATGTATGTGGTTTCGTTTGACATTTTTTTTCGGAATGTTTACCTCAGCTGTTAGACGCCAGACTGACGCTATAAAGACGGAAGTGGATGCACGCACCACTTGTCTTTAGTTTCGGAGCCGATCGTTCTTTATGACAGTGTCTCTGAAGAGTGTTGATTTATTCAACAAGCGAGTGTGTCGGTGCTTCTGCTGGAAGTCTCTCCCGGTGCTGGTTGTTCTACAGCGCGAGTGCAGCGGTGGTCGTGAGCCTTCTGAGCTCTCAATTGCTGTTTTAACAGCATTCCTTTTGTGTTTGTCTGAAGGCCGGTTGAGGGCGGAGAAAGTGAGTGCTTCTCTGGTACAGGCTGCACACAGGACAGAACATCCCTGACAGGAATGTGTTGCTGCGATCATTCCCCCTGTGTGTTCCGGCACTGGTGAGAGTTTTTATTTCTTCAAAGAGCAACACGGGTGCATTTGCGCCTTTTTCAAGATGTCATTCCACCCGTGCGTTTCTGGATGCGGTCATTCCCTGTCCCCCTCTGACGTTCACAATAGTTGCATCACGTGTTGGGGTTTTTTTTTTTTTTTTAAAGGACCATGTACAATTTCCAACATAAATGTTACCATTTGATGCATTGTACCAGAGCACAGCACGGCTTACATACCAGGCTTACAGCACGCTGAAGCAGCTTTTGTGGACCGTTCATGTTCCCATTGGGAATATGACCATCTCGGTGCTGAGTTCGAGACTCGCCTTAGTCTGCAAAGGTGGAGTCCCCATTACCACAGCCTAGCCTAGATTAGCCGCTGCAGCTGCCGCTTGTCAATACGGGCAGCCATGACAGGCCGCCGGAACCGGCCTGATGTCGCACCGGAAATGTTTCCCCAGGGGAACTCGTTCCGCTCTTCAAGGTTCCCATTCATCACCCGGTGACAAAGAGATATTATGCAAGGTCAGCAATAGTACTCTGTGTGAAACAATGTATTAGCACTAACTCTGAAGTTCCTTATGAAGCAACTTTATCTCTAGTGCCAGTATTTTTTATTTATTTTTTACAGTGTACTAAGAGAATTTAAAGCTCATTTACCAGTAATGAAGGAGTTGATGCTACTGGTCCCTGGCTGTAGGTGTAAGGAAGAGCTGTCCCCAGGGATGCCCTTCACAATACAGTAGGTCAATTCAAATTCAACCCAAGGGCCAGCTCTTCCGTAGGGGTGTGACGTGGGTTTGCAGGACCACCAGCTGTTTGTTTTTTTGTTCAGCCTTTTTCTTGGTTGTTGTTATAAACAACTGCCTTTTTTGTTATAAATTAACTGCTTTTTAAAAGAGACTAAGAACAGTAGTAAAGATAACCATTTTGTAGAATATTCTTGTATTATAAGTAAGTAATTATGAAATTATTAAAATACTCCATCCCCAGACGGTCCAGCTGATCTGGGACCACTTCGGGGCCACCCAGATAGGTCGGTTTGCCTCTCTGGACTCGTCACATTGCCAGTTGTTTCATTCCCTGACCAAGGGGACCCTCGGCAGGGACGCGCTGGCACACAGAAGGTCTCGGTGCCTCCGCAAGTATGCGTTTCCCCCAGTGAGCCTTCTTGCACAGACACAGTGCAAAGTCATTGAGGAAGAGGAGCAGGTCTTGTTAGTTGCCCCTTATTGGCCCAAACGGACCTGGTTCCCCGAACTTACGCTCCTCTCGACAGCCCTTCCCTGGCCAATTCCTCTGAGAGAGGGCCTTCTCTCTCAGGGACGGGGCACCGTATGGCACCCGCGTCCAGACCTCTGGAAACTCCATGCGGAGGTTCTAGGTGATCTACCACAGTCAGTCGGAGACACCATCACTTCCGTGAGAGCACCCTCTACGAGGCATGCTTATGCCTTGAAGTTGAACCTATTCGTTGAATGGTGTTCTTCTCACTGAGAAGACCACCGAAGTTGCTCGATCGGCGCCATGCTTTCATTTCTGCAAGATGGGTTGGAGCGAGGGCTGTCTCCCTCCACCCTGTATGTTGCCTCTATTGCCGCACATCACGATGCAGTGGATGGGAGATCCGTGGGAAAGCACAACCTGATCGTCAGGTTCCTGAGGGGGGTGAGGAGACTGAACCTCGCGACCCCTCTATACCCTCTTGGGGCTTACTTCTGGTGCTATCCGCACTGCAGAGACCTCCCTTTGAGCCGCTACAGGCAGCTGAGTTAAAAGTCCTGTCTTTAATAACAGTTCTCCTGCTCGCTTTGGCCTCCATCAAGAGGGTAGGGGACCTGCACGCATTTTCGGTCGACGAATCGTGCCTGGAATTCGGGCCGGCTAACGCTCATGTTTTCCTGAGACCCTGGCTTGGATATGTGCCCAAGGTTTCCACTACTCCCTTTCGGGACCAGGTGGTGAACCTGCAAGCGCTGCCCCTGGAGGAGGCAGACCCAGTCCTGGCTTTTCTCTGTCCCGTACGTTCCTTGCGGTTATATGTGGACAGAACGTAAAGCCTCAGGACCTCAGATCAGCTCCTCATCTGTTACGGAGGCCAGCAGAAGGGAAAGGCTGTCTCCAAGCAGAGATTGGCCCACTGGATAGTGGATGCCATCATCTTATGAAGGATGCGTATGAATCCCAAGGTGTACCTTGTCCCCGGGACCGCTTCCTGGGCGCTGGTGCAAGGTGCCTCGCTTACAGATGCTTGTAGAGCTGCGGGCTGGGCGACACCTAACACATTCGCTAGAGTCTATAGCCTACGTGTCGAGCTGGATGCTTCCTGTGTGCTCTCTTCACATTGAAGCCAGTTAACACCGTAAGCCCCGCTCGATGTGTCGGCTTGCTGCACCATTCCCCTCCTATGGACTGGATACGTGTGCCATTCTGCTCCAATTGAGTTTCCCTTCGGCTGAACCCTGTTGAGCTCCTCCTTACCCCCTGCAGCATTGGACATGGCGGAGCATCCAATGCTAGGCTTACCACTCGTATGCACTGGTGGAACTTGTGCTAGACTGGGTCCATATGTTTTGATCCCTATGGCGATCCCATATGTGTATTCTTCCATGGTACAGCTCCCTGAGGTGAGCCCATGTCTTTCCCTTGGCAGAGTCCGCTCTGCCATCACTGTTCAGTTGATCCTCCCCCCTGTTATTGACTGGAGTCATCCCAGTGACATTCCATATGTTGTACTGCCCAATAATTCGCCCCGTCCATATGTGTATCTCCCACATTTCCCCCTTTCGGGCTGGATGTGGCTTCTGTAGCATCCATTCCTTCCATCGATAGGGCACCCTTTCCCAGTGTTATCCTACTGAGTCTACTGAGCGGGTCTTGCAGAACAGCAGTGACGTCCCTGGCCTAAGCCCTGTCCTATCACCGCCTCAAGATGCGGGACGTTCAGCAGGCTTTTGTCTAGGCACTAGAAGGTGGCAGCTCTAGCGGCGCTCTCCATAGTTGATCCCATCCCGAGTACGTCGACCGTGAACGAATGAAAGGGATCGTCTTGGTTGCGTATGCAACCCTCATTCCCTGAAGGAGGGAACAGAGTGACTCCCTTAGCCACTATTGCTGGACCACTGCTGACTCAGAGTTACGCTCGGCTCCTCAGCGAAAAACAAGTGGTGCGTGCATCCGCTTCCGTGTTTATACCCGTGCATGATGGCGGAGCGCATGATGCAACTCGCGTGAAGCTCGTTCTAACATGCTCAAAGATGACCCCATTCAGTCGACTATGTCTCCTTTCCCTCCTTCAGGGAACGAGGGTTGCATAGGCAACCAAGATGTTATTTTGCCTTTGGTTAAACTGAATCATCGAAGGATCATCATTACTGATTATTACTTTAATGCATTAATGCATTACTTTACTAGTTACTTAAAGATGCAGTCGGCAAGTCTGGCAGATTGGGTCGACTTAGCCAAAATTTTGAATGTTTACAACTCTCATGCCCCTCCCCCACTACCAGCGAGCACCCTCCCATCAAGGTCGTGCTTGTCAGTGCGTGTGTACCTGATTTTCTGTGAACGCATCCGTCTCTTCAGCATCGATCAACACCATGGACTCGGAGGTAGGCTGCCCTGGCTAATCTATCCATAGATAGCAATAACCGAGGAATTGGAAGCTTGTAAGTAGATTTTCTCTCTGCCATCATGCTTCATGCAATCTTCAGGCGAACTTCAGGCGTGGCGTGTGCATGTGTTATTGTAACGTGCGCGAGGGAGGGGGATCTGTGGCGTGTGCACGACCTGTGATTGACAGTCAGATCTCACACCCCCCTGTGCTGATTGGACCCAATGATCCGGGAGCGGTGGATTTTTGCAATACAAATAACACGCTCCAGGTGGAGTTAGAAGCTTGGGTTTTTTTCTAAAACCACCTTATTTATGTTGTTCTGTCAGATTATAGTGTCAATTTCACTGAATATGATCAAAAAAAATTTGCCGACGGCAGCTTTAAGTTCTTAGTTAAAGTAATCTGATTACGTAACTCAGGTTTACTTGTTCTGAGTTTCCCCCAACACCGTCCACCACGGAGGGGCTGACGCGAGGAGTACCAGATCCGAAAACCAGGTCCGGCTGAGCCAGTAAGGCGAAACCATCAAGACCTGCTCCTCTTCCACCCTGAACTTGTACAGTGTCTGTGTGAGTAGGCTCACTGGGGGAAATGCATATTTGCGTAGGTCCCGGGTCCAGCTGTGTGCAAAAGGATCTGTGCCAAGAGTCCCCTTGGTCAGGGAATCAAACATCTCGAATCAACTCCAGATATCTGGGGATGAAGTCTCCATTCTTTCTGGATACACTTCAGGACTTTTGTAGAATCTTGCACAGGTGTTAGGTGACGACTAGTCTCAGCCTCAGAAGTCACGCCTACGGACCGTTGGCTGAATACATATGGAACACTTTTTTTGTAAATACTTCTGGAGTTTCAAAGTCACAATCTGATTGATTGAATTCTAAAGGATGTCCGAGAGACGTGTGTGTCGCATTCTTTATCGGTCTGTCTGGAAACAAATGCGTGACGCCCAAAACCCCTTGTGGAAGAAGAAAGCCGTTGTGTTTACAACTGTGACAATGAGCGTTTACCAGGATCAACTAAAAGCTGGATTTTCAAAAGAGGTTCACTGCTCCATTGTTGCAGTAAACTTGCACAACGTTCTTGAATTAATTATTTATTAGATGCAAGCCGGTCTGTTATTGTAGCGGCATTAACATTTTATTGCCGAACTGTGATTCAATTAAAATTGTAAAATGAAAATTAATTTGTGGTGTTTTTGAGTTGGTATAACATGAACCATTTTTGTTGACAGCTGAAAGTGGACAGTGGATTTCCCAGCATGCTCCGCATGAGATTGGATTGGGATGCTAAACTCAAAACATCCTCCAATTACATTCATGCATGTCCTACACATTATGATATTACAAAGCAAGGTGAATTTTCTATACAAAACACTTTGTTAGTGAGAAGTTTTTACAACATGTTGTAAAATTTAACAGGATTTAACAGTACATTTTAGTAGTATTCACAGATCAATGTAATAATAGTAATGATATCATTACAATTTAATGATATCATTATGTTCTTCTATCAAAACACTTTTCCTGGCATGAAAGAAAAAACATGATAGAAATGTTGTGTAGTTTTGTCATGTCAGTATGAAAAGTATGTGTGCTTAATGTAAACAGTACTCTTTCATTTGTGCAGTTAGGTACTTTTTGGTTGTGTTTACTTTAAGGAATAAAGGAAGAAATGTCCCCTCCTTGAACTGCCACCTTACCGTGGTGGAGGGGTTTGAGTACCCGAACGACCCTAGGAGCTATGTTGTCGGGGGCTATATGCCCCTGGTAGGGTCTCCCAAGGCAAACAGGTCCTAGGTGACGGGTCAGACTAAGAGCGGTTCAAAACCCTTATGATGACTACAAATCCGAGGACCGTGACGTCGCCCGGTATGGCGCAGCCGGGGCCCCACCCTGGAGCCAGGCCCGGGGTCGGGGCTCGTATGCGAGCGCCTGGTGGTCGGGCCTCCCCCCATGGGGTCTGGCCGGGCTCAGCCCGAAGGAGCGACGTGGGGCCACCCTCCCGTGGACCCACCACCTGCAGGAGGGACCGCAAGGGGTCGGTGCAAAGTGGATCGGGCGGCAGTCAAAGGCGGGGGCCTAGACAACCCGATCCCTGGACGCGGAATCTAGCTCTAGGGACATGGAATGTTACCTCTCTGGCGGGGAAGGAGCCTGAGATTGTGCGTGAGGTTCAGAGATTCCGACTAGAGATAGTTGGGATCACCTCCACGCACGGCTTGGGCTCTGGAACCACACTCCTCGAGAGAGGATGGACTCTTCACCACTCTGGAGTTGCCCATGGTGAGAGGCGGCGGGCTGGTGTGGGTTTGCTTATAGCCCCCCAGCTCAGCCGCCATGTGTTGGAGTTCACCCCGGTGAACGAGAGGGTCGCTTCCCTGCGCCTTCGGGTCAGGGATAGGTCTCTCACTGTCGTTTGTGCCTACGGGCCAAACGGCAGTGCAGAGTACCCGGCCTTCTTGGAGTCTCTGGGAGGGGTGCTGGAAAGTGCTCCGACTGGGGACTCCATCGTTCTACTGGGAGACTTCAACGCCCACGTGGGCAGCGACAGTGACACCTGGAGGGGCGTGATTGGGAGGAACGGCCCCCCTGATCTGAACCCGAGTGGTGTTCTGTTATTGGACTTCTGTGCTAGTTACAGCTTGTCCATAACGAACACCATGTTCAAGCATAAGGGTGTCCATCAGTGCACATGGCACCAGGACACCCTAGGCCGGAGGTCGATGATCGACTTTGTGGTTGTTTCATCTGACCTCCGGCCGTATGTCTTGGACACTCGGGTGAAGAGAGGGGCGGAGCTGTCAACTGATCACCACCTGGTGGTGAGTTGGATCCGATGGCGGGGGAGGAAGCTGGACAGACTCGGCAGACCCAAACGTACTGTGAGGGTCTGTTGGGAACATTTGGCCGAATCCCCTGTCAGAGAGATCTTCAACTCCCACCTCCGACAGAGCTTCGACCAGATCCCGAGGGAGTCTGGAGATATTGAGTCCGAGTGGACCATGTTCTCCACCTCCATTGTCAACGCGGCCACTCGGAGCTGTGGCCGTAAGGTCTCCGGTGCCTGTCGAGGCGGTAATCCCCGAACCCGGTGGTGGACACCGGAAGTAAGGGATGCCATCAAGCTGAAGAAGGAGTCCTATCGGGCCTGGCTGGCTTGTGGGACTCCGGAGGCAGCTGACGGGTACCGACGGGCCGAGCGGACTGCAGCACGGGTGGTTGTGGAGGCAAAAACTCGGGCCTGGGAGGAGTTCGGTGAGGCCATGGAGAAGGACTATCGGTCGGCCTCGAAGAGATTCTGGCAAACCGTCCGGCGCCTCAGGAGGGGGAAGCAGTGCCCTACCAACGCTGTTTACAGTGGAGGTGGGCAGCTGTTGACCTCGACTGGGGATATCACCGGACGGTGGAAGGAATACTTCGAGGATCTCCTCAATCCCGCCGTCACGTCTTCCATTGAGGAAGCAGAGGCTGAGGGCTCGGAGGCGGACTCATCCATCACCCAAGCTGAAGTCACCGAGGTAGTCAAGAAACTCCTCGGTGGCAAGGCACCGGGGGTGGATGAGATCCGCCCTGAGTACCTCAAGTCTCTGGATGTTGTGGGGCTGTTTTTGGCTGACACGCCTCTGCAGCATCGGGGACAGTACCTTTGGACTGGCAGACCGGGGTGGTGGTCCCTCTTTTTAAGAAGGGGGACCGGAGGGTGTGCTCCAACTATAGGGGGATCACACTTCTCAGCCTCCCCGGGAAAGTCTATGCCAGGGTACTGGAGAGGAGAATCCGGCCGATAGTAGAACCTCGGATTCAGGAGGAACAGTGTGGTTTTCGTCCCGGTCGTGGAACACTGGATCAGCTCTATACCCTCTACAGGGTGCTGGAGGGTTCATGGGAGTTTGCCCAACCAATCCACATGTGCTTTGTGGATTTGGAGAAGGCATTCGACTGTGTCCCTCGTGGCATCTTGTGGAGGGTGCTCCGGGAGTATGGGGTCCGGGGTCCTTTGCTAAGGGCTGTCCGGTCCCTGTACGACCGGAGCAGGAGCTTGGTTCGCATTGCCGGCAGTAAGTCAGACTTGTTCCCAGTGCATGTTGGACTCCGGCAGGGCTGCCCTTTGTCGCCGGTTCTGTTCATAATTTTTATGGACAGAATCTCTAGGCGCAGCCAGGGGCCGGAGGGGGTCGGGTTTTGGGACCACACGATTTCATCTCTGCTCTTTGCGGATGATGTTGTCGTGCTGGCCCCATCAGACCAGGACCTTCAGCATGCACTGGGACGGTTTGCAGGCGAGTGTGAAGCGGCTGGGATGAGAATCAGCACCTCCAAATCCGAGGCCATGGTCCTCAGTCGGAAAAGGGTGGCTTGCCCACTTCAGGTTGGTGGAGAGTTCCTGCCTCAAGTGGAGGAGTTCAAGTATCTTGGGGTCTTGTTCACGAGTGAGGGAAGGATGGAACGGGAGATTGACAGACGGATCGGTGCAGCTTCTGCAGTAATGCGGTCACTGTACCGGTCTGTCGTGGTGAAGAAGGAGCTGAGCCGCAAGGCGAAGCTCTGGATTTACTGGTCAATCTATGTTCCTACTCTCACCTATGGTCATGAGCTTTGGGTCATGACCGAAAGGACAACATCCCGGATACAGGCGGCCGAAATGAGCTTTCTCCGCAGGGTGGCTGGGCGATCCCTTAGAGATAGGGTGAGAAGCTCGGTCACTCGGGAGGAGCTCAGAGTAGAGCCGCTGCTCCTCCACATCGAGAGGGGCCAGCTGAGGTGGCTCGGGCATCTTTTCCGGATGCCTCCTGGACGCCTTCCCGGGAAGGTGTTCCGGGCATGTCCCACCGGGAGGAGACCCCGGGGAAGACCTAGGACACGCTGGAGGGACTATGTCTCCCGGCTGGCCTGGGAACGCCTCGGAGTCCCCCCGGAAGAGCTGGAGGAAGTGTCTAGGGAGAGGGAAGTCTGGGCATCCCTGCTTAGACTGCTGCCCCCGCGACCCGGCCCCGGATAAGCGGAAGAAGATGGATGGATGGATGGATGGAGGAAGAAATGTAACGCTCAGTAAACATAACATTAGCAAGACTTTAGATATGCAAAATCTCCAAGCCTTATCTTTAAGCCTCTCTATGTTTTCTTTTTTTGCAATATATTCACAAATTGAAACCGGCTACGCTCCACAGTGAATCTCTGAGTTTTGTAAATAAAGTGAAATAATTCCTCCGTGTATCCATTATATCACGCAGTCTCTTGAAGTTTAGTCCTCAATCTTGTATCAAACAGCAAAAAAAAGTTGTAGAATGATGTGTTTGAGTTAATTTGCATTGCATGCCCATTTGCTGAAACAATAAATATTGTGCAGACCAAATTTTAATCAAATTTTTGTTTAAACATGGCAAGCTTGGTAACATTTTAATCATAAAAATTTTAGTATTTGTACTGTAATTGTACTGCAATAAATGAGTATCTTTAATTTTGGGGTACTGAAAGATAGCTTCAATTAATAAAAAGTTTTGCAACCACAGTGATTACTGTTTTAATCCTAGTTGAATTCTCCTACATTTTAATTTAATCATTAGCTCAATTGGTGCTGTGTTATAGATTTTTTTTTTTTTTTTTTTTTTTTCGGTGGTAAAAATGCTCATGCTCTGTAGTGTTTCATTGATAACTTCATGTATACAAATCATACTTATTTTTTGTAAATCCATAATTATTTACACATTTTGTTTCAACACAGGAAGACTTGAAGTATTGGTGCAGAATGCATTTACTCATATTGTGGTTAAGTAAATTGATTATATTTATATACAGCTGAAACTGGACAGTGGATTTCCCAGCATGCTCCGCATGAGATTGAATTGGGATGCTAAACTCAAAACATCCTCCAATTACATTCATGCATGTCCTACACATTATATTATAATATTACAAAGCAAGGTCAATTTTCTATACAAAACAATTTGTTAGTGTGAAGTTTTTACAACATATTCATGTTGTACAATTTAACAGGATTTGAGTTGAATCCAGGCAAATTTTAGTAGTATTCACAGATCAATGTAATAATAGTAATTATATCATTATGTTCTTCTATCAAAACACTTTTCCTGGCATGCAAGAACAAACATGATAGAAATGTTGTGTAGTTTTGTCATGTCAGTATGAAAAGTATGTGTGCTTAATGTAAACAGTACTCTTTAATTTGTGCAGTTAGGTACTTTTTGGTTGTGTTTACTTTAAATAAAGGAAGAAATGTAGCGCTCAGTAAACACACTGTAACATTAGCACAAAGTACACACCATTGCCTTATCAAGACTTTGGATATGCAAAATCTCCAAGCCTTATCTTTAAGCCTCTCTATGTTTTCTTTCTTTGCAATATATTCACACATTTGTTAACTATACTGTGAAATTAATGATATATTCCGATTTTCAAAAATGTGCAAGACTATGCATCTTGTGTTTTAAACAGGCTACCTTTATAATGAACATGTTAGTTGATCGCGCTATGGGAGTGTTAGTTACACTGCATCACTGTCGAGGAATCAGTCGGCTTTACAACATGTAAATTCATCTATTTCTCTAAAAATACATTACTATGTGGAGAACAATATAGTAAACTTTATAGTTATAACCACAATGTGTATTTGACCAGCAGCGAAAGCTCCCTTTATAAAGTTGTTGCAAGCTCATTGAGTTCTGCTCTCGGTATAATCAATGAAGCCGGCTACGCTCCACAGTGACTCTCTGTGTTTTGTAAATAAAGTGAAATAATTCCTCCGTTTATCCATTATATCACACAGACTCTTGAAGTTTAGTCCTCGATCTTGTATCAAACAGCAAAAAAAGTTGTAGAATGATGTGTTTGAGTTCATTTGCATTGCATGTCCAGTTGCTGAAACAATAAATACTGTGCAGACCAAATTTTTATAATTTTTTTGTTTAAACACGGCAAGCTTGGTAACATTTTAATCATCAAAATTTTAGTAATTGTACTGTAGTAAATGAGTATCTTTAATTTTTGGGTACTGAATGATAGGTTCAATTAATAGAAAGTTTTGCAACTACAGTGATTACTGTTTTAATCCTAGTTGAATTCTTACATTTTAATTTCATCATTAGCTGAATTGTTTTGCTGTGTTATCGATTTATTTAATTTTTTCATGGTGGTAAAAACATCTGTCTCATGCGCTGTAGTGTTTCATTGATAAATTCATGTATACAGTACAAATCATATTTATGTTTTGTAAATACATATTTATACATTTTGTTTCACCACAGGAAGACTTGAAGTATTGGTGCAGAATGCATTCACTCATATTGTGGTTGAGTAAATGTATTATATTTATATATTAAGTGCATTCAAGTTAGACATTTCATCAGTTTATGCATTCCTTGTTTCTTGTGAACAGAACTTGCTTATGCAGGAACTTCTCATCATGTAATCAGATACTTAATGTGTGATCTTGTGATCAGGATGTGTTTTCAATTCTCTGGGTAATTTCACAACTTCATTTGTGTTTATCTTTGTTTGCATTAATGTCATGTTTTGCAGGAACAGCATGGATGTTTTGGTCTCAGAATTACAGAATTTGAGATATGAGTTTTTGGCAAACTGTCAAAGTTTTTTAATAAAATAATGATTTTAAGTCATAATCACCAGTTTTATTTATATAAAAAAATAACCATGATATTTTTTTATTATCACTTTCTGTCTTTTGAGTTTGAACGAGAGTCTAGAACTGAAAATGCTACAAAACAAACTTGCAGGCAAGTACAATTTTATAAAATATTTTCACAGAACTAGACATTTAAAACACTGCAAATACTTTTGCTGCTAGTTCAGTTTATTTATTTGAAATGAGTTGCAACATTTGATTTCATTGCACTCAATTCACTTAAAATTGTTAATGAATCATGCTTGAGTTGGATGAATATTTTTTTGTTGACAGCTGAAACTGCAGAGTCGATTTCCCAGCATGCTCCGCATGGGATTGGGATGCTAAACTCAAAACATCCCCAAATTACATTAAAGTCTGTGAGTATATTATGATCTTACAATGCAAATTAACTTCCAAAACACTGTTAGTGTGAAGTTCTTTCAACATGTACATATTAACAGGATTTGAGTTATATTCAGAGACAGTTCAGAACCATTTACTGATCAATGTAATAATTGTTATGCTAACATTTCAATTTTATAATAATAATATCATTATTTATGTTCTTAAGAAGAAGAAGTTTTACTTATATAGCGCCTTTCCATAGCTCAAGGTTGCTTTACATGGTACATAAAAATACATTTAAACACCCACACATACATTACAGTCACATAGGATACATATAGTCACATTATCCAAAATGCATGTTATATAGTTTAACTGGGTCTTGAGAGTAGCCACAGATGAGGTATTACGTAGTGTAAGAGGTAGCGAATTCCATAATTGAGGAGCATTAACACTAAATGACCTTCCACCTACAGTAGACAGCCGGAAACGAGGGATGGACAATAAACCAAGTTCAGCTGATCTAAGGGACCGGGCAGGGTGGTAAGGGTAAATTGCCAGTTTGTCTTGTCAGACAGATATTATAATAAATAAAATAATAATTCGTTACATTTATATAGCGCTTTTTCTGAGACCTCAAAGCGCTTTACATTGATGGGGGAATCTCCTCAACCACCACCAATGTGCAGCATCCACTTGGATGATGCGACGGCAGCCATATTGCGCCAGAACGCCCACCACACACCAGCTTACTGGTGGAGAGGAGTCAGTGATGAAGCCAATCAGTATATGGGGATGATTAGGAGGCCATGATGGACAGGGGCCAAGGGGCAAATTTGGCCAGGATGCCGGGGTTCCACCCCTACTCTTTTTCGAAGGACATCCTGGGATTTTTAATGACCACAGAGAGTCAGGACCTCGGTTTAACGTCTCATCCGAAGGACGGTGCTCTTTTGGCAGTATAGTGTCCCCGTCACTACACTGGGGCATTAGGACCCACACAGACCACAGGGTGAGCGCCCCCTGCTGGCCTCACTAACACCTCTTCCAGCAGCAACCTGGTTTTTCTCAGGAGGTCTCCCATCCAGATACTAACCAGACTCAGCCCTGCTTAGCTTCAGTGGGCAACCAGTCTTGGGCTACAGGGTGATATGGCTGCTAGAATACCTCGGGATAAACAGAGAGAATAATATTAGCTAATATATAATATTATATTGGGGAGAAAGACCATTTAATGCTTTCAACATTAGAAGCAATACCTTAAAGTGGATATGTGATGCCACAGGTAGCCAGTGAAGGTCATGAAGCAGAGGAGTAATGTGAGCAGAACGCCTAGTGGAGGTGATTATATCACAACACTTCTCCTGGCATACAGGAAAAATTATTCAAATATTGTGTAGTTTTGTCATGTCGGTAAGAACAGGATGTGTGCTCAATGTAACAGTACTCTTTTATTTCTGCAGTTCTGGTTGTGTCTGCTTTCTCATTCAATAAGGAAGAAATGTAGCGCTCAGTAAACACAACATCAGCACAATGTAAGCCTTTCAAGACTTTGGACATGCAAATTAATCTGTCAGTAACGGCAGATATAAGGGATTGTGAAAAGGCTGTTTCAAGCATTGCCATTTTTTTTTACCATTGTTTTTTTATTATTATTATTGCCTTTAAGTGTGGAAAAGCTTTTGTCACTGCTTATAGGTTTGGGATTGCCTGAAAAAAAATGCCTGACTGTATCCTGCAAAGTCTCCTCCTTTCAGGTGTTATAGAAATGGCCATTAGTGCTCTCTCTCTCTCTTCACTTCAGTGTCCCCCTTTGCTGCTCCTCCACGTTTACGTTTTACAGCCCTCACTTCATCATACCCAAGTAAGGCAGTGGGTTACGACTGTTCTTGGATCTGCATGTCTTGAATCAGGCCTTTCACAAGCTTCTGTTTAAGATACTAAAGCGGAACACTTTCCATAAATCCTGATGTACTCGTCTATGCTAATATTATTCTCTCTGTTTATCCCGAGGTTTACCGCAGTCTGCCGGATCCAGATCTGATGAAGGACCTGCGCCTGGACACACTCACACACACACACACACACACTCACACACACACTCCAGACCTGATGAAGGACCTGCGCCTGGACACACTCACACACACACGCACACACACACACACACACACACACACTCCAGATCTGATGAAGGGCCTGTGCCTGGACACACTCTCACACACACACACACACACACTCCAGATCTGATGAAGGACCTGTGCCTGGACACGACGAAAACACAGTCCTGAAGTGTCCACTAGTCTCTCCCCTGTGAAGGCCTCCTTCCCTTTACCTCTGTACAGACCAAACATTCACATGGATACGCGGAAGTGATAAAAAATTATCTATTATAGATTTTTAAGTTTAAGTAATTTGTTGAGGTCATTTTGTAAAGAAAGACTACATGCCTGCGCACATATATATTCAAACGTGCATACCGATAGACTAAACACTAAAAAAAGTGCTGAAGTCATCAAAAATGAAGACAATAAAAAATGAATGTGGTTTCATTTTACTTTCTTTTTTTTTTTTTCGGAGTGTTTACCTCAGCTGTTAGACGCCAGGCTGACTAGAAACACATTTTATATTATAATGCTGCTAGGCCTACTTGAAATTATTTATTTATTTATATCTTGTCTTTGTTGTTATTTTATTAGTTTGTCTCAAAACACTGATTGATGACTTTAAACTATGCTTCATAAGAAGTTATTAATCGCTTCATGCCATTGTTTCGATGTAGCTCTCTGTTTATAAAACGTTGTATCTAAATTTATATAAAATAATGGTCTATATAAAATAATTGGTCTTTTTTATTTTGTAAGAAATTCATAGTTACATGGCGCCAGATGTCGGTCTCCATGCCCATACCGGATTTTTTGTAATCCTGATTTTCTCCAGTTTATGGTTAAACAGGGAGAGAGGGAAGAGTTATGTAAATTATTACACTTAGCACAATGTAATTGCACAATGCACAATTATCTTTCTCCAGGTACTTTAGAGAGATCTCTGGGGTAGTTTTTTGTATTGTTTGTTATTTTGGCCAGACTCTCCCCTGAAGCTATTGCCCCTATTTTCATTATTATTATTTTTTATATTAATATTTCTAGTTTGGTTATTGCTGATTTTGTGCCTTTTTTCTCTCTTTAAAACAGAAAATGAAAAGTTAATATTGGTTGAACTGGTGGTTGTGTTGTTGATTCTGGGACAGAAGGTTGGAAATCCTCATTATCTCTATGGTTTTCTTTTTCTTTCTCTTTTTTGTAAAATGTAATTCTTTACTTTGTTATCAGCTCCTCAACCCTAGATGGGTAGCTATGCAACACTATACCTCCTCCTCATTGTAAATATCCAAATAAGCCTCTTTTTGATCCAGAAACATACAATACAACATGCAATGCTGTAGTAATTTATTGATGTAGAAAGCAGAAAGATAAGGAAAGATGGGTAAATACACAAACCCTGGATCAAACTGGGGTTTAGAGTCAGGTGCATTTAAAACCATTTCAAACCTTTACTGAATGTGCACTGAAACTTATTTATCTTAAGGATAAAAGGTGCATATAGCTAAAATGAAAACAATGAAAAAAGTGCAATATTAGTATTGCTCAGAAAACAGAAGTTTGGTATTTTGCTTGTAGGATCAGTGGACTGTGGCGTAACATCCTCTCATTCCACTTTATCTGGCAATGAAATCAGAAAACCATTATTAAGGCAAAATACACATATAGAACATATAGTACAAATGTCTACACAACATCTCTCTCTCCATTTATTGCTCACCTGCAAACACCTCAACCTCACACAGAGTGAGATATTCATTGCGCCCAGGTATAATAATGTTGACATATCGTCCATTAATAGGCTTAAACTTAAACGTTGTTGTGTCTCCAGCTGGGATGGACTCAACAGTCGCAGCCCTGTGAAGACACACAGAGAAATAGAGAGGGGCGAATCAAAACGGCATGAAGCATATTAAATATACTCCTGTCAAATGCAAGTTTTTATATTAAAATTATTTTTTCAAAGTAATGTTACCGTATTTAATTTAGTAAATGTGTAAGGGTATTAAGAGAGAGACAATACTTACAGCTCATTATTGTTGCCATTATTTTCCAGGCTGTTGCCGATACGGATCTGAGCTTCATTTATCCTCCATGCACAACAATCTCCACGATTAGTGATGCTAACCCTGGTTACCTCGTATTCTTTCCCCAAGTCAACTCTCCACCAGGGGTCCCTGTCCGCATTAGTGTGAGTGCATGACCCACCACTCAAAATTGAATTCCTGTTGCCATCGACAGCATGTTGAGCTTCTTCTTGATCGTATCTGGAAGACTGGACAGCAGTGGCTCCAAGAGCAAGATTCACTGTAACATAAAATAATAAACAATAGCTTTTCTTGTTTTCACTTTAATGTGCTAAAGTATAATTCCAATATAATGGGCAAAATAATTCTAAAATATGTAATCCAAGTGATTATTACACGGCTCTCTGGAATACTTGATTCTGATTGGTCAGTCGTGACATCCCGTATCACACTGTGGACCCGCTCTCTCTCGTTTCACACAAACACAACTGGTGCCAGTTGAGTCTCTGTTATAGTTATTAATTGTGTTCAAATATTAAGATTGTATTGAAGTATAATAGTATTAAGAGTACAGTAGTGTTCGTCTTATTGCCTGAATGATTGTTTTTGTACACCACAATGGATTCTAAGATTATAAATGGCCAAGAATTTAAAACAGTTTCATCTTAAAATTAATATGTTCATGTAATTATTAATTTGTTGTACATGACTGTACATTATCCCTTAAATATTTGTCTTGTTTGAACTTGTAGGTTTGTCTTGCTAGGGATATTCTTTCTTCACAGAAGCTTTACGTTTATTACAAGTGAGCTAATATAATATTTCAACTCTTTTTCAAATACTTTGTGTCCAAAAAAAATGATTTGTGGTTAGTAGCAATTTAATAAGACGGGGTCCTGATCAGCCTTTCAGGGTTTACTTTGCAATAACAACTGAGTATTTTCATATTATCCCTTATTGGTTATCACATTTTCAGTAAGAATATTATATGTAAGAATATATTAAGTAACAATATTATATTATATTATGTGTTACTGACAACATTCAAAGTAATGAAGAACACTCACTTGGAATACAATTGTACGCTGATGTGTACTTTTCTGTTAATAAAATAATAACAGTTATACACACATTAATAAGAACATAAACTAATTATATCACAGAGTCTTCTCTCTCTGTCCCTTACCTGCAAACACCTGGACTTCACACAGAATGAGATATTGACTGTTACTGGGTAATAAAATATTCACATATCGTCCATTAATAGGCTTAAACTCAAACGTTGTTGTTTTTCCAGCTGGGATTGACCCAACATTGGCAGCCCTGTGAAGACACAGAGAAATAGAGAGGGGCGAATCAAAACTGCAAGAAGCATATTAAATATGCTTTATAAGTATATATAAGTAATATATAAGTTTTTATATTAAAATTATTTTTTAAAGAAATGTTATTTAATTTAGTAAATGTCTAAGGGGATTAAGAGAGAGATAATACTTACAGCTCATTATTGTTGCCATTATTTTCCAGGCTGTTGCCGATACGGATCTGAGCTTCATTTATACACATTGGATATTCTACACTACCAGTGATGATAACCTTGGTTACCCTGTAGACTTCCCCCAGGTCAACTCTCCACCAGGGGTCTTTTTCCGCATTAGTACAAGTGCATGACCCAAGATTGTAACTTGAATCCATGTTGCCATCGACAGCCCTTTGAGCTACGTCTGTATTAGCGTATGTGGAAGACTGGACAACTGTGGCTCGAAGAGCAAGATTCCCTGTTTAACACAAAATAATAAATAACTTTTCTTTTTTGACTTTAATGTGTTTTTCCCAATAAAATGGGCATAATAATGCTAAGCTATGTAATCCAAATGATTATTACACGGCTCTCTGGAATACTTGAATCTGATTGGTCAGTCGCAACATTCCGAGGTCTGATATTCCCAGATAATGACGTCATCAACAGTAACGCTGGATAACACACAGCTCATCCGGGTTTCTGGAGCCGGCCTTTCTTTAATGTTTCTTATATCACACTGTGGACCCGCTCTCTCTCGTTTCACACAAACACAACTGGTGCCAGTTGAGTCTCTGTTATATTTATTAATTGTATTGAAATATTCAGATTGCATTGAAGTGTTTTTAGTATTAAGAGTACAGTAGTGTTCGTCTTGTTGCCTGAATGATTGCTTTTTACACCGTAATGGTCGGTGTTTCCTGAAACCATGTTTCCAATGAACATTCGCTAACAGCATCGCAAAGTTGAGTGGTTGGAAGCAGAGTTTCTTGTTTTCATGACATGTGGACTCAATAAATACTTTTGAAACACATAAGTGTAAAAAATGTGTAAATGACTGTACATTATCCCTTAAATGTTTGCCTTGATTGGAATATTTTTTCATCAAAGAAGATTTGCATTTTTTACAAGTGAGCTACATTGTACATTATCCCTTACCAAATATTCAGTAAGAATATTATATACGTGTTACTGACAACATTCAAATTAATGAAGAACACTCACTTGAATCATCAGAGCAAGATGGTGTGTACTTTACAATAATAAACAACAGTTATAAACACATTACCAAGTACAACAAAACAATTCTACCATAGAGTCTTCATAAATAAATAAATAACACATTTTCAATAACCATTTTTCATCCTATAATTTTAATAAATTAATCTGATTATGGTACACAATGGTTACAGATTTTCAAATCCAGGCATTTTTACTTGTATTATTCTAAACGTACCTTTGGAATCAGCGACACACATCCCAGTAAAAAGTGTTAGAAACAAAACCACACGCATGTCCATCCTGATATAAGACACAACAACACATCTCATATCAGCATATGAAGGAATCATTTTCAATTTCTCCTCATTTAAACAAAGAAACATAGGTTTATATATTGATATTGTAATGATAAAATGGTTTATTGTAAATAATTATAATTAATTATAATTAATATAAGGAAAGTGATATTATCGGCTGTTTTTTGTATTATCAACTGTTCCTCTTCTGTTTGTTTGTTTGAATGTTTGTTTGTTTTTCTATGGTGGTGTAATTCCATTCTGTATTTAAATATAATTAATTTATGCTTTGGCAATAGGCTACTATATTCCACATATCAGGCCAATAAAGCAACAAACCTATCAGTGGACAAGCTGAACGGAATATCTGACACACTCAGTCTCTCTAAGTGTATTTATTAGTTGCCGTATCAACACTATATAGAGAAAAAATTGCAATTGCAAAGGTAAATTTCTTACTTAGCCTATGTTAATTTTTCATCTCTGTTTTTTGTGTTTATTTAAAATTAGACAAATCTGATATTATTTTAATCTTATATCTGTTAATTAACAGTTGAGATAGTTCATTAATGCTGATTTAACAGCAGAAACACTTGTCATGTTTAAACCCCAGTTGCTCAGGCGGGGCATGTTGTCACACTGCGTTACAATGAGCCTCTATTAGAACTATGATATTCTATTCTATACTTTTATGAATTCTATTGAGAAACCATGAGATAAAGGAGAATAAAGACAGAGAGTCAATGTTCATAAATGATAAATTATTATTTTGTTTTGAACTATGCTGTAGGCCATAGCTGTGTTTGTTGTCAAACTCAAAAAATATTTAATTTTTAATTATTTAAAAAATGACATTATTTTATATGAAAAAGTTAAAGTTTTTTTATATTAAAAAAAAATATTTGCGTTTGTCTTATACAGAGGTGGACAGTAACAAAGAACATTTACTTGAGTACTGTACTTAAGTACACTTTTTGAATATCTGTACTTTACTTGAGTATTATTTTTTCTGGAAACTTTTTACTTTAACTTCACTACATTTGAAAGACAAATATCGTACTTTTTACTCCACTACAATTCTGTCAAGGTCCTTGAGTAGAAAGTAACATCAGTCAGTGGATGATTTTGGTTGCAGGGGTTGCATTTTGGTTGGAAATGAAAGTCGGGTTGACGTCAGACGTCAGAATAAACCTGATTTTCATTTTCAACGTTGGGTTTGGTCTTCTAAATGTTGACTTTTGTCACTTTTTGGAGCACACTAGCTTATAGATAACAGTAAGGCTAAGATATTCATACTAAAAGCCAAAAAACTTTAAATAGGGCAACATTTGAGGGAACAGCCATTTGGGTGTCCGAAACCATTGTGGACGTTATTGAGTGACTTATTCAATCTCACATTCAATCCCACTACTGGAACTGTGTTCTAGAAATAAATTTGATATTAATATGAGGGTATGCAGGCATAGATTCAGAGGCATACGGTACATTTTAAGTATTACATACAACAATGCAACAATAATAAAACGATGCATTGACATTTACCTTTTACTTTTGATACTTAAGTATTTACTTAAGTAAATATAGGTCTTTACAACTTTTACTTGTAACGGAGTAATATTTGACCAGTAGTATTTGTACTTTTACTCAAGTAAGGAAGTTGTGTACTTCGTCCACCTCTTATATCTATATCAGATAACATTTGAATCTGTCATATGGTCATGTTATAATGATCCCCACCTATGGGGCATGTTGTCACATTTCACTTCCATTATTTCAGGGTAAATCAAGAAAAAAGTACACTGTGAAACAAAACCACATTATTGTACTAGACAATTGCACTCCCCTAATCATTATTTTGCTGTTATTTTACATTCACAAACCCTGAACAAATGTACCAGTGCTGTCTGTCTGTTTGCTGTATGTTTCTTTCTTTTATATTTATATTGATATGTTGTTGTGCTTAAGTAATTGCAAATAATCAAAGGAGAACTCCGGTCAATTTTAACATTGTTTAGTACCTATGATCACACGCGTGAACTCGACAATCGATTACTATGGACTTCGACCGAAAACAGGATGTAAATACAGATATGAGCGCTGGCTGAAATAAACATAATTTTTATCCATATCTTTCACATCTACTGCAGTCAGATTGACCCGTGTTCACGCTGAAGGAATCACTCACATTGGCTGGGCACTTGTAATGACACATCAAGGATGTTAAGAGGCTAAAAGCAGGTTTAAACCTTTCCCCATTGAAGTCAACAGGGTGCAAATTTTAAAAAGAGGATAATAACACTGTGTAGGCAACACCGATTTTTGTCGTTGTTCTCTGTATTGACAGCACTCCACATTTACAAAAAAATGAGCTCAATGTTAAAATTGACCGCAGTTCTCCTTTAACTTCCTACTTTCAGATTCCTTAGATTAGTTTTGTTTTGAGAAACCGAGGTATTGTAAGGAAATCAGACAATCAGAAGATCAATTTAAGAGTGTTGCAAAGTATTAAATGTTCAGTGTTATTTAATGCTATTTAGAATAATTGACAATAAACAGTATTTTCTAGCAATATTTTTAATTGTTTTTAAATCTTAATTAGCGATAAATTGTCAATATAACTGGTTCTTGTTGAATGTTCTTTTGTCATTATTGTATTTCTCTGAGTCCAACAAGACACTTCTAGACTACTATATAATATATCTTTACACACTGACTTGAATTGTCCAAACAAAAGTTTAGTTTTATTAGTAAAACCCCCATTGCATATCATGCTCTATAGAAAGTGCATAAACATTCAACTCACCTGAATTTCATCAATGTATCAACCTCAGTCACAGAGATCTTCACAATTCAGCAATAGATCTGCTTTTAAACAAAATACATTTTTATATAATAGGCTTCATAAACAGAATTAATAATATTTTTATAAACAATTACTATATTTATTATTTATCCAATATATTATTCATATGAGGAATATTATGACCAATCATACGAATAATATTCAATTTCACATTTATATCACACAAACACGCCAAAAAGAGACATACATCAAATTAAAGCTTTCTTAAGAGTATCACTGTGTTATTTCACTGATCTATGGAAGCTTGTTTCCACCACAGAATAAAACATTTTAAAAGATAATTGCAACTTTTTATCTCACAATTGCGAGTTTGCATCTCGTAATTCTGACTTTATTTCTCAGAATTGCGAGATATAAAGTCAGAATTGCATGAAATAAAGTCACAATTGTATTCTCGCAATTGCGACTTTATATCACGCAATTCTGACTTTATAACACGCAATTGAGAGATATAAAGTAACAATTGCATGATATAAAGTCGCAATTGCGTGTTATAAAGTCAGAATTGTGAGATATAATCTATTCTGAGGTAAAAAAAAAGTCTGTCTTTTTTTCCCCTTAGAATTGGACTTTATATCTCACAATTGTGAGTTTATATCTCACAATTCTGAGAAAAGATGTCAGAATTGCGAGATATAAACTCACAATTATGTGTTATAAAGTCAGAATTGCGTGATATAAAGTTGCAATTGCGAGAAAAAAAGTCAGAATTCTGACTTTATAAGACGCAATTGCGACTTTATATCTCGCAATTCTGACTTTATAACACGCAATTCTGACTTTATATCTCGCAATTCTGACTTTATAACACACAATTGCGACTTTATATCTCGCAATTCTGACTTCATATCTCGCAATTCTGACTTTATAACACACAATTGTGACTTTTTTTCACGCAATTCTGACTTTATATCTCGCAATTGTGAGATAAAAAGTCGCAATTATCTTTTAAAATGTTTTATTCTGTGGCGGAAAAAAGCTTCCATACCGATCTAACACATTACAGTAACATAATTATCAAAAGAATCACGAAGATGGAAATGACTCCTACGTCACACTCCTGCTCTGATCACTTCTAGCCTCAAACGCTACTCCAGCTCTTTCTTCAGGTTTTTTGCTTCAGAACGAGACCCTTTTCACTGGTCTGTGTCTACGTCTCAGATGCACAGATCAAAACATGCGATGGAGCCAAAAACCTTTGTTACCTGTAGTTGGTGATGAGCGATTTCGAAACACTGATTCTTCGGATTCTTCAAATCTTCGGTTTCGAATCAGGGGTTCAGAGCGTTTATAAAACTGCCAAAGTCACATGATTTCAGTAATCTAGGCTTCGTTACATCATAACTGTTTCGAAATGTTTCAAATGTCCGTTTCTCAATACCAAACTAGTTCGGTCTTGACCTCTCTGCCTCTAATATAATACATACTAAATATAATATTAACACATAAAACACAATCTTGTCTCTCTTTGTTAAATGTCAGTTTTAATGATCAATAATAGTCATTATAAAAGTATAAATAAAAAGTATCAGAAGCTACAATAAGAAATAATAATAATAATTTGTTACATTTATATTGCCCTTTTCTGGGTATTAAAAGCGCTTC
Organism: Abramis brama; assembly: GCF_963993115.1. Lineage (NCBI taxonomy): Eukaryota > Metazoa > Chordata > Actinopteri > Cypriniformes > Leuciscidae > Abramis > Abramis brama. The sequence goes on from NC_139974.1 coordinate 40,607,522, forward strand.
ACATATGGAAGAGGGAATCTCCTCAACCACCACCAATGTGCAGCATCCACCTGGACACCACAACACACACACACACACACACACACAAACAGGCGCACACATCTTTGTGGGGACTCTCCATAGACTTAATGGTCTTTATACTGTACAAACTGTATATTCTGTCCCCTTACACTAACCCTACCCCTAAACCTACCCATCACAGAAAACTTTCTGCATTTTTACATTTTCAAAAAAATATAATTTAGTATGTTTATTAACCCATTTCCCTCATGGGGACCGCTGGCTGGTCCCCACAATGGAGGTGATCTCAGGTTTTACCATCCTTGTGGGGACATTTGGTTCCCACAATGTAATATAAACAAAAACACACACACACACACACACACACACACACACAGACACACACACACACACAAACAAGCTTACTGGTGGAGAGGAGACAGTGAATGAAGCCAATTAGTTTATGGGGATGATTAGGAGGCCATAATGGATCAATCATATGCATCTATTCATGGATAGATTCACTTTTATGATGGACAGATTCACTTTTATCTTAAATAGATGCACTTCTATGATGGATAGATGCACTTTTATGATGGATAGATGCACTTATGATGAATAGATGCACTTTAATGATGGATAGATGCACTTATGATGGATAGATGCACTTTAATGATGGATAGATGCACTTTAATGATGCATAGATGCACTTTAATGATGGATAGATGCACTTATGATGGATAGATGCACTTATGATGGATAGATGAACTTTTATGATGGATAGATGAACTTTAATGATGGATAGATGCACTTTAATGATGGATAGATGCACTTATGATGGATAGATGAACTTTTATGATGGATAGATGAACTTTAATGATGGATAGATGCACTTTAATGATGGATAGATGCACTTATGATGGATAGATGCACTTTAATGATGGATAGATGCACTTTTATGATGGATAGATGCACTTTAATGATGGATAGATGAACTTTAATGATGGATAGATGAATAGATGCACTTTAATGATGGATAGATGAACTTTAATGATGGATAGATGAACTTTAATGATGGATAGATGTACCTTTATCATGGATAGATGCACTTTTATCATGGATAGATTCACTTTTATCATGGATAGATGCACTTTTATGGGGCGGCAGTGGCTCAGTGGTTCATGTAGGTTATCTATAAACCGAAAGGTTGGTGGTTCAATCCCTGGTTCCACTTGACCAAGTGTCCATGAGCAAGACACCTAACCCCAGCTGCTCCCGACGAGCTGGATGGCGCCTTGCATGGCTGACACCGCCGTCGGTGTATGAATGAGTGAGTGAATGGGTGAATGTGAGGCAATGTAAAGCGCTTTGGTGGCCATAGGTCTGTGAAAGCGCTATATAAATGCAGTCCACTTACCATTTTATGATGGATAGATGCACTTATGATGAATAGATGCACTTTTATGATGGATAGATGTACTTTTATGATGAATATATGCACTTTTATGATGGATAGATGTACCTTTATCATGGATATATGCACTTTTATGATGGACAGATGCACTTTGATGGACTTCAAAAAATATACAGCCATTCACTACCATTATAAAGCTCGGAAGAGCCAGGATATTTTTTAATATAACTATTAAAATAACTATTTTTTTTATATATTCATCTGAAAGAAGAATGTCATATACACCTAGGATTATTTGAGGCTGAGTAAATCATAAGCTAATTTTCATTTTTGGGTAAACTATCCCTTTAATTCATGAACATATCCTACATATACATTCAATGTAATGCATTAATGTGTTTGTTATTAGTCTGCAGCCGAAACTTATTATTATCATAAATACTGTAGATCTATAATTCATTTTCAATCTGTACAAAACCACTTTAACCTTTAAATTTTTGAGCTGGCTGTTTCTACATTTAAAGTTTTTATACAGTATGTCGTACTAGATGACACATTAATGTGTCCTTCCATTTTAATTTCCCTGGGCGAAGAGCAACAACCAAAAACATTGTAACAAATGTAACAAACAAGCTTGAGATTAACATGGATGATATGCTTGTAGATAGTATTTTAAAGAAACAAAACAAAGAAGAGAAAAGAAGAAAGAAGCCAAGAAAAGGAGAAGACAGAAGAAGGGAAGGTCCTCATCAGGAATCAACCATCTCCAAAGCAAGAGAGATTATGCGAATCATTGGACAACAAGAGTGATTGAATAAATGATTGTTGAGACTTATAAAACAGTAAATTGGGGAAAAACATATTGAGTTGTTGGAAATATAAAGTGGAAAAACTGGCAGAGGGTGTAACACTTCAGTTAAAGTTTGACAACGCCTGTTGTTTCTGCTAAGTCATGAAGTAAGTGTGATGTCTAACTCAGATAGGTATGAATAGGAATAGGGCAACATCTTTTACATATATCCTGTTGCTTAAGAGAGATAAAGCTTGCAAAACTGCCGTTTTTGCATGTCAGTCAAGGTGCATATTGAGCAATCGAGACACGTATAACTCCAGCTTTGCTATGATGTACTGAAGTGTGAAGGTAAAAACTGTTGCTGTAGCATTCCCGGCTGAACAGATGCAATTCACTCTCAAGAACTGATGTTTATAAAGGATTTAATTTCCAAAAACATGGTACAGCTGATGATTTCAGTTTAGAGAGAATAAAATAAAATATATAAAATGACCAAATAAAGACAGTAATTTACTGTAAACAATCTATCAGAAGTGCAAATCAAGAGAAACTAAGCAATAATACACTGTGTTCTGCATGTGACAGTAACAATGAATCACACACACTCTCTACATAACATCATAAGCAAATGAAATGGTCATCACTAGCCATCACATACTATGGTTCTCTTATGAGAGTACTCTCGTGTTGCGCAAGTTTAGCTTACGCTACGGGAAAACTCCTTTTCTCGAGAATACTGATGCCAGAAAATTATCCTTAATTTTCCAAAATGTAAAACGCATTTGCTGCAGCAGGCAGACATAGGCGAGACAGCTCGCGTGCCTATTGGCTGCTCTGCAGCAACTGCTGCAACCTATCAGCGCGTCTTTGCATGACTCCAGCGCCAATGAGAAGCCTTCCAGTGCTACGTCATGAAGCGTCAAAATAGGCGTGGCCAAGCGCCTATAAATATGCGCCGCGCAGGTTGCTCAATGATTTCATCTCCTTCAGCGGACTTATCATCGCTGGACCTCCGGAAAGAAAAAAGCCTTCAGCGGGACGAGCTTGAGTTTGAGGACGCCGGCCGGATTGCCGCCTTCACTCGCCGTATCTGCTGCGCTATCCGGCACCTATATCCTTTTCCGCTGCGACACACGCATTTTTCAGTAAAAGAACAAAGTCTTTTTTAAATGCCAACCATGTCCTGCGGCTCTTTCAGAGCCGTTCTCAGCGACGGCGACCGCAATTTGCTTTGCGCTCTCTGCCTGGGGAAGGACCACGCGGACCACCTGATCGCTGATGGCAGCTGCCAGGAATGCAAGTCTCTGCCTCTCTCGACTCTGCAGGCTCGACAGGCTTTGTTTCGCGTGAAGTCCGCCTCTCCTATGCCTTCTGTTGGGCCGCGCCGGAAAAAGTGCTGCTCTCAGAGGCCACCAGAACCTTCAGTGAAGGAGAACTCGCCGACGATGTCCCCGCGAGCCTCCTTCTCGGAGTCCCCCGTCTCTTTCCTCGACGGCCAGTGCGGCGAGACGACAGAGCGGGATGGTATGGAGGAAGACAGCTGCTCTCTCCTGGCGTCCGGGAGCGAAGAATGGTCGGGCTCTATCCCTGATCCCGCCCCGTCGACACAGGATTCCAGCGTAAGGGTGTCGGTCGATGCTGAACTTCTCCGTCTTCTCTCGAAGGCCGTCGAGGACCTCAGCCTTGACTGGACCACGCCCCAAGAGTCTGCGCCTAACAGGTTGGACGGCTGCTTTCTCTCTGGACGCCGCTCTGCACCTGCTTCTAGGCCCGCTCCCTTCCTCCCTGAACTTCACGATAAGCTCTCCAAGTCGTGGGGAGCTACGTACTCGGCCAGGCTGAAATCCTCTTCCACGTTCGCTGCGGTCGACAACGCGAAGGACAAGGGATATTTATCTGTTCCTCTGGTTGAGGAAGCAGTGGCGACGCACTTGTGTCCCCCATCCGCTGGATGGCGCGCCAAGTCTACCCTGCCCACCAAAGCCTGCCGGACCACCTCGGCTTTGATCGGTCGCGCTTATTCCGCCGCCGGTCAATCTGCATCTGCACTACACGCCATGGCTGTTCTGCAGATCCACCAGGCCAACCTCCTGCGCTCTCTGGACGACACTGGGCCAACTAAGGAGTGTGTGACGGATCTAAGGAGCACGATGGACTTGGTTCTCAGAGCTACTAAAGCTGCCGCCCAGGCCATTGGCCGCACCATGGCCTCTATTACCGTCAAGGAGCATCACTTGTGGCTTAATTTGTCTGACATGTCTGAGTCCGACCGCGCCACCTTCCTGGACACTCCTATTTCCCCGACTGGTCTCTTCGGTCCCTCTGTGAAAGGCTTCGCAGAGCATTATTCGGAGGTTCAGAAAACGTCTCAGGCTATGAGAAATTTTCTGCCGTGGCGTTCCAGTTCTGCAGCAGGCCGTGCTAAGAAGCAGCAGCCCGCTAGGAGACCGGCCCCCCCACCTCCTCCGCCCCCCACTCAGCAACAACATCAGGCCCAAAATGCGCGCTCATGCTCGTCGTGCCGTCGCAGACCGCCGCCTGCCCGGGGACCAAGAACCAGGCTCGTGCCCAGTTTTGAGCCTCCTAAGTCTTCCTAGCTTTCCTAAGGAGGCGCCAACGGTCGAGTCCCGCTGTGGCCGGACCTCCGTTGAAATCAGCACGAACCACTCTCGCAGTTCCTTCAGCAGAGGTGACTCGAAGAGTGTACTTGGCAGTCAACGAGCCGGTTCCAAAACTCGCTCGCCTGTACACAAACGCCGTTTTTACGTCGACCCACATAAAGCATTATGCATTATGTCTGGTCATATTTCGGCTCAGGCCGAAGGTGTTTTGAATGTAGCAAGGGTGCCTGCTGCCCAGTGTCCACCCACGCACATAAACACTACCCTCTGTGTGTGTCAAACTCATCCAGGGTCGAATGCAATAAGGTGAGCTCAGGCCGCTCGACCACTAAGTGTAGGAAAAGTGCCCACTACTCAGTGTTCGCCCCTACATACAAGCATTACCCATGCAGAGTCTCACACCACCACAGGGTTCATATCAGTCAAACCGGCTCACGCTGTTCATGTTTTAGGTATAGGGAAAGTGCCCGCTATACAACGGCCACTCCTGCCTATGACAATGACTGTATCTGCGTTATGCACACACATACCAGCACGAGCTGGCCGTGTTCCGAGTGCAGGTCACGTGTCGGTCTCTCGACACACACACTTTGTGAAAAACTCTCAGCGTCCCTCGCCGCGAGCTCACATTGCTGTGTCTGTGATGCAGCATCTCCCTGTTCATACGACCGGAGGGCTAGCTACAGAGACACCACACATAACAAGGTCTGTCCCATCCCATATGAACATGACGAACGAACTGTCTCGTCATGGTCTGATCCCCTGGTCCTCGAACGTGAGCGACCGGAACCCAGACTTCATTCTACCCCTGTCAATTCACGCAAAAGCATGGGAATTGATTCCAGGAGTGTCAGATTGGGTGTTAAAGACTGTGAAACAGGGCTACTTGCTGCAATTCGCTCGCAGACCACCACGCTTCACAGCACGGGTCGAGACATCAGTGAATCAAGAAGTAGCACATCTACTTATGTAAGATAGCGAGATAGCGAATCTGCTGAAAAAAGGGGCAGTGGAATGCGTTTCTTTTGCCCAAAGCAAGTCAGGGTTTTACAGCCGTTATTTCTTAGTTCCAAAGAAATACAGCGGACTCCGCCCTATATTAGACCTCAGACGTTTGAACAAAGCGCTGTTGATACGCTTGTTCAAAATGATCACGACCAGACAAATCCTTGCTCGAATCCGACCGGGGGACTGGTTTATATCAGTGGATCTGGAAGACGCTTAACTTTCAGATTCAAATAGCAGCCCGTCACAGGCAATTCTTGAGATTCGCCTTCGAGAGCCAGGCATATCAGTACACCGTCCTTCCCTTCGGCCTGTCTTTAGCACCTCGTACATTTGCGAAATGCATGGACCCAGCGCTCCCATCCCTCAGAAGACAGGGCATGAGAGTCTTGAATTATCTGGACAACTGGCTATATTAGCCCAGTCAAAGGAGGAACTGGTGGCACACAAGTCATTACTGTTGACCCATCTGGATCAGCTGGGCCTCAGAGTCAACTGGACCAAGAGCATTCAGTTCCCCAACCAGGAAATTTCCTTTCTGGGATAGATCTGGACTCCAGGTCGATGACAGCGCGCCTAACAAGAGAGCGCACGACGGCGATTCAGCGCTTTGCAGCGACATTCACTGCGGGGAAGAATCTTCCCCTCAGAATGTTTCAGAGGATGATGGGCCTTATGGCCTCAGCCTCCACAGTGCCGTGGCTGGGTCTATTGCACATGCGCCATTTTCAGCTATGGCTGAAACGGCGTGTACCAGCAAAAGCGTGGAGAACAGTTTCACTTCATCTCACGGTAAATCAGACATGCGTTGCAGCTCTGAAACCATGGATGAGAGCCGGCTGGTACCAGACCGGTGTGAACTTGGGCGCTGCCTCCCGAATCAAAGTCATCTTGACAGATGCCTCCAACATGGGTTAGGGCGCCCTGTATGAAGGGAGACCTTCCATGGGCCTGTGGTCAGATGCAGAAAAGCGTCTACACATAAACTGCCTCCAAGGGCCTGGATTGTCCCTTGGGGGTTAGGGCCCACTCGACTAGAGGTATGGCCTCGTCGTGGGCATGGACAAGTGGGGTGTCACTTCATGATATTTGTATGGCAGCAGGCTGGGCCTCGCTGTCTACATTTATAAGGCAACCTAGAAGTGCCTGCCTTACAGGCCAGACTGTTCTCAGTCTGAGCATACCATATTAACTCTGTCTACCCAACTCGGTTGATTAGACTGTTGATATGCTGCAACGGCCTGTGGGCTTATGCAGTTAAAGTTGAGGTACTGCACAGTTGAGGTAATGCACAGACTGTGAGGTACTGAGACTGCACAGACTGAGGTACTGCGCAGACTTTGTTGAGGTACTGCACAGACTGAAAGTTGAGGTACTGCACAGACTGTGTATGTGCGCGCACCTATCACATTCACCGAGTCGTCCCTCCCCGTCTGTCGCTCTGTGTGTATCCCACTGATGTGAGCCCCGGGCACACTGCCCTTGGGACATTAGTGTTGGACATTTGCACACACAGCGTTTTACATGGGGTTCCCGTCACGACTCACGAGAGTACTCTCGTAAGAGAAAGACACTCGGTTACTAACGTAATCTCGGTTCTCTCTATAGAGAGAATGATTGTTGCATACGCTGCCATGCTTGTGCTCACTTGTTTTCGCCTCAGTCGATTGAAATCATTGAGCAACCTGCGTGGCGCATATTTATAGGCGCTTGGCCACGCCTATTTTGGCGCTTCATGACGTAGCGCGGGAAGGCTTCCCATTGGCGCTGGAGTCATGCAAAGATGCGCTGGTAGGTTTAGGGATGGGAACCGAGAACCGGTTCTTCTTCAGAACCGGTGCCCAGTGAATCGATTCCTTGGAACCGTTAGTATGCCTGCTTAACGATTCCGCTTATCGGTTCCGCTCATTCAAATGTGACACGACGTCACACACGTGCTGCGTTGTTTTGGTTCAGAACGTAGCAAACACTATGAGCAAACATGGCATCGAGGCAGAAGCGCTCTGACCGCGTCCTAACTACATGCAACGCGACGGCGCGACACGCGATAAAAAGTATAATTTTCCATGTTAATCAAAGTTTAACCAGCCGCGACACGCGACGATTCTATTTGAAATGAATCCTATTTTACTGCGACGTCGCGCTGGAACAACAATCTCAAAGTGTGGCTATGATAATATCAGGTACTATTTTTGTGCTTTATTTAATGTTAAAAGCATGTATAATGTGACTGAATATCATTTAGTGCTCCCAGCTTTGTAGCTGTAAAAACAACAATGGATAAGTCACATCAGATCTTGAAATTAAACAAATGGAAACAAAAACGTTCAAAATGTGAAGAAAACCTGTGTATTATTTGACAAAGATTGTTTTAGTAACTCAATAGCCTAATCCAAATGAGCACTGTTAATATTCCAAAAGACACAAGCTCTTCCTAAACTGTTTTCAGTCTGTGTTTTTAGTTTTTATGGCACATAAATGGCAGTTTTTTTTTTTTTTTTGTCCGGACCAATGAATGTGAAAATTGTCAATTTCCTAATCCTAAGGCACTCTTCTTGATAATCTTTCAAGGCACACACTAGTGTGCCATGGCATACTGGTTGAGAAACACTGCCCTAGGCTATAGGTCCCTGGACTTTACTTTGAGAAGTAGCTCACCTACTTTTAGGTTTGTTCTGAGGTTGCTACACATAATTTGTGTATACTCTGTGCTGTGTCTTCTGATCAGATATTAAAGCGAGTTAATACAAACAAATTTGTACTTATTCCCTCACCCAATAAGAATCGATAAGAGAATCGATAAGGAATCGGATCGATAAGCAATATCGATAATGGAATCGGAATCGTTAAATTCTTATCAATTCCCATCCCTAGGTAGGTTGCAGCAAATCGAAATTGCGAATTGAAAATACGCCCAATGGAAACATGTCAATTTTTGCAAAAAACTTTTTACGCTCGCATGAGGTTGTTTTTCTAAATACTTGGCCAGAGACCTATTGTGACGTCGATGAAAACAGTTCTAGGTAAGCATAGGTAAGGCAAACATTCTTTTCTTTCTTTTTTTGTTGGCATGAACTGACATAATATGAATTAGCCTGGTGTATTTTAGTTTTACAAGAATGGCTGTTATCCTCGGCTTTGTTTACGTAAAACTTTGATTGTTCCAATCATAATTCTTAAGCTAAAAAGTTTATTGCTTATCATGTCAATTTATGCGACCTTAAAGCTATACATACGTTCGATGATATACTCTTGTAAATAATATAGGTTCTCAGTTCTTACATGTAAACAAATTAACATTAGATGACTAGAATGAAGATGCACAGATGGCTGCCTGTTCCATGGATCCATCATCGGGTTCATCAGGTAAGTCACCACGTTTCAGTCATGCACACACACACGCATATGTATAGGCCTATGTATCTAAAATACCGTAAAACTTCAAATAATAGCCCGAACTGCACCGGCTTGTATTTGAGACAGGTGTCTATAAGAGACAGGCCTTTAATTCAGTGTTGATGTTGTTCATTGAGTAGCATATCCATAGAATTTAGGCTGACAGACAGAAAGCATGACAGTAAGAGTTTACCAGTTTATATTACGTTTTATTTATAATTTGAATGTGTTTAACAAATCAGTTAATGTAAGAATTACATTATATTGCGTCGTGTCACGTCTAGGACAACTCGTGGTAACGTTATCACACACCGGTCTCGCACTTGCTCAGTTTATGGCCAGCAATATTTTTATGTTTAAGGACATTATGGAGTTAATATAATGTCTGTACTGTACTATGTTATGGTTGTACTGTACAATTAAATACAATCGTTGCTAAGTCTGCAGTCTGAACACTTTACCTCAGAGCATCTGTTAACTGAATGAATAGATAATATGATAACACCTCGAGTTGTCATTGACGCAGCGTGGCGCTTCTCGTCTTGTGTGCGAGATTATTGGCAGCATAAAAAAACATTCATTACTATCGATCATCTTCACCGCGATACACCTCAACTACAAGTTCATTGGCGAATTCCTCCTCGGCGCTCCCGTCCACTTCTCCCTCTCCGCCTCGCTTGCACTAACAGCTCTCGCCCAGATGCGCACGGCTCTCTTGCGTGCGCAATCTGCACCATAGAACTGGTTTAAAAAGATGATCTGACAGGTATTAGAAGATTAAATACAAACCGAAACAAAAAAACAGACCAGGGGCTCGTTCTTCGTACGTTGCTTATTACATCCGAGATCAAATGACACATCCAAGATGATATCATCGTGCGAATCATGATCCGGCTAACTCGGTTCTTCGAACACACTTGCCGGATATGATTAGTATAGCTGGATTGAGTTATCTGAGATAATTGCGCGTTCATGCGCTGGTTAAAAGGGGATATGTATCGATAGTAGAAACATTGATCAGCAACACTGCTATTGGCTGCTCAGCGTGGCCAAAGAGCGCGCTCAGTTTTTCTCCTCAGCAGAGCAAGAACTAATAGTCGGAGTTTATTCGGAATTTTAATGTTTAATCAAAACGCCAGGGAACACCTCAAAGTCTGCAAAAGCCAGGAGAGAGGGCTGGCAAAAAGTAGCAGACAATTTAAATCCGTTAGAAGTGGCCATGTTAGATGTTTTTATCACTTAATAGCCTATATTTTTGTATTTTAATAATTGCATAATTACTTTGTGCATTGTAATGTCAGAGTCACCACACTAGAACATGGGAACAAATAAAAGTGAAGTACAAAAATATTCTACATAATGGTCATTTTTAGTTTTTTATTATTAGTTTTACTATTAGTTTTTTTTATTATATTTTTAAACTGTGCATTTATTATTTATTTTATTATATATATATATATATATATTTATTTATTTATTTATTTATTTTATTTATTATATCTTTTATAAAAAGCACTATTAAATAAATGGTGTTCTGTTTATAAAAGCAACCAAGAAAAAGGCTGAAAAAAAGAAAAGATCTTAGTAGCCTACACTGTAAAATAATTTTTGCTGCTTTAAATTCAGGCCATATAGTCATTTCAACTGTTAAATCTTGAGTAATGATGAATTGCTTTGACTTGTGAAAGTGAAAACTGATAAACTTATGTTAATGTAAAAATATTTTGCCATGAGTTATTGATCACATTTTTCCCGAGTGTAGTTCATTGTAATCACATTGTGTTTTCCTCTTTTGTGCACTTTTACATAATACACCAACACTTGTATCTGTTCCCAAGAAAGTGGTGGCTGAAATATGTGCAGTAAGTGGACATTTTCTAACTTTCCAAAGGAAAGAAAGTATAAGACTTTGTAATGTCCATTTGTTTCCATTGCACTGGACAGTGAATAAACCCTCTCAGATAACTGTCATATGGAGGAACTAGCTTACCTGCAAGTGCATAAATAACTTTACTTAATTTATATTTGTATGCTTTATGGCTGCAATATAAGTTGCAGGATTCCACATCTACAGAAAGGCCTACAGAAGAGTCTGCACAGACAGATGAGACATAGGCCTATACAGGTGGGCAGTGTATAGACAACTTTTCCTTTTTATTTGTTGCATGAGGCATGTGTCTAATATCTCTTGTTGCAGGCACTTGACCACTGGCTTTTCTTTACAAAGAACAATTGAAATAAAACTCAAGGAACTAAGCATATTTGTCTAAATAAAAAGTGTTTTTTTTTTGGCAATGTTGTGTAATATGGCACATGCAACAATGTCACAGGCCCTGTCAGGTGTGCAACCCTCAGACTTTTCAGACACTGAAACATTTCTTTTAGTTACCCAAAGATCATTTCATTGTGTGCCCTTGTCCTGGCTAGAGCTGCATTGTAACTGGTTTGGGTCATGGAGTGGGGGTCATAAAACACCTGTCTGCAGGCAGGAGCATGTCATAATCACCTATGAAAAAATGCAGTTCTGTTAGGATCAGCATAAGTGTATATAATACAGTGAGCTTGATATTAAATTGTGGAACTTTCATTACCACTTTCAAATAATGTGCATAAATGTGAATCTCTGAAAATTCGTAAGTCATGCACAGATCCTGGCCATTTTGCTTTCACACTTGTGATATGGAAGATTTTAGTCAACTGCCTTTTTTTAATTTGATATAATATTACTAATCTGGAATATTAAGAATCACAATAGTTACTGGGCTGTACATTTACATTGTGAATCCCCTTTCTGTTCACATAATCCCCTTCATTGAGGCCTTGATGGCAGTCTATGGTATAGTCTACCAATCACGTTAGTGAAGCCTGAGTGACATATCTGTAATCGGCATGGTCATGATCTTCATAAAAAATTATGATAGCCTAAAAAAAAAAAAAAAAAAAAAAAACTGCTTTACAACATTGGGTCTTAAGTGGCTTGGAAATGCCACAAAAAAAACCTAAAACTGTTTTTTAAACATAAAAGCGACAAAAAACGACAATCTCACGAATCACGAGAAAAAATATATCTCTCAGAAAGTGCACTATCGCGCTGCGCTGGACTTCCCGTATCAGCTCCGCTTATGAAGCCGGGATCTAATCCTGTTAACACGAAATAAGCCTGCTCCCGAGCAGGTTTAAGATTGCACTCCTGTTGCTATGACAGCAAGTCCAGGATGAGCGTCGAAGAACCAAACAATCCAAGATCATGCCAAATCGCCAACAATCAAATCCAGCTAAGTGAGTTAGCGACGTACGAAGAACGGGCCCCAGGCCTCTATTTGAGACCGGCGTTTATTTACCCAAACCTGTCGTCACACCGGGCGTTTAAAAGAGACAGGCGTCTATTTGGGACTCGGCTATTATTTGAAGTTTTACGGTACTCAAAACACATATCCAATCTTTTTTATAAAAATGTTATATGTTTTCATTGTTTCATATTTCATACATCAGGTTTTTATGGCTCATATATGCAATACAACTGATTGAAAGACAAATAAACCTTTCATATTTAACATTTCCTTTTTAACATGAGAAAAATTAAGAATGACTCATTTTCTATATTAAAAAATAAATGAAAGCTCTAGCATTAAGTTCTGCCAGGAAGACTTTATTGTTACGTCACTCTACCTTTTATCTATCCAATCACATTCCAACACTTGGGGTATAAAAGATCGGTACTTACTCATGTTTGAGTTCGCAGATGCTGACGCTTCTATTCACGACCATCCTCCCCACCTCCTCCAAATTGAATCCTTCCCTCCATTCTCCTCACCACCACCACCAGGATGGTCCCTTCCATACCTCACGGGGGTCGGCTGCGCCCCTGCCTTGATCTTCAGGCAGGATATGCAGAGTCCGGACCCTCAGATTGCGAGCTACGGACTGGGCCTACGCCAAAGAACTTTATTGCTTGCTGGGTTGCTAATAAATGGATAATTGTCACAGTATTTATTCTCCCGAGTCTTTCTGGTAGAACTATCAATCAGAAGGGAACAGACAAAGAAGATGATCATGTTCATATTTAGTATGAAGATAATAGATCATTTATAAGCGGTACAAATTTGAGTATAAAATGATACATTAGGCTAATACATACATCCATTACATACACAACTCATAAGAAATATGCCTTTCTGTTCAAATCAATTACTCTCTCTCTCTCTCTCTCTCTCTCTCTCTCTCTCACACACACAATAAAAAAATGTGTTTCCTTTTCCATTGCTCCCTATAATTATGTTTAATGGCAAGTTAAGGTTGATTTTTATTTATTCATTTTTATTTATTTATTTACTGTTTTTGTATTCTGAGTGTTGTAAACAGGCTTACAGCAAACCGCAACTTTATAGATGCTATGTACAAAAACATACTATTTGGTCATTGTTCTTATGTTCATTTTATTGGCAAATGTACAAGTCATTTAAAGCCATGCCATATTCTGGTAAGATACAGAAATGTAACATCTGTACTGTTTTTTGTTTTTCATTTGGCACAGTGGCAAATGACTTAAGGCCATTTATTGTTATAATTCAAAATAACTGACAATTCGTAAACTTTGTAAGTAGTCCTTATAGGACACCATGTGTCAAAATGATTTACGACTTTGACCTTTGACCTTTTGACAGGTTGAACTTCCTGTGACCTTTTATGATTGATGGGTTGAACTTCCCGGATGAGGTCATGGGATTAACCTTTGCCCTATCGATCATGTAGTGTGACAGTTAGTTTTTGCCCTATGACCTATCTAGGACTAAATCATAGTTTTGACAGGTAGTTTTGTCTGAATCAAATAAAACAGATGTTGTTTTGCCGGATAGTTTTTGCCGGATAGTTTTGACGGATTCAAACAGCCGGTGTCATGTTATATATGTGTGTGTGTGTGTGTGTGTGTGTGTGTGTGTGTGTGTCACAGACCCTTTGTGTTCCATGTGTGTGCGTGTGGTTATATGGTGTCATGTGTGTGAAGTGTGGTTATATGGTGTCATGTGTGTGTGTGTGTGTGTGTGTGTGTGTGTGTGCGTGTGTGTGAGTGTGGTTATATGGGTTTCTGTCTAGTTATGTGTGTATGTCACAGACATCCCCAAGCATCGCGCTCCCTCCCTCCCTCCGCAGTGGGAAGTGAGAAGTGTATGTCACACAAACACATACTGTTCTTTAAAAGTTGAAAAACACACTGTTCCTTAAAAGTGTATAAATGAAAATATATAATCTTACATAAAACATTCTATCCTTTATATAATATAAATTATATAATATAAAACAATTAAACTAAAGTTGAAAAACATACCTTTAAAAGTATATAAAATAAAAAAGCTTACTAAAACCAATTATTTTAGCTGAATAAAAGTGTATAAAATAAAAAGCTTACTAAAACCAATTATTTTAGTTTTAGATAAAAATTACATAAAACATTCTATCCTTTATATTCTATCCTTTATATAATTTATATAATATAAATTATAAAATCTAAAACAATTAAACTAAGGAATGGAATTAAATAATGGAATGCTTACACAATATATGTTTGTATACATGTTTGTAAGTCTGGACGGTCTCTGACTTCAGTGATCAAGATATCAGGGGGTTTAAAAATGTTTCAAATCAATGAATTATTAAAAGTCTAAATACAAAAACCCTGTTTTTGCCTGAATGACATAGGGATCCGCGCGTGTCTGTCTGTGAGCAGTAAGAGTGGGGCGCGCGCTCGTCTATGCGCGCCCCCTTATTCCTGCGAGCCCTCTGACATCTGAAACAGCATTCCTGAGCACGGTGAAATCTATATCAGACTAACAAGTTGAAAAATATTCTGATCTTTTTTAAAAGTATATAAAATATATCTTATTGATCCAATTGTTTTAGTTTTAGATGAATAAAAGTATAAATGAAATGCTTACTGAAACCAATTATTTTAGCTGAATAAAAGTATATAAAAAAGCTTACTAAAACCAATTGTTTTAAATAAATTCATCTTACATTATTTTAGAGAGAGTTGAAGAAGTAGCTCCTAACACATCATTGTCCATACGAATGGGTCACAAAAATAATTAAACTAAAGTTGAAAACATGCCTTTAAAAGTATATAAAATATAAATATCTTATTGATCCAATTGTTTTAGATAAAAGAATATAAAATCATCTTACATGTTTTAGAAAGTTGAAGTATGTCCTACCATGGATGTCCACAAAAATGCAATGTATGAATGGGTTCAAAATTGTTTTACACAACTGAATTCATATAGTCATTCCTGAATGACCTCACAGTCTCAAAACATAAGGAGCGCGCGCGCTTCTAATGTATGTGCGTCAAAAAGTAAAACACACGTGTGTGTGTGTGTGTGTGTCTGTGTGTGTGAGTGTCTGTCTATGTGCGCCCCCCTATTCCTGCATGCTCTGACATATGAAACAGGATCCCCCATCCACATTCCTGAGCACAGTGAAAGTGAGATTAAACATCACATACAATAATAATATAAAATAAATATCTTACTAAAAAAAAAAAAAAAAAAAAAAAAAAAATCTACTGAAATGCTTGTAAAAAGAATAAAATTCATCTTACATGTTTAGAAACTTACAACTCTTGAACTTACATGTTCAAGAAGGTCTTAAGAGAGTTAACATAAATCACAGAGTGGTTCTCTCTCACACCAGCGTCTCTGACTCAGAGGAGTGTATTCAGTGATGGGATGAGACATTGTGAATGTTGTGTTGAATTTACTTCAAAGTAAAATCTTAAAAGTTTTAATGATATCTTTTAAAAATAACATTTAAATAAATTATTAAAAGTCTTAATAAAAACAAAATATTCTACAACGATGGTCTGTGGAAAAATTCGACTTGAACTTAAAGTATATTTTTTTATTTATCATGGGTATGTAAAATAATTTGAAGCGTCACAAGTCATCTCACGCCTGTGAAATGTTCAATAATTCCTTAAGTTGTATCTGTGAGAAAATGACAACAACATAGGCTTATCTTCAGAGAGAGCAACCATGAGAACATTTAGAAACTGGGAATCTTCCAGAAATAAGGTCCTTCCGATCAGCGCTGAGAAAGAAGTTACTTGACAATAATGATAGCTTCAGGATATCGAGTGACAGACCGAGCCTCTGTGCATCGTGTCAGAGCGTATGTCATGTTAGTCTGCTAACGCCTTTCCAGAGCCAAAGTTTTGTACACACTAAATTTATTTCAAATCATAACCTTAAACGTTTACATTAGATATTTTAAAAGATTGATTAAATTAAATCTTTAAAGTTTGAATACATACTCATCTTCTATTTATCTTTTAGAAGACTTATGTATGATATCAATTATTTTGCTTAACGGTGACCTAAAGTATAATTGTTATTAAACAATGTCTGTTCAAAAACTGTACTTGGTCGTCTTAAATCTGATTTATATGAAAAAGATTCAACCAGCATTTTTTGTCCATCTGGGGGTTTCAATTTTTATGGTGGGGGCTTTCCATAGCTATCCCATACACCTAAACACGACCATCACAGAAAACTACATTTTCAAAATGAAATAAATAAATAATTTAATAAAATGTAAACAAAGTTTTAGCTAAAATAAAAACACCTTACATTTCCAGAGAGGCGAAGTATTTCTTTCTGCAATGATAAAAACAATCCAAAAAGCAAATAGTTTAAGTTGTCTAGTCTGCGTTTCAGAGCATGCTACATCCAGAGTTTTATACTAACTGTTCAAATTCATTTAAGAGCATAACATTAAAAGTTTAAAGTTTTATTAAAATCATATCTTCTATTTATCTTCTTAGAAGATTTCTTTTTACTAAACAGCGTCTGTCCAAAAACTTTAGATTGTTGAAAAACTGTGCTTAGACGTCTTAGATCTTTTGTCCATGAAACATGTTGTCAAAGTTTGTCACAATGTTTTGCTGTTGCGTTGTTTTTAAGAAATCCGAGGACTTCACATTGCTCTTATTTAGACTAAGTTGTATCATTTGGAAAATCACCACACAATTTGAGAGACGCAATGTGTGATAAGTAAAAATTACACATCGTCTTAATTCAAAGTATAAGATCGTATAAGATCATTTTTACTTGTATCTCCCAAACTAGGGTGAAACCCTTTACTGAGAATATACTATCGGTCATCTACTCAAAATACATGTAGAAGTTTCAAATGTTAGCATTAGCTGATGGTGGCCGCATGAACAGACTTTGGGGAGAGCTATAGTAGGAACCATGCCCTTTGACCTCCTCGATTTTGCAGGCCTTTTTGTTAAAGATTTTAAAAGATTCCCATCTAGCGGTGAAATTCTATTTAAACGAATAGTGCTCTCTAGCGGTTCTCCCATCTACTGGCTTTTTCAACTTTGGTAAATGTGCCAAGAATCTATGACAACATGTCTTCCGATAGCGCTTCATCGAGTTTAATTGTACATGTTCTAACGTTATGCTGCCTATATAATTATTTACACAACCAAGTTTGTCATTTAGACTGTACCTTTGACTTACCCGTCGAGAAGAAAGCAGGCAACTTCCCTTTCAAAGGCTTTCTCCTTCATTAGCTCTTTCCACCTGGGAAAAGCTATCCCGATATTTATTTACATACCGATAAATTAAATTTGAATTTAATTAAAACTTCTCCTGTGGCTCGGCATAACCATGATCCTGCATTATATTGTACCGTGCAGTGCAGCCTTTCAAATGTGCCGCGAGAAGTATCAACGTCTCCCATATGGTCTAGCGGTTAGGATTCCTGGTTTTCATCCAGGCTGCCCGGGTTCGACTCCCGGTATGGGAAGACAATTTTTTTTACATTGCCAACAAAATTCAAGTTATTCAAGTTCATCAATAATCATTTTTTAGTTATTCATAGTCTTAGAGGCCTACACGAACTGCAGAAACATGCAGTTTCTTGAAGATTCGGTACTGAATCATTTTCACAAATACAATTATATTGAATTCAGAAAATGTCACTATGGAATATTTACTTTATCATAATTTCAACTTTTCATAATTTACCATTTTAATGTAATACTTAAAATGGTTTTAAGTCATAATTTGGTTGTTGACTATAGTAGTGTCGCACCTGCATGCCCACTAACTCGCTTGTGAGAGTCAGAGTGTGTAAAGTAAACTCTTATTAGTGTTAGTAGAGTATTAGTGGACTGGTAGGGGTTAGAATAAGTAATATTAGAATAAAATATCTGTTGGGGAGCATCGCAATAAAGAGTTAATGTTTAATGAGTTAAATGACAACATACCATTTTTCAACCGAGCGAATCTGCGCATGAGAGGCCTTCAGAAGTCATAACTTCAGGGGTAGGTCAGTTGGCGAAAACACTGCGTGTGTAAAAATCAAATACTGTATGACACTTTTCAAAGTTAGAATAAAAAGTTAAGTGTCACAAAGTCTGACACAAGGCCATTAACTTGTTCTTTTTGCTTATTTCTACAAACATCAACCTGATAAATATGAATACGATGAAACAAGATCATTTTTAAGAAAAAAGAAAAAACAGTGTTTTTAAAATACAACTAAACCATGATAACGGATGATTTTTGACAGTCCTACATAAATGTTTCAGGCATAGTGCAACCAGATTTCTCTAACATCTCACTCACAACGCACAACGTTGTAAATAAACATTTTCAAACTGTAATTTAACCATATTTTATTAATATTATGTTGATTTAAAGTTTTTGTTATTAACTAATGCCTACTAACACTTCAACACACAAAATTAAAGAGATCTCAGATCTCTCAGATCACAATCTACAGTTAGATATTCTCCTATCTTTGGGTGTATTTTGTCACACTCTTGTAAAGACTATGGACTAACTTAAAAAAAAAAAAACATACATAAATATATATATAACATACACAAATCATTTCTTAACTAAGCAACTGTTTCTTAAATGATCAGACACTCACCACACTGATGTTAACATCACCATATATTGTCTTTTCTACCATGATTGGAGCAACTATTGTCCCACCATTCTTCTGGTCAATTGTGAAGTTAAGCTGATTAGGGATCTGAATTAATAGCCGTCCGAATGATGTAGAATTATTATTATTATTAGTATTATTATGCTGTCGTTGTGGAAGGTTGTTAGGCTGTTGGTTTGTCATGTTTCCAGAATGTGTTTGAATGCTCAGCGTCTGAACGTCACCATCTGTTAAAAATGAACAATTAAATACACAACCAAAACCATGTAAACGTTATAGTAAAGCTTATTGAAGATTGAGAAACATATTGACTACTAACAAAGTAAATTATAAATCTTTTCCTACGTTTGATATTCTTTTTTCTGATTTTTTTCACTATGGACTTGATCCTTTTTAATGCTGTTTTCTCTCCATATTTATTCTGTAGTTCCTCTACTGTGTCTTCCAACCTCCCTGTTGTTCTTCTCCAACTGTGTTAACCAAAGACAAACAGTTAGAAGAATAAAATGTATGTACAATAGCAAAAATAAAGTTGGTCATTAGTTGATAGGGTTAGATACACCTGTAGACACATTCATACACCAGTTCAAAGTCAATGGACCGGCTGATGCTGCAGTGTTAGAGCACATGATGGCCGGTGAACAGCAGGTTAAACCAGAGCTAAAACAATAGTCTATGTTAGGACAATAGTATCTGATAATAGCTGATAACGGTCATAAAGTGCGAGGTAAGGTGTAAGTACTAAACTAAACATTTCATATTTGACAAATGTTTTGAGAAATGTTAAACAACGACAAAAATAATCAAACTAATCAACTTGTTTCTAATTTCACCATTTGAACTTAAAATAGGCCTATATAATACATGCGATTTAATGTGAGAGGAGAAGAAACAAATAACGTGTACATGAATGAATGTGTACATATTGTGAATTAATTTAATAAACGTATTTACCTAACATCCATAGCCTTCAGTAAATTAAGGCAAAGTTCCTTTTTGTGGACAAAGTGAACTTTGGAGCGCTTAAAAGTGTCATTTGGAACTCTTTATAGTTATTTTTATCAAAAAATATGTTGATAATAATTAGTTATGCCAAATGATAGTTTGGCATGCATGGGATTGTGTGTCCATAGTGAGAGAGAAATACTTTTATTATAGAAATACCTATTTTTTATTCTATTCTTTAATCCACAAATAAAATAGGTTTTTATACCTGCTCAAGTACTTCTTGATGAGTTTCTTCTGTATTGAACAGCGAATCTTCTCAGTCAGATCATCGCAAGATCTCAGGAATCCTCTCACACTGCTCGTGTTCACACGCTCCATCGCTGCACTTGTGTGTATGACTCGACCGATTCAAACTTCTCTCTGGCGACATGTAGGACTTGTTGGTTATGCAGGAACTAGTTATTTATGGCTTTCCTGAGGCCAACCTCCGTACATTCTACACACAACAGTGGGGCGGACCCCAGCCTAATAAATATTTCACGCACGCTCTAGCTCTACTAGCCTCAGACTGCTGTGCTACTGCAAAAAGTTGAAAGTCCTGTTTGCCTGAGCCTGACACAAGCTTCTGACCCAAAAACACAAACTTCCGAGCATTAACCCTGGACGACTGTGCCTCAAGGACTGAGGAGATTCCAGGAACATTCCAAGAGATTCAGGAGACTCTTCGAAAAGCTGAAAAATGGCGACGCAAAACCTAAAGGAGAGCGACTCCCCGTTGAGTTCTGGCGATGCCGGGCACAAGTATCATCCGGCGTGTGAGTGCGCCACGGGCAAAGAGTGTCGTTTAAGAGCTGCGCTGGACTGTATGTTTAAAGATCATTTTAGAGACCAAATGGTCGGCTTGATGCACAGGATCATCGACGCTGCGTGTGATATGAAAAACGATTGTGCGGAGGATACCAAACGTGTGACAAATCTCAAAAATGAAATGGATGACGTAAGAGGCTTGATAAAGTCATGGCCTGATGTAACACCCATGTTTTTTAACGGCAAAGAGCCGATCGGCGTAATCCTCAGAAAAGTTCTGGATGTGTTGCGTGAATGTAGTGACGAATTCCAAATCATCGAGATACTCGCTATTTGTACATTCGTAACAGATCTCTGTGTGTCACTGGTGTCAAAAAATGCAAAAACTGACGTTGGTGAATTAGTTGAAAATCTGGTCAACTATACCCTGGAGCAAAACATGATAGCCTGCAGAAATTTTCTATTCTGGTTAGACCATCTGTAAATGTCTTTCACTCAAATTTCTTCAATGTATGAAAGTAAAATGTTGAAATAAAATTCTGGTAAAAAATGTCTGAGCTCATAATATTTAGAATAATTCAATATTTGTTTTCTGCATTTTAATTACTGTATTCCCGAGGCTGCAACCATTTCCATTCCAGAGTGGACACGCCCTGTGGTCCCATTTTTATGTCTTCATCCAGAGCTTTCATCAAAAGTGCCTTTTCCCCGCTTCGCAACATAGCCATCCTACAGCTTTCCGCCCCTGCGACACCCGTATCAGGCCAAACAGAGGAGTGGGTGGGTTACCTGGATATGTCTCACCAGGATATGTCTCACCAGCGCCCTCCGGCTTGTCAGAATCCTGACATGCGTCGGGAACAGGAACGCCTTGACACCTTTCAGAATTGGACTCTTGCACCAGTAAGTCCGGCCGAGCTTGCCAAAGCTGGTTTCTACTACCTTGGCCAGGGCGACAGAGTGGCTTGCTTCAGTTGTGGAGGCCAGCTTAGCAACTGGGAACCGGGAGATCGGGCAGTATCAGAGCACCAGAGGCATTACCCCAACTGCCGCTTCGTTCGAGGTGACCGTGCAGATAATGTACCTTTATCTATCCTTTCCAATGGATCGGCAATGAAACAGTGTGAAGACAGGTTGCTCACATTTGTCTACTGGCCCTCAAGAATAACTGTTCGACCAGACCAATTGGCTAAGGCTGGTTTTTACTATGTTGGTCGTAATGATGACGTGAAGTGCTTTTGTTGCGATGGTGGACTCAGATGTTGGGAGTCTGGTGATGATCCATGGGTAGAACATGCCAAGTGGTTTCCAAGATGTGAATACCTGCTGCAAGAAAAGGGCCAAGAGTTTGTTCATCAGATTCAAGCAAGATTTCCAAGACTATTTGAGCAGCTATTGACTAATGGAGACAGCGACTCAAGAGAATTTGTGAGAGAACAAGAGAACAATCCTGTGGTGAAGTCTGCTTTAGAGATGGAATTTGAGCGTGGCCTGGTGAAGCAAACCGTTCAGAGCAAAATTCTCGCAAGTGGAGAAAATTACAAAACCGTTCAAGAGTTGGTATCTGATTTACTAAGAGCCGAGGAAATGGCATCAGATGGTTTTACTTTTCTTAAGAAACATCATCTTGCCGTGTCACAGCACCTAAAAAGTGTGCAGAGCTTAATGGACCATCTTCTAGAGGAGAACGTCATCTCACAGAAAGAGTATGACATTATTCGTAACTGCACTACAGTCAAGCAGCAGACAGGGCAGCTCATTGAGTTAGTCCTGTCGAAAGGAAATGCAGCAGCAGAGGTCTTCCGCAACTGGATCAAGAAGAATGATGTCTGCCTGCTGAGAGAACTGATGGCCCAGACAAATGATGCTGCATCACCGAGTCAAGATCTTTCAGTCTTGCCTATGGAGGAACAGTTAAGAAGACTTCAAGAGGAGCGCACCTGCAAAGTTTGCATGGATAAGGAAGTGAACATTGTCTTCATCCCCTGTGGTCACCTAGTTGTGTGCAAAGAATGTGCGCCTTCTCTGCACAAGTGCCCCATATGTAGAGGATTGGTCAAAGGCGCCGTCCGTACTTTCCTATCATAAAGTTTTCCTATCATTTGGATTTAACTTGATGCATAAAAACAAAGGAGAAGTTTATTATTTTCACTCGATCCAGTGACAACATTTTTGGATTTACAAACATTTAGGATGTATTTCATTTTTAAGTTAATTTGACAGACTATTGTTAAAGACCTTTAGCGCATTCCAGCGTATTGAGTTAAAACGTGATAAATATCTCATAATTACCGAATTCAGGGGTGTTTAATAACTTCAATAGCACCGGCTGATTTAAGTTTTTCTTCAAACAAAAGTAATTTCCTGATAAATCTTCGTACACCTACATGTGTTTTGTTGTATGCACAGATTCTGAGGGTCGCTTATAGAAAGAGGCATCCTTGTCTTTGTTTCGCGGTATTTTTAAAAACATAGAACCAGAGAACAGAGAACCTTGTGCAGCATATCCGCACAAAGGGTTAAAATATACATTTTAGCGCTATTTAAAAACTAGGACGGTATAACAATATAATGTAAATGTCTCGCGTATCAAATCAAGATACAAATCAAGCCAATTCATGTGAATACTGTCGTATATGAACAAAGAGAAGACCTAGAGTTCACTAACATTACAGCTAACTGTAGGAAAGTGTAAAGAAAACGCCATACAATCACACCCGGCAATACGATAAGTGTTACGCTAGCGATGTTAAACAATTTCAAAATCTTTTAAACAAAGTCTTGTTTCAGAGTCGATATGCTCCGGTGAAAACTATGTGAACTTTGATTAGGCCGAGAACAATAGCGCTTTTATTTAACAATTATTTTCAATAATATTGAAAAACGGTTCAATAACAATGTTCAATATAAACAAGAATCTGACTCTAATGCCACTGTGCTTGTTTCACATATAACTGTTGATTGTTTCACATATAATAGTTAGATGATTTATCTAACGATCGAAATTTACGATATGTTAAAACATTTCGGCATTCTGCCGAATAAAAAGAAGATCATAAAACTCTGGTGTCAAAGTGTGGACGGAATAAAAAATGAATCACCCCCACCTTTCACGTAAAAATACCACGCATCAACCGTAATAATAACAAAATAAGTGTAATAGTTAGACGAGTTTGAAGTGTAATAGGTAACAGAAAAACAGCAATACTCATCTTTGACGTCGATGTTTCGTAGACATAGCAGAAAGATGTTCTAAAAGAAATATGATTTGTTTAGTCTTGTAGTCGTGTAGAAGGAGGACCTATAATGTATAGGATACATTCCTATATGAACATGTTTGACCACGCTCTATGTACTTTTTGCAAACTGTGCAAAAACTAAAGAAACAAGATGTCAATGACAGACATTCAAAAGCTAAAACGGATCACTATAATGGCTTTTCTGTATTTGTTTTAAATGGCTCATGATGATGAAGAATTAGAATTTACTTTTGTGCAATTTTATCAGCAGGTTTTACCAAAGTGTGGAACTTTGTTAAACAGCCTCAAGCTTTGATGAATATGCATCTCTCGGTGCAATAGTTTAAGTGTAAAACAGCTTGTGTGATTCGTGTTTGTGTGATTGATATCAATTTAGTCAAACTATCACTTAAATTCTTAATCATCATTTATTTCTATAAATGACTCTCAAAGAAAACGTCTTCACTTAAAAAACATACGGTCCAACATACAACATGTGAAACAGTGTCGCCTGCTATCTGAACAAGATGACTAAATCTAGCGGAGTAATAAAACCATCATCATTTGGAAACTTTTATGTATGTATTTGTGTATCACAAATTCTTAGTGAATTGGTCTTTTGAATCTTACACATGTGATTCCTGTATAAAGATTATGTTTTTAAGTTAGTCCATAGTCTTTACAAGAGTGTGACAAAATACACCCAAAGATAGGAGAATATCTAACTGTAGATTGTGATCTGAGAGATCTGAGATCTCTTTAATTTTGTGTGTTGAAGTGTTAGTAGGCATTAGTTAATAACAAAAACTTTAAATCAACATAATATTAATAAAATATGGTTAAATTACAGTTTGAAAATGTTTATTTACAACGTTGTGCGTTGTGAGTGAGATGTTAGAGAAATCTGGTTGCACTATGCCTGAAACATTTATGTAGGACTGTCAAAAATCATCCGTTATCATGGTTTAGTTGTATTTTAAAAACACTGTTTTTTCTTTTTTCTTAAAAATGATCTTGTTTCATCGTATTCATATTTATCAGGTTGATGTTTGTAGAAATAAGCAAAAAGAACAAGTTAATGGCCTTGTGTCAGACTTTGTGACACTTAACTTTTTATTCTAACTTTGAAAAGTGTCATACAGTATTTGATTTTTACACACGCAGTGTTTTCGCCAACTGACCTACCCCTGAAGTTATGACTTCTGAAGGCCTCTCATGCGCAGATTCGCTCGGTTGAAAAATGGTATGTTGTCATTTAACTCATTAAACATTAACTCTTTATTGCGATGCTCCCCAACAGATATTTTATTCTAATATTACTTATTCTAACCCCTACCAGTCCACTAATACTCTACTAACACTAATGAGAGTTTACTTTACACACTCTGACTCTCACAAGCGAGTTAGTGGGCATGCAGGTGCGACACTACTATAGTCAACAACCAAATTATGACTTAAAACCGTTTTAAGTATTACATTAAAATGGTAAATTATGAAAAGTTGAAATTATGATAAAGTAAATATTCCATAGTGACATTTTCTGAATTCAATATAATTGTATTTGTGAAAATGATTCAGTACCGAATCTTCAAGAAACTGCATGTTTCTGCAGTTCGTGTAGGCCTCTAAGACTATGAATAACTAAAAAATGATTATTGATGAACTTGAATAACTTGAATTTTGTTGGCAATGTAAAAAAAATTGTCTTCCCATACCGGGAGTCGAACCCGGGCAGCCTGGATGAAAACCAGGAATCCTAACCGCTAGACCATATGGGAGACGTTGATACTTCTCGCGGCACATTTGAAAGGCTGCACTGCACGGTACAATATAATGCAGGATCATGGTTATGCCGAGCCACAGGAGAAGTTTTAATTAAATTCAAATTTAATTTATCGGTATGTAAATAAATATCGGGATAGCTTTTCCCAGGTGGAAAGAGCTAATGAAGGAGAAAGCCTTTGAAAGGGAAGTTGCCTGCTTTCTTCTCGACGGGTAAGTCAAAGGTACGGTCTAAATGACAAACTTGGTTGTGTAAATAATTATATAGGCAGCATAACGTTAGAACATGTACAATTAAACTCGATGAAGCGCTATCGGAAGACATGTTGTCATAGATTCTTGGCACATTTACCAAAGTTGAAAAAGCCAGTAGATGGGAGAACCGCTAGAGAGCACTATTCGTTTAAATAGAATTTCACCGCTAGATGGGAATCTTTTAAAATCTTTAACAAAAAGGCCTGCAAAATCGAGGAGGTCAAAGGGCATGGTTCCTGCTATAGCTCTCCCCAAAGTCTGTTCATGCGGCCACCATCAGCTAATGCTAACATTTGAAACTTCTACATGTATTTTGAGTAGATGACCGATAGTATATTCTCAGTAAAGGGTTTCACCCTAGTTTGGGAGATACAAGTAAAAATGATCTTATACGATCTTATACTTTGAATTAAGACGATGTGTAATTTTTACTTATCACACATTGCGTCTCTCAAATTGTGTGGTGATTTTCCAAATGATACAACTTAGTCTAAATAAGAGCAATGTGAAGTCCTCGGATTTCTTAAAAACAACGCAACAGCAAAACATTGTGACAAACTTTGACAACATGTTTCATGGACAAAAGATCTAAGACGTCTAAGCACAGTTTTTCAACAATCTAAAGTTTTTGGACAGACGCTGTTTAGTAAAAAGAAATCTTCTAAGAAGATAAATAGAAGATATGATTTTAATAAAACTTTAAACTTTTAATGTTATGCTCTTAAATGAATTTGAACAGTTAGTATAAAACTCTGGATGTAGCATGCTCTGAAACGCAGACTAGACAACTTAAACTATTTGCTTTTTGGATTGTTTTTATCATTGCAGAAAGAAATACTTCGCCTCTCTGGAAATGTAAGGTGTTTTTATTTTAGCTAAAACTTTGTTTACATTTTATTAAATTATTTATTTATTTCATTTTGAAAATGTAGTTTTCTGTGATGGTCGTGTTTAGGTGTATGGGATAGCTGTGGAAAGCCCCCACCATAAAAATTGAAACCCCCAGATGGACAAAAAATGCTGGTTGAATCTTTTTCATATAAATCAGATTTAAGACGACCAAGTACAGTTTTTGAACAGACATTGTTTAATAACAATTATACTTTAGGTCACCGTTAAGCAAAATAATTGATATCATACATAAGTCTTCTAAAAGATAAATAGAAGATGAGTATGTATTCAAACTTTAAAGATTTAATTTAATCAATCTTTTAAAATATCTAATGTAAACGTTTAAGGTTATGATTTGAAATAAATTTAGTGTGTACAAAACTTTGGCTCTGGAAAGGCGTTAGCAGACTAACATGACATACGCTCTGACACGATGCACAGAGGCTCGGTCTGTCACTCGATATCCTGAAGCTATTATTATTGTCAAGTAACTTCTTTCTCAGCGCTGATCGGAAGGACCTTATTTCTGGAAGATTCCCAGTTTCTAAATGTTCTCATGGTTGCTCTCTCTGAAGATAAGCCTATGTTGTTGTCATTTTCTCACAGATACAACTTAAGGAATTATTGAACATTTCACAGGCGTGAGATGACTTGTGACGCTTCAAATTATTTTACATACCCATGATAAATAAAAAAATATACTTTAAGTTCAAGTCGAATTTTTCCACAGACCATCGTTGTAGAATATTTTGTTTTTATTAAGACTTTTAATAATTTATTTAAATGTTATTTTTAAAAGATATCATTAAAACTTTTAAGATTTTACTTTGAAGTAAATTCAACACAACATTCACAATGTCTCATCCCATCACTGAATACACTCCTCTGAGTCAGAGACGCTGGTGTGAGAGAGAACCACTCTGTGATTTATGTTAACTCTCTTAAGACCTTCTTGAACATGTAAGTTCAAGAGTTGTAAGTTTCTAAACATGTAAGATGAATTTTATTCTTTTTACAAGCATTTCAGTAGATTTTTTTTTTTTTTTTTTTAGTAAGATATTTATTTTATATTATTATTGTATGTGATGTTTAATCTCACTTTCACTGTGCTCAGGAATGTGGATGGGGGATCCTGTTTCATATGTCAGAGCATGCAGGAATAGGGGGGCGCACATAGACAGACACTCACACACACAGACACACACACACACGTGTGTTTTACTTTTTGACGCACATACATTAGAAGCGCGTGCGCTCCTTATGTTTTGAGACTGTGAGGTCATTCAGGAATGACTATATGAATTCAGTTGTGTAAAACAATTTTGAACCCATTCATACATTGCATTTTTGTGGACATCCATGGTAGGACATACTTCAACTTTCTAAAACATGTAAGATGATTTTATATTCTTTTATCTAAAACAATTGGATCAATAAGATATTTATATTTTATATACTTTTAAAGGCATGTTTTCAACTTTAGTTTAATTATTTTTGTGACCCATTCGTATGGACAATGATGTGTTAGGAGCTACTTCTTCAACTCTCTCTAAAATAATGTAAGATGAATTTATTTATTTATTTATTTATTCAGCTAAAACAATTGGTTTTAGTAAGCTTTTTTATATACTTTTATTCAGCTAAAATAATTGGTTTCAGTAAGCATTTCATTTATACTTTTATTCATCTAAAACTAAAACAATTGGATCAATAAGATATATTTTATACTTTTAAAAAAGATCAGAATATTTTTCAACTTGTTAGTCTGATATAGATTTCACCGTGCTCAGGAATGCTGTTTCAGATGTCAGAGGGCTCGCAGGAATAAGGGGGCGCGCATAGACGAGCGCGCGCCCCACTCTTACTGCTCACAGACAGACACGCGCGGATCCCTATGTCATTCAGGCAAAAACAGGGTTTTTGTATTTAGACTTTTAATAATTCATTGATTTGAAACATTTTTAAACTTTTAGGATTATAATTTCAGCCCCCTGATATCTTGATCACTGAAGTCAGAGACCGTCCAGACTTACAAACATGTATACAAACATATATTGTGTAAGCATTCCATTATTTAATTCCATTCCTTAGTTTAATTGTTTTAGATTTTATAATTTATATTATATAAATTATATAAAGGATAGAATATAAAGGATAGAATATTTTATGTAATTTTTATCTAAAACTAAAATAATTGGTTTTAGTAAGCTTTTTATTTTATATACTTTTAAAGGTATGTTTTTCAACTTTAGTTTAATTGTTTTATATTATATAATTTATATTATATAAAGGATAGAATGTTTTATGTAAGATTATATATTTTCATTTATACACTTTTAAGGAACAGTGTGTTTTTCAACTTTTAAAGAACAGTATGTGTTTGTGTGACATACACTTCTCACTTCCCACTGCGGAGGGAGGGAGGGAGCGCGATGCTTGGGGATGTCTGTGACATACACACATAACTAGACAGAAACCCATATAACCACACTCACACACACGCACACACACACACACACACACACACACACACACATGACACCATATAACCACACTTCACACACATGACACCATATAACCACACGCACACACATGGAACACAAAGGGTCTATGACACACACACACACACACACACACATACACACATATATAACATGACACCGGCTGTTTGAATCCGTCAAAACTATCCGGCAAAAACTATCCGGCAAAACAACATCTGTTTTATTTGATTCAGACAAAACTACCTGTCAAAACTATGATTTAGTCCTAGATAGGTCATAGGGCAAAAACTAACTGTCACACTACATGATCGATAGGGCAAAGGTTAATCCCATGACCTCATCCGGGAAGTTCAACCCATCAATCATAAAAGGTCACAGGAAGTTCAACCTGTCAAAAGGTCAAAGGTCAAAGTCGTAAATCATTTTGACACATGGTGTCCTATAAGGACTACTTTTGTATTTGAAAGAACATAAATCTCTTACTGTACTCCTCAAATTGCAACAACAGAAATAAATGTAAAGACAGGTGTTTTAAGCATGTTTTTACACAGGTGGGTAACCTAATGTTGCCTGAGCAGGTGATTCACCAGAGCCTGCCTGATTTCAAGAGCCGGAGCATCAGTTTCACCCCGGGTGTGTTGCTGAGGCTGTTGAGGAGCTGGATGTACCTGTAATGCTGCAGGTGGTAGCTGCTGGTTTTCCCCTTCACATATATTGTGGAGAATGCAGCATGCAGCTATACTGTAGGCATGAAATCATGGTCTATGTCACACATTTTGGCCAGGACACGCCATCTGGTTTTTAGGGGTCCAAATGTATGTTTACCTTCACACGGATGGTGCTGAGCTGCTCAATGAAAAATGTTTGTGCTTCTGTCAAATTCTGATATATTTTTAAGATGGAAAAATGTGGTTTTACAGATACTAGACACGTGACTTTCAAAGGAAAGATTGGTATCAAACGGCACACCCAGGTTCCTAACCGACGACGAAGACTTGACAGAGCAGCCGTCAAGTGTTAGACAGTATTCTAGGTTATTACGTGAGGACGTTTTTTGTCCAATAATTACAATCTCTGTTTTTTCAGAATTTAGGAGTAGGAAATTGCTAGTCATCCAGTTTTTTATATCAGCTATGCATTCTGTTAATTTTGTGAATTGGTAAGTTTCGTCAGGTCGTGAAGAAATATAGAGCTGAGTATCGTCAGCAAAACTAATGCCATGTTTCCTATTGATATCTCCTAATTTTAGCATGTACAGAGTGAACAGCAAAGGTCCTAGTACTGAGCCTTGTGGTACTGAACTTGTGATCGATAAGACATCTCTTCATTTACTGCTACAAACTGATAACGGTCAGATAAGTATGATTTAAACCATGCTAGTGCAATTCCACTAATGCCAACATAATGTTTGAGTCTATTTAAAAGAATGTTGTGGTCAATAGTGTCAAATGCAGCACTTAGATCGAGTAACACTAACAGACAGATAAAACCACGATTAGATGATAAGAGCAAATCATTTGTGTCTCTAATGAGAGCTGTCTCAGTACTATGGTCCGGTCTAAATCCTGACTGGAAATCCTCTCTGATACCATTTCTTTCTAAAAAGGAACACAGTTGTGAGGATACTGCCTTTTCTAGTATCTTTGACAGAAAAGGTAGATTCGAGATCGGCCTGTAATTAACTAATTCTGTAGGTCAAGTTGCGTTTTTTAACAAGTGGTTTAATCATAGCCAGCTTAAAACTTTTTGGTACGTATCCTAGAGACAAAGATGAATTAATATATTGAGAAGAGGATCTATGACCTCTGGAAGCATCTCTTTCAACAGCTTAGTCATAGTATCTAGTATTAGTATAGGGTCTAACATACATGTTGTTGATTTAGATGATTTAACGAGTTTAGAAAATTCTTCGATTGTATCTTTTGTCATGGATAGATGCACTTTTTTGATGGATAGATGCACTTTTATCATGGATAGATGCACTTGTATGATGGATAGATGCACTTTTATCATGGATAGATGCACTTTTATCATGGATAGATGCACTTTTAGATGCACTTCCATCTACGACATATTTTAATATAACTCCTATTGTATTTGACTGAAAGAAGAATGTCACTTACACCTATATGGCTTGATGGAAAAATTGGCAGAGGGTGTAACACTTCAGTTGAAGTTTGACAACGCCTGTTGAGTATGTTTCTGCTAAGTCATGAAGTAAGTGTGATGTGTAACTCAGATAGGTATGAATAGGAATAGGGCAACATCTTTTACATATATCCTGTTGCTTAAGAGAGACAAAGCTTGCAAAACTGCTGTTTTGCATGTCAGTCAAGCAAACAAGACACATATAACTCCAGCTTTGCAATGAAGTATAAGTGTGAAGGTAAAAACTGTTGCTGTAGCATTCCCGGCTGAACAGATGTAATTTACTCTCAGGAACTGATGTTTATAAAGGATTTCATTTCCAAAATCACCGTAAGAGCTGAATAAAAGCAAACAAACAAATAAACATTAGACATCTGACTGCAGATTGTATATAAATGTCCATAACAATAAACTAATGAATTCACATTTGCAATCTAAGTGGCTACACCATAAATAGTGTGACAATAAATGAAGTGTTTAGTATGCAGGCTAATATAATAACTTTGAAGCTGTTTAGATTGAATGATATTAAGAAGAGGATCTATGACCTATGGAAGCATCTCTTTCAGTAGTTTAGTCAGTATAGGGTCTAACATACATGTAATCGATTTAGATGATTTAATGAGTTTAGTAAAATCTTCCTCTCTTATAGAAATGAATTAATCAAATTTGTCCTCAGGGACACTTCTCTCTGGTGCGCACCATTCGAAGGATTACGCACTCTGAGTCCCAGTCTTTTTGCGCTATTATGTAATTTGTTGGTTTGTATAACACGCAGAAAAATGTGTCACAGGGATATTATCTTCATCAAAAATGAAGGCAATAAAAAATGTATGTGGTTTCATTTAAAAAAAAAATTCGGAATGTTTACCTCAGCTGTTAGACGCCAGACTGACGCTATAAAGACGGAAGTGGATGCACGCACCAGTTGTCTTTCGTTTCGGAGCCGATCGTTCTTTATGACGGTGTCTCTGAAGGGTGTTGATTTATTCAACAAGCGAGTGTGTCGGTGCTTCTGCTGGAAGTCTCTCCCGGTGCTGGTGGTTCTACAGCGCGAGTGCAGCGGTGGTCGTGATCCTTCTGAGCTCTCAATTGCTGCTTTAACAGCATTCCTTTTGTGTTTGTCTGAAGGCCGGTTGAGGGCGAAGAAAGTGAGTGCTTATCTGGTACAGGCTGGACACAGGACAGGACATCCCTGACAGGAATGTGTTGCTGCGATCATTCCCCCTGTGTGTTCCGGCACTGGTGAGAGTTTTTATTTCCTCAAAGAGCAACACGGGTGCATTTGCGCCTTTTTCAAGATGTCATTCCACCCGTGCGTTTCTGGATGTGGTCATTCCCTGTCCCCCTCTGACAGTCACAATAGTTGCATCACGTGTTTGGGCTTTTTTTTAAGGAGCATGTACAATTTCCAACATAAATGTTACCATTTGATGCATTGTACCAGAGCACAGCACAGCTTACATACCAGGCTTACAGCACGCTGAAGCAGCTTTTGTGGACCGTTCATGTTCCCATTGCGGGAATATGACCATCTCGGTGCTGAGTTCGAGACTCGCCTTAGTCCGCAAAGGTGGAGTCCCCATTACCACGCCCCACCCCAGGGTGCCGTGTGGGATGGGGGATTGGAGGGTCATAGTGATGGCTTCCCATTCCGGTAACCAATCCCTGTGGGCCCCTCCCTCCTCTATAACTCCGCAGCCGGTGGACTACCCCGTTGAGAGCGCTGGTCCCACTGTAATGGATCCACCAGCCGTTTCATTCGGGGCCCCTCCAGAGGACAGGATGCCGATTGCAGCATCGGAGGGTGAGCTGAGCTCTGGAGATGATGAATCAGCTGCGTTTATCCCCTTCGGGGAGTGTAACGGTGCCCGAGCCAGATCCAGAGATGTCAGCTATGCTGAAACAGGCTGTCGGGCTGTCAGGCTCGCAGAATCCTATAGGAATCCTATATATGTATCTTCCACATGTTACCTCCCTACGGGCAGGTTGAGGCTTCCACAGCGTTTTCCTTTCAAACGAAAGAGCACGCTTTCCCAGTGTTATCCAAGTCTGACTGAGTGGGTCTTGTGGAACAGCAGTGACTTCCTGTCCCATCTCCGCCCCAATAATGTGGGGGGATCAGAAGGCTTTTGTCTAGGCACTGGAAGGTGGCAGCACTAGTGGCGTTTTAATAGGGATCCCAATCAGTTGACACGTCGGCTACGTCGAACGTGAGCAACTGAAAGGGAATGTCTCGGTTACGTATGTAACCCTCGTTCCCTAAAGGAGGGAACGGAGACGTAGTCCAGTCGCTACTATTGCTGGACCACCGCTGACTCCGGGCTCGGCTCGACTCCTCAGCAAAGACAAGTGGTGCTTGCATCCACTTCTGTATTTATACCCGCGCTGCGGGGCGGAGCGTGCATGCAATGCTCACATGCCAATTTGAGCATTGGCTCTTTTTATAAATACTCGAAGATGTCAGGCTCCCTAAGCGTGATCCCAATCAGTCGACACGTTGACAAAGTCTCTGTTCCCTCCTTCAGGGAACGAGGGTTACATTCAGAACTGAGACTTCACATGGTGCCAGATGTTGGTCTCCATGCCCATATCGGGCAATTTTTGTTTGTAATCCTGATTTTCTCCTATTTATGGTATTATCTTACAGCTAAAAGGTGTATAGGTAAAATGAAAACAATGAAAAAAGTGCAATATTATTATTGCTCAGAAAACAGAAGGTTGGTATTTTGCTTGTAGGATCAGTGGACTGTGGCATAACATCCTCACATTGCCTCACACACACTCCATCTGAACACCAGAGGGCATCTCACACACACTCCTTCTGAACACCAGAGGGCATCTCACACACACTCCATCTGAACACCAGAGGGCATCTCACACACACACTCCTTCTGAACACCAGAGGGTGTCTCACACACACTCCATCTGAACACCAGAGGGCATCTCACACACACTCCTTCTGAACACCAGAGGGCATCTCACACACACTCCATCTGAACACCAGAGGGCATCTCACACACACTCCTTCTGATCACCAGAGGGTGTCTCACACACACTCCTTCTGAACACCAGAGGGCGTCTCACACACTCCATCTGAACACCAGAGGGCATCTCACACACACACTCCTTCTGAACACCAGAGGGCGTCTCACACACACTCCTTTTGAACACCAGAGGGCATC
This sequence comes from Abramis brama, assembly GCF_963993115.1. NCBI lineage: Eukaryota > Metazoa > Chordata > Actinopteri > Cypriniformes > Leuciscidae > Abramis > Abramis brama. The sequence goes on from NC_139974.1 coordinate 40,642,467, forward strand.
TCACACACACTCCTTTTGAACACCAGAGGGCATCTCACACACACTCCATCTGAACACCAGAGGGCATCTCACACACACTCCATCTGAACACCAGAGGGCATCTCACACACACTCCATCTGAACACCAGAGGGCATCTCACACACACACTCCATCTGAACACCAGAGGGCATCTCACACACACTCCATCTGAACACCAGAGGGCATCTCACACACACACACAACATATATCCCTCTGAACACCAGAGGGCGTCTCACACACACTCCATCTGAACACCAGAGGGCATCTCACACACACTCCTTCTAAACACCAGAGGGTGTCTCACACACACTCCTTTTGAACACCAGAGGGCGTCTCACACACACTCCTTCTGAACACCAGAGCGCGTCTCACACACACTCCATCTGAACACCAGAGGGCGTCTCACACACACTCCATCTGAACACCAGAGGGCATCTCACACACACTCCTTCTAAACACCAGAGGGCGTCTCACACACACTCCTTTTGAACACCAGAGGGCGTCTCACACACACTCCATCTGAACACCAGAGGGCATCTCACACACACTCCATCTGAACACCAGAGGGCATCTCACACACACTCCTTCTGAACACCAGAGCGCGTCTCACACACACTCCATCTGAACACCAGAGGGCATCTCACACACAATACATCTGAACACCAGAGGGCATCTCACACACACACTCCATCTGAACACCAGAGGGCATCTCACATACACTCCATCTGAACACCAGAGGGCATCTCACACACACACAACATATATCCCTCTGAACACCAGAGGGCGTCTCACACACACTCCATCTGTTACGTGCCTCCCAGTCTAGGGGGTCAGGGAGGCAGTAACAAGGAAATTACTAAAGAGTAGGCAACCAAGAACTCTCATCTCCTGTCCCACCACTCTACAGAGAAAAATCACACTGATTTTTGTAACACTCAAGAATGACTTTATTTAGTCCAAAGTACAAAAAAAAGGGGAAGCATCAATAGGCTTCAGGAGGGGACAAGGCCAAAACAACAAACATAAAATTCTAACCTTTGAGGGGGTATACTTTCTTAACCTTTCAAAGCAAGATGCAAAATAGTAAGTTCTTACCTTAGTCCCTATCTAACCAAACACATGAGAAAACATGGATGTGAACAAAAATGGCATCCGCCTCCCTACGGCTTCCCAAATTAACTAAACCAAAATTTTATAAGCAAAGTCAAAATTGTAAATGTTTTAAACTCAAGGCTCTTACAGTAGTCAAATGAAGTTAAGAAAACGTAGCTCAACTGCAGTCCAAGTCTGCTTAGGTCAACAACAACAAGTAATCAACAAGCAGTGTTGTGTGTAACACGTTACAAAGTAGCGCGTTACAGTAACGTAACTACTTTTACGGGTAAAAAGTAGTGTAACGCGTTACTACTAAAAATTTGGTAGCGAAACGTAGTTCCTTTTTCAATTCGGCGCAACGTTACTTTTCCCATGGATATATTTGACAGCGACACTGCCTCAGCTGTGCGCTTGAGAGAAGACAACTGTTGAGAACTGAAGAAAACGATTTAGTTTCATATTTATGTTTAAATTAAATTAAATAAAGTTTAAACCTATGGGCACGAGAGACGCTACTGTAGATAAGCGCCAAAAGTCCTCATTAAGACTCTTACTCTCTGTTCTTTTATTTATCGGAAATATTGAACTTAACCCTGGTCCGGGCAAAAATGCCTTTATGTCCGCTTTTCTATATTTCCTGGGATTTTATACTCATGTTTTAAATAACACTCTGGGCATGGGTTTACATGCAGGTGTCCCACACATGGATTTATCTCAGTGGTTCTCAACCTTTTTTGGGCCAGCGCCCCCTATCCAATATCCAAATCTCTGAACGCCCCCCACCCCCCAAATAATGAGCGACCTGGAACGAGTGGGAGTTAACAGATGAAATAAGTGCAAAATTGTCTTTTATCAATACAATTGAACTGTACTCCACAGTGATTAATCCAAAAAACAAGTTATAAACTGCATTGGCATAGCAATACCAGTGTTTCTCACAGGATTTTTGGTAAATCTGTGGTGGGTGGACCTTGGGCCTTCTAGGGGGGTTTGGGGGTATGCCCCCCCTAAGAAAATTTTGTGCATTTTAATGTTAAATTCATCAATCTGGTGCACTTTGAGAGTTCAAAATTAAAAGTGCCAACCCATATTCAGTGTGCAAATTAAACAAAGAAAAATTCAAACCTCTTTTAGTTGTGTCTGTCTACATTACACTACTACATAATAATAGTTATAATATTAATCCCATGATAGCCATATATTGTAAAACAAATGCACTGAAAAATAAAGGACGGTCATTAAAGCGGTAATGTTTGCACTTAGGTTTTATTACGCATTTAGGAGAGTATTGCAAGAAGCTGCTTACATTAACCTTACTTTCGAAAAATAAATAAATACAATCATGATTTTTCATGAAAAATTATGTTAGAATTGTAGGCCTAAAATACCTTGGTATTAGCTTCTTTTCATCAATGGTATAATTAATACAATTACAATTAATTTGGTTTGTTGTGATTCATTTGTGTTCATAATCGGTAAAAAATCTTCTAACAAGATTAAACACATATGAACAATTAAATTATTATTATATTATTAATTATTTTTATATCTTGAAACTACCCAAGCAGCGTTTCGTGCTCAGATGTGACGGCGGAATGAATACATTACCAAAATGTGATTGCAGAATATATTTAAATGATCCATCAAATTGTCATTTTCTCCTTACTGTCTTGCGAGTTAACAATAATGCCTGACCAGTAAATTACTTGGTGAACAAAGAAAACATTTTGGCATTAGGGATTGGAAATAGTTAATGCCTAAAAATGTAAAAGTTTTACCTTATAAATAGAATAAAGTTTAATTAATTTAAAAATTCGTCGCCAGAGTGAATGGGAACATGATTTATTGAAAATATTTGAAAAAAATATAAGTGTTTCTTAAGTCAGTACTTTTTAATGGCTTGTCAACTTTCCATTCCTCCGCTGCGTGATTCTGCACCACCGGATTGTTGTCAGCGCCAAACACATTTCTGAGCGCGTGAATGCTGATTCTTGTCAGCGCTGGATTAGTCAGTGCTTGAGCACTGGTCTATGACTGGAAAAATAATAGAGTCGTTGCAAAAGTAACGATAGGCTACATGTCACTTTAAACTGGAAGATTTTAGAATGTTAGGCATTCTAAACTTTTGAATAAGAAATAATATCAAGTCGTCAAAAAAATACAACTCGTCAAAACTCCGGTGAGAACACTCACAGCACCCGAACTTGACTGCACATCATATTTTTGACATTATTGATACTGTTTTCAATCGTAATGCAATAGAAATGAATACAAAAAAACCTGCGTAGTGCCTACCTACAACACTGACGGTCGACTTGCGGTCAGGACTAGAGCGGGTGCGGACGGATGTTGTTGTTTTTTTAGCGCTGCTGAGATATTCTTTCACGCGCACCATAGATGCGCGTGCACACACAATATGATGGATATCACACTCTGCGCATGTTTTACAACATCATTTAACAAAAAACATAGTCCTAACACTTTTTAAATAGCCCACTTAAAGTGTTTATTACAGCTAAATTACTAAATGCTTAAAATGAATAAAACTCGTGAACGCCCCCCTTTCAAAAATCTTGCTTCCAACGCCCCCCGTTGTTCTTTGAACGCCCCCTGGGGGGCGGTACCACCCCCGTTGAGAACTATTTATTATATCGCAAAGACAGGACTGATAGAACTGGTGGTGGTGTTGCTCTTTATGTAAATAAAAAATATGCACATTCTATAGTAAAACTACCAACAGTATCAGAGTCACTTCAATTGGTTACTCATTTTACAAATCAATTTTCAGTTACTATTATTGTCACATACAAGCCTCCAAATGTCAGTCCAACTGCATATTTATTGCAGTTCTCGGACTTAATAAAATCGGTTAAAACTAATGAGCTTGTTATTCTTGGTGACATAAATTTAAATTGGATTGATAATTCATCTAAACTTCTGAAAACAACTGCCATAAAATATGGTCTTCATCAATTAATTAAAGATCCCACCAGATTTGGTAAAACACAAAATTATGTTTTGGACCTTATTTTCACTAATCAACCCTCCAAGTATGGCATATCAGGAGTGATAAACACAGCAGTTTCAGATCATTCACTCATATATGTCATTAGGAAATGTTTTAAACAGCCAAAATGTCATAAAAATAATTACATTAAAAAAGTTCCAAATTCAAAATTGTCTCAGTTTAATGCTGAATTTGCTGATACTGATTGGAGTAACGAGATGTTTCTGCAAAATCCCAATCATGTTCTGTCAAATTTCCATAGGAGAGTGGAGACAATACGTCAACAATATACAACTACCTGTAAAATACATATTGGACAAAATACAGTACCTTGGGTAACTTCTGATATTTTACAGCTCCTAAAAAAGAAGGCCTCTTCCTTGAAAGCCTACAGATATTTAAAACACCTGAAGCTAAGCTTATTTTCACACAGTTTAGAAATAAGTGTAATTTTGAATTATACAAAGCAAAACAGTCTTATTATGAAAATCAAATTAGTCGAACAGTTTCCAACCCAAGAACATTATGGCGAACATTGAAATCTATAACTGGTGAAAATAAAATTAAAAATAATAATAGTTTACAAATATCCATAAATGGTACTCTTCTTACTGATCATGATAAAATTGCAAATTCTTTTAATGAGTATTTTATTGCATCTGTACAAGAATTATCCTCTAAATTTACTATTCCTCTGTTTCTCACATCAGTACCAGCATTATCTCAGCAATTCTCTTTTTCTGAAATTGTACAAAATGATGTAACCAATATTTTGTGTTCTCTGAATGCTTCTCATGCTTGTGATACAAATAATTTAAACATGACTTTTCTTAAAACTCATGCTAGTACTCTTATACCACTCTTTCATCATTTAGTTAATCTGTGTATTAGACAATCAGTATTTCCTGCCTTGTGGAAAACGTACTCGGTTACTAACGTAACCTCAGTTCTCTCTAGAAGAGGGAACGAGTACTGCGTCTTAAGCTAAGACACTGCGGGAAAAGTCTCTTTTCACGAATATTGAAGCAAAAAAATTATCCTTAATTTTGAAATATTGTAAAACGCATTTGCAGCAGCATACAGCCATAGGCGAGACGGCTCGCTCGCTCATTGGCTGCTCTGCGGCAACTGTATAAGCCTATCGAGCGCAGGCTGATGCAACATCAGACTCCTTGCCACTTCCCGCCGAAACGAGCGTGGCCTAGCCCTATAAAGGTAGCTCGAAAAGGCTGACTCACTTGATTTATTTCATCGCCGAAGCGAACCAGAGTGAATCGTACGCACGGCAAGGAACGCAGTACTCGTTCCCTCTTCTAGAGAGAACCGAGGTTACGTTAGTAACCGAGTACGTTCTCTTACGAGAGTCCTCTCGTACTGCGTCTTAGCTAAGACGCTGCGGGAACCCCTTGTAAAACGCCGTGCGTGCAGGGATCAACACCAATAAACCTGGAAGCGAAGCCCAGGATTTACAGTGCACAATCACTAGAGGGACTCACAGAGAGTCCTAGAACAGGAGGGAAAAAACCTCCGTCCCAATATAGCAGCGTAAACACAGACGCGATAATATGACATCACATAGACAAGGTAAAACCTGACTAATGTGGGAATGTGGGTCTTACGTAATACCGCCCGTATGACAGTTAGCAGCGCGCTGCGCCTGCAATCTCAGTGTTCGAATCAGACTACTGATTCAGCTACACCGACAACAGCTTAGCCTGTAAAGCAGGAACCTCAAGGTTATAAAACCTGATAAATGTAGACGGCGAGGCCCAACCTGTCGCCATACATATATTCTGTAAGGATATCCCACTAGACCAGGCCCACGACGAGGCAACGCCTCTCGTGGAGTGCGCTCTGACACCCAGTGGGCACTGAAGACCCCTGGAAGTGTAAGCTAACGCTATGGCGTCAACTATCCACCTGGATAGGCTTTGTTTCGAAACAGCCATTCCCTTGGAACGTCCACTGAACGAGACAAACAGCTGCTCAGTCTGTCTGAAGACAGCAGAGCGAGACACATAAGCTCTTAAAGCCCTGACAGGGCAAAGAGAACTTTTTGGCAAAATTTTGGCACATAACCGTGCCTAGGTTTGAGTATGACTCTAGAGTCACTAGGCCCAAACTCCAAGCAAGACGGGCTCACCGATAGCGCGTGCAGATCACCTATGCGCTTCACTGAAGCGAGAGCCAGCAAGAACACTGTCTTAAATGACAGATGTCTGAGGCTAATCGTCTGGATGGGCTCGAAAGGGGAACCTTTCATGGCCTCCAGAACCGTCGAGAGGTCCCATACAGGGACTGAGGGAGGTCTGGGAGGATTCAGCCTCCTAGCTCCCCTGAGGAAGCGAATGACCAAATCATTCCTTCCTATTGACTGACCGAGCGTTGTTTCAGAGAACGCTGCGATAGCCGCCACGTATACTTTGAGCGTGGAGGGGGCTCTGCCCATATCCAACAGCTCCTGTAGGAAGGAGAGAACCTCTGTCACCTCACAGTCGAGGGGTGAACATCCCCGAGCTATGCACCAGCTGGTGAATACCGACCACTTTGAAGCATAGAGCCGTCGAGTCGACGGCGCTCTAGCCTGAGTGATAGTATTAGGGCCTGTTCACATATCGCGTCTTTTGCGCGCGCAAGTTCGTTATTTCAAATGTAAGCGCGCGGTATGCGCGCTCATAATGGAAGCGACGCGGTCGCGGTGCGACGCGCTCGTTTTTTCCAAGCGCGTCCGCGCCGCATCGAGATAAAAACATCTCAACTTTTCAGAATGCCGCAAGCGCACCGCAGGTCACGTGACAAGAACCAAGCTTAGCAACGACAGACGCCTCCGGAGCGCAACCACCCGAGCGCTTTGGAAAAAGGAGAACGCGGCGCGCCTAGCGTTTTCTATGCGTTTTTAGGCGCGATATGTGAACGCCGCCTTAAGCACTCCTACTAAGAGATCAGTGGGTAACCGTTGAGCGCCCACACGTGGAGGGACCACAACTGCGGTTGAGGGTGCCAAATCGAGCCTCTGGCCTGCGAGAGGAGGTCCCTCCCCAACGGCACTGGCCATGGGGCAGTGTCTGCTAACTGCATCAGCTCTGGAAACCATGGTTGGTTCTTCCAAAGTGGTGCTAGAAGCAGCACTGAGCATTTCGTTTCCCTCACCCGTTCTATCACCTGAGGAAGGAGGGAGACAGGGGGAAAGGCATAGAGTGGGCAGCGCGGCCACCTCTGGGACAGCGCGCTTTCGTTCTTGGAAAAGAACGCGGGGCAGTGAGCGTTTTCGTGGGACGCGAAGAGGTCCACTTCCGCTCTGCCAAACCTCTCCCACAGCAGCTGGACTGTTTGTGGGTGTAGAGACTGCCAGCATTTCCAGACAGTTGATATGTTGGAGCTTTTCTCGTTCTGACCACAGGCCAAATAACGGTCTGCCCTCGAGCAGCACTCCCCATCCTGAGGTGGAGGCGTCTGTCGACACCACTCTCACTCTCGAGGAAGTCCCCAGGCTTACACCTGATTGGTGCCAGTCGTTCGCTGTCCAAGGTTGTAGAGCTGTAACACATCTCTGGTTGACCTTGAGACGCAGCCGACCGGAAATCCACGCTCTGCGCGGTACCCGCGCTTTCAACCAGAACTGCAAGGGGTGCATGCGGAGCAGGCCCAACTGAAGAACTGGTGATGCTGAGGCCATGAGACCTAGCATCCTCTGAAATGCCCTGAGCGGGAAGGTCACGCCGACAGCCGCGCCATCATAGACTGTGAGTCCAGAACTATACCCAAAAACGGGATCGTTTGACTGAGGTTCAGTGAACTCTTCGTCCAGTTGACTCTGAGACCAAGTTTCTCGAGGTGATCGAGTAAAATGGCCCTGTGTTCCACGAGCTCTGATCGTGATTGAGCCAGAATCAGCCAGTCGTCCAAATAGTTCAGCACTCGCATGCCTCTGAATCTGAGAGGAGCGAGCGCTGCGTCCATGCACCTCGTAAATGTACGAGGAGCCAGGGACAAGCCGAACGGCAGGACTGTATACTGGTATGTCTGGCCCTCAAAGGCGAATCTCAAGTATTGCCTGTGACGTGACGCTATCTGTATTTGAAAATACGCGTCCTTCAGATCTATTGACATGAACCAGTCTCCTCTGCGAATATGCGCGAGGATTTTCCTGGTTGTAAGCATTTTTAAACTGTGTTTCGCTCATGCTTTGTTCAGCTGTCTTAGATCCAGTATGGGTCTGAAACCCCCGTCTTTCTTGGGCACTAGAAAGTATCTGCTGTACAGCCCCCGTTCGCTTTGAGCTTGAGATACAGGCTCTACAGCCCCTTTGCTCATCAGTTTTGATATTTCGGCCCGAAGTAGGTGTGCTACTTCTGAATTCACCCGTAGTTTCGACTCGCGCTGTAAAGCGGGGAGGGCGTCGACAAAACTGTAGCGAGTAGCCTCTCTTTATAATGCCTAGCACCCATCCCGAAACCCCTGGAAGCGCTGCCCATGCATCTGCATGGATGGCTAAGGGTTGGATGCGAAGCGCACTCTGTTGGCTGGGCAACGAAAGTGCTTCGGTGTGCTGTAACATAGGCGTTATGCCTGTGACATTCGAGGCGCGATTGATCACAGCGGGCAGAACGCTCGTCCTCGACCCCGCTACGGTGCTTAGCCGAGAGAGGGAGGGCTGAGCGAGTCCCGAGGGACTCGTACTGTCTGTGAGTAAGTGTGGGCTGGAAGCGTGCACATTTACTGCTTTTGACGCGTTGTCTGCCTGAGCAGAACGAACGTGCACGGGTTTCGTTTTTACAGAAACCGCATGACATGTGTGACATAGTGTTTGTGGGCACTGAGGAGTGGGCACGTTTACTATGTAGTGCGCGCGATCGACCTGAGTCGATTTTATGGGCGCGAGCCCTGTGTGAAGGGCTGTGCTTGTGTGTAGGGATGGGCACTGAATAGTGGGCATCAGCACTACATTTATAGCACCATCGGCCGTGGCCGGGACACCAGAAATTACACTCTTTTCGGGAAATATCTGGGTAGCCGTAAAAACGGCTTTTGTGTGCAGGCAAGCGGGCAACTGTACAGGCTTGCGCGTTGCAGAAAACGCTGAGACAGTCGCAATTCCTGGGACTGAAACAGCGGCGCGGACTGGAGAAGGTTCCGGGATCCGCTGAGAGCGGCGCTTTTTACGGCGCGGCAACGCGGCGGGGAATGCAGGCTCGGAGAATACTGCCAGGCGAGTCCTCAGAGTCACCATCGGCATCAGCTTCGCAGTGAGGGCAGCCACCGTCAGCTAACGCGAGCGCTGCATGGTCTTCACCCAGACAGGAGACGCAAATCACATGACGGTCTCCCTCGCTGAGTGGGGCTCGGCACGAGCCGCAGGAAGGCATCTTTAAAAAGACGCAGCTCTTTTACGAGTGTGTGTCGCAGGGCGAACACACACACACACACACACAAAGAACAGTTGGATTATAAAGAATAAAAGGATATGGGCGCCGGAAAGCGCAGCAGGAACGGCAGTCGAAGGCGGCGTTGGCCAGCAGCTTCAGGAATGGCTCGTCCCGCTGAGGTGCTTACATCAGACGACGTGTTGCTTCCTCTCGTGATCCAACGATGCGTGAGCTTCGCTGAAGAGATGAAAAATCAAGTGAGTCAGCCTTTTCGAGCTACCTTTATAAGGCTAGGCCACGCTCGTTTCGGCGGGAAGTGGCAAGGAAGCGCCCTCATTGGTCTGATGTTGCATCAGCCTGCGCTCGATAGGCTTATGCAGTTGCCGCAGAGCAGCCAATGAGCGAGTGAGCCGTCTCGCCTATGGCTGTATGCTGCTGCAAATGCGTTTTACAATATTTCAAAATTAAGGATAATTTTTTTGCTTCAATATTCGTGAAAAGAGACTTTTCCCGCAGCGTCTTAGCTTAAGACGCAGTATGAGAGAACTCTCGTAAGAGAACGGCCCAGATCACCCCGATGTTTAAGTCTGATGATCGAACTAATATTTCCAACTACCGTCGAATTGCAATTCTTCCAACCATTTCCAAGTTGCTTGAAAAAATATTATATAATCAACTAATTAACCACCTTGAAAATAATAACCTGCTCAGTGATTGCCAGCATGGCTTTCGACCCTTGCGGTCAACTATGTCGGCTTTGCTGCTTCTCACTGAGCAAATACGTGCATCTCTAAACAAGGGTCAGATTACTGGAGTTATATACATAGATTTTCAGAAAGCTTTTGATACAGTCAATCATCAAATTCTGTTAAACAAAACTTCTTTCTTTTCATTTGCCATCTTCCGCAATAGATATGTTTACATCATATTTAAGTGACAGATCTCAGACTGTAAGAATCGGCACAGTAACATCACAGCCACGAGTGTGTTCTATGGAAGTTCCACAGGGCAGTATTTTAGGTCCTTTACTTTTCCTTATGTATATTAATGATCTTCCTTGTGTTTTGAATTTTTCTAGTTCTTTGCTATATGCTGATGACACTGTTATTTTTCCTTTTGGTTCTAATATCGACACAATCAACTACAAACTTAACACAGATCTGCAGCATTTACATAACTGGCTGCAAGATAATCTAACACTTAATGTCAAGAAAACACAATGCATGTATTTTTATTCATCTAGGAGACAGCTATCCATATCCAATCCTATCACTTTTTCTAATCAAACGCTTTCAATTGTATCAGCATATACATATTTGGGAGTCTATCTTGACTCACATTTTACTTATCAAGAACATGTTCAAACCCTAACCAGAAAGTTAAACCAAAAGTTATATGTTTATAGCAAAATTAGACCATATTTGTTGCTTTCTGTTTCAAAAACCTATCTTCATGCCATCATTCTGTCCACTTTGTCATATTGTTTACCTGTTTGGTCACTCACAACAAATGAGATTATTGAACCAGTAATAAGACTTTATAATAGAGCTCATAAGATCCATGTCAGGCTTCCAGGCTGGACTCACCACTGTACTGCACTATCGTTGTGTAATGCCTTGACATTTCAGAACTATAAAATAAGCCATGGGATAAACCTGTTTTATCAAATCTCAAATGGACACACTGTAACTGCTCTAACCGAATTGGTTCCGAAACTTAGCTCGAGGTCTGAGCGCACTACGAGATCTTTTACAAATGGACTTTTGCCTTTACCGGCTTTTAGAAACTGTTATGGACAGAGATCTTTTTTTCATGTGCTAACTAAAACCTGTAATGAGATCCCACAGCACATCAGAACTATCACATCAAGAAGACTATTTAAAATAACATTTGCTCGCCATTTAATGGACAGGTATATCTGTGACCATTGAGACGGCTCTATAGCCCCTCCTGTTGCCCAATATCTTGGTTTGTATGTCTGTTGTTGTCTCTAGCTGTCTAGTGTGTGAGCTTTGTTGTGTATGTGGTTTTTATGTTCTGCAGAGCAGGAACCTGCTGAAAATCAGTTTTATACTGAGCCAGGCCCGATTGTCCTTAATCTTTTCCTGTTTTAAAAATATAAATAAATAAATAAATAAATATTTTGGCCTGAAGCTATTGCCCCTATTTTCATTATTATTATTTTTTATATTGATATTTCTGGTTTGGTTATTGTTGATTTTGTGCCTTTTTTCTCTTTATAACAGAAAGTTGAAAGTTAATATTGGCTGAATTGGTGGTTGTGTTGTTGATTCTGGGACAAAAGGTTGGAAATCGCCTCGGTTACGACTGTAACCTCGGTTCCCTGAAGAGGGAACGAGCGTTGCGTCGAGAATGACGCTATGGGGAACGCTTTGCGTGATGACGTCTTGAAGCACATGTAAAATCAGTCCAATGGTGTGGCGGAACGTCAGAGGCGGGTGACGTCACGTACCAGGAAGCTATAAAAGCCGGCCTGAAACAGAAAACGAAAGCTTCGTATAGTCTGAAGTCGGGCTGACAGGCATGAAGGAGATATGGCAGGGCGACGCAACGCTCGTTCCCTCTTCAGGGAACCGAGGTTACAGTCGTAACCGAGGCGTTCCCTTTCAAGGGAACTCGCGTTGCGTCGAGAATGACGCTATGGGGAACGTCTATACCAACGCCTCCATAGCTACAAGTGTCTGTCCCGTGTGAAATCTGGTGAGCAGCACTAGGAAGACAAAACATGAGACCCTGGAGCAGAGTCTAGATCCAGAGAGTAGAACCTGACGAAAGTGTGCGGTGAGGACCAGCCTGCCGCATCACAGACGTCCTGTAACGATACTCCTGATATAAGGGCCTTAGAGGCCGCCATACTCCTTGTAGAATGGGACCGGACAGCCATAGGAGAAGGTTGCCCAGCCGCCTCATAAGCAAGTGAGATAGCCTCGACCACCCACTTGCTCATCCTCTGCTTAGACACTGGACCTCCCTTGTTAGGAGACCCAAAGCACACAAATAATTGATCACTTTTACGCCACAGGGCAGCTCTGTGGACATACGCGTCTAACGCCCGCACAGGGCAAAGCAAATTATTAGCCTCCTGGTCAGCATTTTGAAAGGGAGGAGGACAGAAGGCCTGCAGAACAATAGGTCTGACCACATTAGTGGGGACCTTGGGGATATAACCCGGTCTTGGATGAAGAAACGCTTTAACCATACCCGGAGCAAACTCTAAGCATGACGGAGCAACCGACAATGCTTGAAGATCCCCTATCCTCTTGAGAGAAGAAATAGCGAGAAGGAAAAGAGCTTTCAGAGTTAAAAACTTCTCAGGAACCTCCTCAATGGGCTCAAAGGGGGCCAGGGAAAGGCCTTGCAGCGCAACGGACAAATCCCAAGGTGGCACCCTAGAGCAAACTGCAGGCCTCAGCATCCAAGTGCCACGAAGGAAACGAGATACCAAGGGGTCTTTCCCCACAGACATTCCACCCAAAGGAATGTGGTAAGCACCTATGGCCGCCACATAAACCTTTAAGGTGGACGGGGTCAGACCTGCAGTGAACCGGTCCTGCAGGAACTCCAGAACTGTACCAATTGGGCAGTTGACTGGATCCAACCGACGGTCACTACACCAAGAAGTGAAGACTCTCCACTTCAGGGCATAAAGTTTCCTCGTGGAGGGAGCTCTGGACTGTAGAATGGTCTCAACAACCTCAGTTGAGAGACCTGACTCTATGAGCTGGGCCCCCTCAGAGGCCAAGCCCACAGGTTCCACAGTTCTGGGCGGGGGTGAAATATCGAGCCCTCCGCCTGGGACAGAAGGTCCCTCCTGACGGGTAGCTCCAGAGGAGGCCCGTCAAGGAGCGACACAAGATCGGGAAACCATACTCTGCCCGGCCAGCGCGGGGCTATAAGAAGCAGGCAAACCCGGTCCCTGCGAACTCTCTCCAGAACTCCCGGGAGCAGAGCAACTGGGGGAAAAGCGTACAGACGTAGCCTCGGCCACGTCTGCACCATAGCATCCAGTCCCAGAGGAGCTGGATGCGTGAGGGAGAACCAAAGTGGACAGTGAGACGTCTCTCGAGACGCAAACAGATCCACTTGAGCTTGGCCAAACTCCCTCCATATCAGCTCCACCACCTCGGGGTGGAGCCTCCATTCCCCGGGCCTCGGCCCCTGTCTCGACAGAGTGTCTGCTCCTATATTCTGGACCCCGGGGATGTAAGCTGCCCTGAGTGACAGTAACTTCCCCTGGGACCACAAGAGGATATGGCGTGCCAAGTTGGATAACGGGCGCGAGCGCAAACCCCCTTGGTGGTTGATATAGGCGACTACCGACGTGTTGTCCGTGTGTACTAACACATGGTGTCCCCTGAGATCTGTGATAAAGCTCCTCAGAGCCCGGAAGACAGCTAACATCTCTAGGCGATTGATATGCCAGGAACGATGATGGTCTTCCCACAGACCTTGAGATGAGCGACCCTCCAGGATCGCTCCCCAACCCGTGAGGGAAGCATCCGTCGTTAGCAGTTTGCGACGACAAGGAGCTCCCAACACTGGGCCCTGGGACAGGAACCAAGGTTTCTTCCACATAACCAGGGCACGTAAGCATCGCCGCGTGACCTTGATTGTGCGAAATGGGTTGCCCCTCGGGGAAAACCCCCTGGTCCTGAGCCACCACTGCAGGGGCCTCATGTGCAGCAGTCCAAAAGGTATCACGTTGGAAGCTGCTGCCATGAGACCCAACAGTCTCTGGAACTGTTTGACAGTGAGTAGCTGGCCTAGCTTTACACTTTTCACAGCTGCAAGGATGGACTCTATACGTGGCGGTGACAGGCGCGCCTGCATCGACACTGAGTCCCAAACCACGCCTAAAAAAGTGGTCCTCTGGAGTGGAGAAAGCACACTCTTCTTGGCGTTCAGCCGTAACCCCAGCTCTTTCATGTGGGCGAGAACAACATCTCGATGTTGAACCGCCAACTGATGCGACTGAGCTAAAATCAACCAATCGTCGATGTAGTTCATGATGCGAATACCCTGGAGGCGCAGCGGCGCCAGAGCTGCATCCACGCATTTCGTGAAAGTGCGGGGTGATAAAGCTAGGCCGAATGGAAGAACACGATATTGGTATGCTTTGCCCCCGAAAGCAAACCTCAGGAACTTCCAATGACACGGACGGATGGAAATATGGAAATATGCGTCCTTGAGATCTATCGTGACAAACCAGTCCTCGGACCTGATCTGTGGCACGATCTGTCTCAATGTTAACATTTTGAACTTGAGCTGCATGACTGAATCGTTCAGAACTCGAAGATCTAAAATGGGACGCAATCCCCCGTCCTTTTTCGGAACAATGAAGTACCGGCTGTAAAACCCGGTTTCCCTGTCGGAGGGAGGTACATATTCTATGGCCTCTTTCTCTAACAGAGTGTTCACTTCCTGTTCCATGACCAGAACCTGCTCGGGGCCCACCACTGTGGGCAGGACCCCCATAAACCGAGGTGGGCGTTTTTTGAATTGTATCTGATACCCTTTTTCCACGGTCTGCAGGACCCAACGAGAAACATTTGACAGTAGCTTCCACGCTGTCAAAGATTCTACTAGAGGTACCAGCCTCTCGAGACTGGTTTCTGGATTTTGTTGTTGTTGAGCAGTCAATTCGTCACCCTGTAACGGCGCACCGGCAGGGAACGATCGAACAGACTGCTCTAACACCCTCCTCGGAGGGGGCGGGCATCCCGAGGCCACTACGTTTCCGGGTGGTCCTTGAGATATGTGCTCGCCGGAGACCGCTGCGTCCTGTAACACCGGAGGTGGCAGGGTTAGCAGAACGGTCCCCTGAGGGTACCGAAGAGAGACGGGCACCGTAAAAAGAGGTGTTAACCGCTCTGCTTCGGGGGGGACTACCCTCATTAGTCCTGAGCCCTCGGACGTCAGGATTTCTTCCCAGCAGCCTTCTTGGCGGTAATAACGGTCCGCAGATCCGCTTTACCCCTCGAGGACTGCTGGGTTTGAGCGCGCCCTCCGTGTCCCCGAGATTTTTGTGGGGGAGCACGGGAGGACACGCTCTGTTTCTGAGTGGCACGGTGCTCAGCGCTCTTTCTAGAGGAGTGAGGCTGCTCCCGCTCAGCAGCCTCATAGAAAGAACGGCGGGGGAGAAGTTTCTGGAGAGCAGCAGCTTGCTTAGCGGCTTCTTGTGATTTTGCTACCGCAACACTAACTGCATCACCAAACAGACCAACAGTGGAGACCGGAGCATCTAAGAGAACATGCTTTTCTTTATCCTTGATATCACTTAGATTGAGCCACAGATGCCTCTCAGTGGCCACCAGGGCTGCCATAGACCGCCCGATAGATTTAGCGGTCTCCTTGGTGGCCCTGAGAGACAAATCTGTGGCTCTGCGAAGTTCGGCCACAGTGTCAGGTCCAATTCCCCCGCCCTCCTCCAAATCCCCCAATAATTCAGCCTGATAGGCTTGTAAAATGGACATCGTATGCAGACACGCTGCAGCTTGACCAGCGGCTGCATACGACTTATGAACCAGGGAAGATGTTACTTTAACTGGCTTAGAGGGAAGTGTAGGAGTTTTCAGAGAAGATGCCGTTGCTGGAGAGAGATAGCCCGCAAGCGTCTCTTCCACCTTCGGCATCTCCCCATAACCATACTCTTTATATTTAGATATTGAGGAGTAGTGAGATGTTTGTGGTGTATAAACTCTGTGAGACACTGGTTTCGCCCACGATCTCGACACCTCGGTGTGGAGATCGGGGAAAAACGGCAGGCTCCTGCGCTGGGGCTGCGCACGAGATGGCAGGAAGCGTTCGTCGAGCTTACTTTTCGAACGAACGTCCTGCCTATCTTCTGGCCACTCAATAGACAGTCTGTCAACAGCTCTAGTAATGACATCGAGCAGTTCCTCAAACGCATGAGACTGAGGTGGCGAATCCTCAGACTCAGCTTCAATACTCACAACATCCAACTCCTCAGAGCTGGATAGTTGCAGTACTGGTACCTCTATCGGGGGGGAAGAAACCGCAGCGCGTGCTTCCACACCCTGATGAGAGGCACTGGATCTGTCAGAAGGAGGCTGAGATAAGGCAGAGCCCGTCTCAACATCCACTGACAGATCCATTTGCGAACCCCAGGTCTGAGATCGCCGCCGAGCCTCAGCCGTGGCGGGACCCGAGCCCTGGGGAACGTGGTCGGGATTGAACCGAGCCAAGCGGGATCGGAGCGTACGCAATGGAAGCGCACAGCAATGCACACAGTCACCACCCTCGAGTGCTGACTGGGCATGCTCCTCTCCCAAACAAACAACACAAAGAGTGTGAGTATCACCTCCCGTTATATAACGCGGGCAAGGATGAACACACACTCTAAACTGCTGCTTGCTCGCCATACTGAATATATATATATATAGACAGACAACACCAAATAACAAGGACAGATTTCAACACAGAGCGCGACTGAAGACTCAGAAAGCTTTCGTTTTCTGTTTCAGGCCGGCTTTTATAGCTTCCTGGTACGTGACGTCACCCGCCTCTGACGTTCCGCCACACCATTGGACTGATTTTACATGTGCTTCAAGACGTCATCACGCAAAGCGTTCCCCATAGCGTCATTCTCGACGCAACGCGAGTTCCCTTGAAAGGGAACCTCGTTCTCTCTATGGTTTTCTTTTTCTTTCTCTTTTTTATAAAATGTAATTCTTCTTTACTTTGTTATCAGCTCCTCAACCCTAGATGGGTAGATATATGTAACACTATACCTCCTCCTCATTGTAAATATCCAAATAAGCCTCTTTTTTGATCCAGAAACATACAATACAACATGCAATGCTGTAGTAATTTATTGATGTAGAAAGCAGAAAGATAAGGAAAGATGGGTAAATACACAAACCCTGGATCAAACTGGGGTTAAGAATCAGGTGTGTTTATAATAATTTCAAACCTTTACTGAATGTGCACTGAAACTTATCATTTATCTTAAGGATAAAAGGTGCATATAGGTAAAATGAAAGCAATGAAAAAAAGTGCAATATTAGTATTGCTCAGAAAACAGAAGTTTGGTATTTTGCTTGTAGGGTCAGTGGACTGTGGCGTAACATCCTCTCATTCCACTTAATCTGGCAATGAAATCAGAAAACAATCATTAAGGCAAAATACACTTATAGAACATATAGTACAAATGTCTACACACCATCTCTCTGTCCATGTATTGCTCACCTGCAAACACCTCAACCTCACACAGAGTGAGATATTCATTGCGCCCAGGTATAAAAATGTTCACATATCGCCCCTTAATAGGCTTAAACTTAAATGTTGTTGTCTCTCCAAGTGGAATGGACTCAACAGTCGCAGCCCTGTGAAGAGACACAGAGAAATAGAGATATTAAATATACTTCTGTCAAAGGCAAGTTTTTATATTAAAATAATTTTTTCAAAGTAATGTTACCGTATTTAATTTAGTAAATGTCTAAGGGTATTAAGAGAGAGATAATACTTACAGCTCATTATTGTTGCCATTATTTTCCAGGCTGTTGCCGATACGGATCTGAGCTTCATTTATCCTCCATGCACAACAATCTCCACGATTAGTGATGCTAACCCTGGTTACCTCGTATTCTTCCCCCAAGTCAACTCTCCACCATGGGTTCCAGTCCGCATTAGTGTGAGTGCATAACCCACCACTCAGAATTGAATTCCTGTTGCCATTGACAGCATTTTGAGCTTCTTCTTGATCGTATGTGGAGGACTGGTTAGTTGTGGCTCCAAGAGCAAGATTCCCTGTTTAACATAAAATTATAAACAGCTTTTCTTGTTTTCAATTTAACTAGTGCAAAATGCCCGTGCAAAGTCAGTTTTTGTGTGTGTTTTTAGTAATTGTTGGTTTGGTGCCCGTGAAAGAGACTGTGAACGCATTGAATTCAGGGAGCAGGCTAGGTTACTACAAATGATTGCTATGAACAAAATATAATAGTAAACACAGAATGTTTATTTTTAAACCAAAACCTATTTGGGGCTTCTTTTACTGGTATTTTTAACGATATCTATTTTTTAATGGATAGAGAGATATGCGAATAACAGACACACAGACAGATAGACATACAGACAGACAGATGTTTCTGTAATTTATAGATAGATGTGCTAAAGTATAATCCCAATATAATGGGCAAAATAATTCTAAAATATGTAATCCAAATGATTATTACACAGCTGTCTGGAATACTTGAATCTGATTGGTCAGTCGTGACTTATGACATTCCATATCACGCTGTGGACCCGCTCTCTCTCGTTTCACACAAACACAACTGGTGCCAGTTGAGTCTGTTATAGTTGTGAAGTTGTGCTGGTGTGTGGTGGGCGTTCTGGCGCAATATATATGCCGTCGCATAATCCAAGTGGATGCTGCACATTGGTGGTGGTTGAGGAGATTCCCAATTCTACAGGTCCTTCTCAAAAAATTAGCATATTGTGATAAAGTTCATTATTTTCCATAATGTAATGATAAAAATTAAACTTTCATATATTTTAGATTCATTGCACACCAACTGAAATATTTCAGGTCTTTTATTGTTTTAATATTGATGATTTTGGCATACAGCTCATGAAAACCCAAAATTCCTGTCTCAAAAAATTAGCATATTTCATCCGACCAATAAAAGAAAAGTGTTTTTAATACAAAAAAAGTCAACCTTCAAATAATTATGTTCAGTTATGCACTCAATACTTGGTCGGGAATCCTTTTGCAGAAATGACTGCTTCAATGCGGCGTGGCATGGAGGCAATCAGCCTGTGGCACTGCTGAGGTGTTATGGAGGCCCAGGATGCTTCGATAGCGGCCTTAAGCTCATCCAGAGTGTTGGGTCTTGCGTCTCTCACCTTTCTCTTCACAATATCCCACAGATTCTCTATGGGGTTCAGGTCAGGAGAGTTGGCAGGCCAATTGAGCACAGTAATACCATGGTCAGTAAACCATTTACCAGTGGTTTTGGCACTGTGAGCAGGTGCCAGGTCGTGCTGAAAAATGAAATCTTCATCTCCATAAAGCTTTTCAGCAGATGGAAGCATGAAGTGCTCCAAAATCTCCTGATAGCTAGCTGCATTGACCCTGCCCTTGATAAAACACAGTGGACCAACACCAGCAGCGGACATGGCACCCCAGACCATCACTGACTGTGGGTACTTGACAATGGACTTCAGGCATTTTGGCATTTCCTTCTCCCCAGTCTTCCTCCAGACTCTGGCACCTTGATTTCCGAATGACATGCAAAATTTGTCCAAAAGTCCAGTGCTGCTTCTCTGTAGCCCAGGTCAGGCGCTTCTGCCGCTGTTTCTGGTTCAAAAGTGGCTTGACCTGGGGAATGCGGCACCTGTAGCCCATTTCCTGCACACGCCTGTGCACGGTGGCTCTGGATGTTTCTACTCCAGACTGATGTTTCTAGTCCACTGCTTCCGCAGGTCCCCCAAGGTCTGGAATCGGTCCTTCTCCACAATCTTCCTCAGGGTCCGGTCACCTCTTCTCGTTGTGCAGCGTTTTTTGCCACACTTTTTCCTTCCCACAGACTTCCCACTGAAGTGCCTTGATACAGCACTCTGGGAACAGCCTATTCGTTCAGAAATTTCTTTCTGTGTCTTACCCTCTTGCTTGAGGGTGTCAATGATGGCCTTCTGGACAGCAGTCAGGTCGGCAGTCTTACCCATGATTGTGGTTTTGAGTAATGAACCAGGCTGGGAGTTTTTAAAAGCCTCAGGAATCTTTTGCAGGTGTTTAGAGTTAATTAGTTGATTCAGATGATTAGGTTAATAGCTTGTTTAGAGAACCTTTTCATGATATGCTATTTTTTTGAGACAGGAATTTTTGGTTTTCATGAGCTGTATGCCAAAATCATCAGTATTAAAACAATAAAAGACCTGAAATATTTCAGTTGGTGTGCAATGAATCTAAAATATATGAAAGTTTAATTTTTATCATTACATTATGGAAAATAATGAACTTTATCACAATATGCTAATTTTTTTAGAAGGACCTGTATGTAAAGCGCTTTGAGGTCTCAGAAAAAGCGCTATATAAATGTAATTAATTAATTAATTAAGATTGTATTGAAGTATAATAGTATTAAGAGTACAGTAGTGTTCGTCTTGTTGCCTGAATGATTGTTTTTGTACACCATAATGGATTCTAAGATAATAAACGGCCAAGAATTTAATCTCAAAGAGTTTCATCTCAAATCAATATGTTCATGTAATTATTAATTTGTTGTACATGACTTTACATTATCCCTTAAATATTTGTCTTGTTTGAACTTGTAGGTTTGTCTTGCTAGGGATATTCTTTCTTCACAGAAGCTTTACGTTTATTACAAGTGAGCTAATATAATATTTCAACTCTTTTTTAAATACTTTGTGTCCAAAAAATATTATTTGTGGTTAGTAGCAATTTAATAAGAGGGTCCTGATCAGCCTTTCAGGGTTTACTTTGCAATAACAACTGAGTTGATTCACATTATCCCTTATTGGTTATCACATTTTCAGTAAGAATATTATATGTAAGAATATATTAAGTAACAATATTATATTATATTATTTGTTACTGACAACATTCAAAGTAATGAAGAACACTCACCTGGAACACAAGTGTACGTTGATGTGTCTGTTAATAAAATAATAACAGTTATACACACATTAATAAGAACATAAACAAATTCTATCACAGAGTCTTCTCTCTCTGTCCCTTACCTTCAAACACCTCGACTTCACACAGAGTGAGATAATCATTGCGCCCCGGTATAAAAATATTGACATATCGCCCCTTAATAGTCTTAAACTTAAATGTTTTTGTCTCTCCAGGTGACATGGACTTAATACTCGCAGCCCTGTGAAGACACACAGAGAAATAGAGAGGGGCGAATCAAAACGGCATGAAGCATATTAAATATACTTCAGTCAAAGGCAAGTTTTTATATTAAAATTATTTTTTCAAAGTAATGTTATTTAATTTAATAAATGTCTAAGGGGATTAAGAGAGAGATAATACTTACAGCTCATTATTGTTGCCATTATTTTCCAGGCTGTTGCCGATACGGATCTGAGCTTCATTTATCTTCTGTATACTATTAATGATGCTAACCCTGGATACCTTGAAGACTTCCCCCAAGTCAACTCTCCACCAGGGGTTCCTGTCCCCAGCAGTATAAGTGCATGACCCACGATCCCATGAAATTGAATTCCTGTTGCCATCGACAGCATTTTGAGCTACGTATACGCTCGCTTGATTGAATGTGGAGGACTGGACAGCTGTGGCTCCAAGAGCAAGATTCCCTGTTTAACACAAAATAATAAATAACTTTTCTTTTTTTACTTTAATGTGTTTTTCCCAATAAAATTGGCAAAATAATTCTAAACTATGTAATCCAAATGATTATTACACGGCTCTCTGGAATACTTGAATCTGATTGGTCAGTCACGACATTCCCAGGTCTGATATTCCCAGATAATGACATCATCAACAGCAATGTTGGATAACACACACTGACCCGGGTTTCTGGAGCCGGCCTTTTTTTAATGTTTCTTATATCACGCTGTGGACCCGCTCTCTCTCGTTTCACACAAACACAACTGGTGCCAGTTGCATCTCTGTTATAGTTATTGGTTGTATTGAAATATTCAGATTGCATTGAAGTATTTTTAGTATTAAGAGTACAGTAGTGTTCGTCTCATTGCCAGTATGACTGTTTGTTTTACACTGTAATGGATTCTTAAATGTTTGCCTTGCTAGGAATATTTTTCATCAAAGAAGATTTGCATTTTTTACAAGAGAGCTAATATAATATTTAAACTCAAATCAATATTTTGTGTCCAAAATCATTTATTTGTGGCTAGTAGCCATGGGTTATTTTGTGATAACTGTCTTGATGATGTACATTATCCCTTACCAAATATTCAGTAAGAATATTATATACGTGTTACTGACAACATTCAAATTAATGAAGAACACTCACTTGAAGAAACAGAGCAAGATGCTGTGTACTTTACTGTTAATACAATAATAACAGTTATACAGACATTACCAAGTACAAAAAAACAATTATACCATAGAGTCTTTATAAATAAATAAATAACACATTTTCAATAACCATTTTTCATCCTATAATTTTAATAAATTAATCTGATTATGATACACAGTGATTACAGATTTTTTAGTATTATTCTAAACGTACCTTTGAAATCAGCGACAAAAGTGTTAGAAACAAAACCACACGCGTGTCCATCCTGATATAAGACACAACAACACATCTCATATCAGCATATGAAGGAATCATTTTCAATTTCTCATCCTCATTTAAACTAAGAAACATATATATTGGTATTGTAATGATAAAATGGTATATGCTCGGAGAGGATGGCACGGCAGCCAAACTGCAAAATATGAATAGCCTATACCTTACACACCATACTAATATTAGTTTGCAATTTCTTCACATATTCTTTATTGTAAATAATTGTAATTAATTTTAATTCATATAAGGAAAGTGATATTATTTGCTGTTTTTTGTATTATCAACTGTTCCTCTTCTGTTTGTTTATTTGTTTGTTTTTCTATGGTGGTGTAATTCTATTCTGTATTTAAATATAATTAAATGCTTTGGCAATAGGCTACTATATTCCACATATCAGGCCAATAAAGCAACAACTCTATCAGTGGACAAGCTGAACAGAATATCTGACACACTCAGTCTCTCTAAGTGTATTTATTAGTTGCCGTATCAACACTATATAGAGAAAAAATTGCAATTGCAAAAGTAAATTTCTTACTTAGCCTATGTTAATTTTTCATCTCTGTTTTTTGTGTTTATTTAAAATTAGACAAATCTGATATTATTTTAATCTTATATCTGTTAATTAACAGTTGAGATAGTTCTTTAATGCTGATTTAACAGCAGAAACACTTGTCATGTTTAAACCCCAGTTGCTCAGGCGGGGCATGTTGTCACACTGCATTACAATGAGCCTCTATTAGAACTATGATATTCTATTCTATACTTTTATGAATTCTATTGAGAAACCATGAGAAAGAGGAGAATAAAGACTGAGAGTCAATGTTCATAAATTATTAATTATTATTTTGTTTTGAACTATGCTGTAGGCTATAGCTGTGTTTGTTGTCAAACTCAAAAAATATTTTATTTTTAATTATTTAAAAAATGACTATTTTATATGAAAAAGTTAATAATTGTATTTTATTGAGAAAATATTTGTGTTTGTCTTGGATCATTTTTTGATTAGATCAGATAACATTTGAATCTGTCATATGGTCATGTTATAATGAACCCCACCTATGGGGCATGTTGTCACATTTCACTTCCATTATTTCGGGGGAAATCAAGAAAAAAGTACACTGTGAAACAAAACCACATTATTGTACTAGACAATCGTACTCCCCTAATCATTATTTTGCTGTTATTTTACATTCACAAACCCTGAACAAATGTACCAGTGCTGTCTGTCTGTTTGCTGTATGTTTCTTTCTTTTAGATTTGTATTGATATGTTGTTGTGCTTAAGTAATTGCAAATAATTAACTTTTATTTTTTTTAAATCTCAATTAGCAATAAATTGTCAATATAACTGGTTCTTCTTGAATGTTCTTTTGCCATTATTGTATTTCTCTGAGTGCAACAAGACACTTCTAGACTACTATATAATATATCTTTACACACTGACTTGAATTGTCGAAACAAAAGTTTAGTTTTATTAGTGAAACCTCCATTGCATATCATGCTCTATAGAAAGTGCATAAACATTCAACTCACCTGAACTTCATCAATGCATCAACCTCAGTCAGAAGACCTTCACAATTCAGCAATAGATCTGATTTTAAACAAAATACATTTTTATATAATAGGCTTCATAAATGAAATTAATTATATTTTTATCAAACAATTACTATATTTATTATTTATCCAATATATTATTCATATGAGGAATATTATGACCAATCATATGAATAATATTCAATTTCACATTTATATCACACAAACACACCAAAAAGAGACAAATATCAAATTAAAGCTTTGTTAAGAGTATCACTGTGTTATTTCACTGATCTAACACATTACAGTAACATAATTATTAAAAGAATCACGAAGACGGAAATGACTCCTACATCACACTCCTGCTCTGATCACTGCTAGCCTCTAACGCTACTCCAGCTCTTTCTTCAGGTTTTTTGCTTCAGAACGAGACCCTTTTCACTGGTCTGTGTCTACGTCTCAGATGCGCAGATCAAAACATGCGATGGAGCCAAAAACCTTTGTTACCTGTAGTTGGTGATGAGCGATTTCGAAACACTGATTCTTCGGATTCTTCAGATTCTTCAAATCTTTAGTTTCGAATCAGTGGTTCAGAGCGTTTATAAAACTGCCAAAGTCACGTGATTTCAGTAATCTAGGCTTCGTTACATCATAACTGTTTCGAAATGTTTCAAATGTCAGTTTCTCAATACCAAACTAGTCCGGTCTTGACCTCTCTGCCTCTAATATAATACATACTAAATATAATATTAACACATAAAACACAAACTTGTCTCTCTTTGTTAAATGTCAGGTTTAATGATCAATAATAGTCATTATAAAAGTATAAGTAAAAAGTATCAGAAGCTAAGAAATAAGAAATAATAATTTGTTACATTCATATTGCCCTTTTCTGGGTATTAAAAGTGCTTCACATATGGAAGAGGGAATCTCCTCAACCACCACCAATGTGCAGCATCCACCTGGACACCAGAACACACACACACACGCTTACTGTTGGAGAAGAGATTCCATTGAATGAAGCCAATTAGTTTATGGGGATGATTAGGAGGCCATAATGGATTAATCATATGCATCTATTCATGGATAGATGCACTTTTATGACTGAGAGATGCACTTTTATGATGGATAGATGAAATTTGATGGACTTTTTTAAAAAATAGACATTTTTTAATATATTCGTCTGAAAGAAGAATGTCATATACACCTAGGATGATTTGAGGCTGAGTAAATCATGAGCTAATTTTCATTTTTGGGTAAACTGTCCATTTAATTAATGAACATATCCTACATATAAATTCAATGCAATGCATTAATGTGTTTGTTATTAGTCTGCAGCCGAAACTTATCATAAATAGATCTATAATTAATTTTCAATCTGTACAAAACCACTTTAACC
Source organism: Abramis brama (assembly GCF_963993115.1). NCBI lineage: Eukaryota > Metazoa > Chordata > Actinopteri > Cypriniformes > Leuciscidae > Abramis > Abramis brama. The sequence goes on from NC_139974.1 coordinate 40,668,169, forward strand.
TTTAAATTTTTGAGTTGGCTGTTTCTACATTTAAAGTTTTTATACAGTATGTCGTACTAGATGACACATTAATGTGTACTTCCATTTTAATTTCCCTGGGCGAAGAGCAACAACCAAAAACATTGTAACAAATGTAACAAACAAGCTTGAGATTAACATGGATGATATGCTTGTAGACAGTATTTTAAAGAAACAAAACAAAGAAGAGAAAAGAAGAAAGAAGCCAAGGAAAGGAGAAGACAGAAGAAGGGAAGGTCATCATCAGGAATCAACCATATCCAAAGCAAGAGAGATTATGCGAATCATTAGACAACAAGAGTGATTGAATAAGACACATTACATTAATACAAATCATGTACTTGCCTATCCTTGTCTTGTTTTTGAATACATACATCAAATAGTGTAAAATACATTTCATCTTTTCCACTGGCCGAATTGTATTTTTAATTGATTTATATTTTTAATGGAAACAGATAGGGCATTATTTGCACAAAACTATTTTCTCAGACAATCTTGTATTATCATGATAAGCAATTATCTCTGTGGTTAAAACATTAAAACACAGCACGCCACAGAAAAGTGTTCAAAAACATCGCATCCACAACAAATATTTCTATTGATTGAATTTGAATAAAAAATGTTGTAACTTCTCAGTAATGATTTCATGTTTAAGTGTTCTCCATTAATTTGAATGGCATATTTAATCTAAATGTTTATATCAGAAGTAAAACATAGTTTAAATCATTATTTTATTTATTTAAACTGTTATTTGCGTCAGTTTCACTAAACGGCCCAACGCGCTCGCTGGCGCAGACAAGGGATGGATATTTGCTTCAAGTGACAGGCTTGGTGAGTGAAATTATATTTGTATTATCTTTCTGTATGTTTAATTTTTGACCAAAAAGACATTTAACTCCAGCTCACCATCGGTGTCGCCCAACTGCTCCATCACCAAAACGTTCGTACGCATGGGTCAGAGTTTGGTGCAGGTGCGCAAATTTTCCCATCAAGTTTGTTTTTATAAATCACAACTTATGCGTCGGAAGCGGTGTACGCCTCTTTCAGGGCCTGTTTTGTACGTACGCAGTGGTTATAAATGAGGCCCCAGCACTGAGCAACCAGTCCACTGTGCAGTTCAGAAAGAGGTTTTTTTTTAGCTCTTCAAACAATATTTACACAGTCCCATGGACACTCAACTGGCAAACCCAACATAAGAATATAATAAAAAAAACAATACTTGTTTGGTTTTGTCCCGTCAGTCAGTCAGACAAATGATCAGGGGCCGTATTCACAAAGCATTTTATCTTACCACTAGGAGTACTCCTAAATCGCACTAAAAGATTTTAGCTAGGAGTTTTCTCTTAAAAGTTATTCACAACGCCTTTCAGACCTACTCTTAGTAAAGAAAAATGACAACTCCTAAACTAAGTGTGAGTCTTCGTTGCTATGGATGACGTCATTACTCATGCACGAGCTTGACTGAAGTGACCACCCTGATTGGCTGATGATTGTAACACGGGAATAATTCCAAACTCCTCCCCTACGATGATGAGTGACAGGTGACAGGTCTGAGAATGCACGCGCTACACAAGTAGTGCGAAGGACGGAAGATGATGAATAACTGAATAAATAGCCTAAATGAATAAAGAGTAAGGCAAAACAAATAGCCTAGTAACCTAATGAAACATATGGATTGATGCAATATCTTTGCAACATTATTGAATTAATCTGTCACTATATGCCTCTGCCTACGTTTGCAAAGAGAAGAACATTTTAATTTGATTCACAATGAAACGTTACAATTAGTTTACATGCAATGAGTAGCCTAGTTTTGGTTGTTGTTGGTGGCGTTATTGCATCCCTAGTTATGCCTACAATGCAAAATTATTCCCATAAATAAAAGCATGTGTGGTAAGTTTTGTATACACTCTTGTAAAACAAATAAGAATGTCCAGATTAAGTATTCAGCGAGAAACATTAATCAACTAAAACATAAGAATGACGTTCAATCACCATCAGGTTCGCCATACTCCTGCCAATCTCCTGGATGGTTGATTTGGTAGCTCGCAGAGCCAGGTCAGTGGCGCTGCACAGGTCTCTGAAAGCTACCAGTTCAGGTCCAGACCTGTGCATCGAGCAGAGAAGTCTGGCCTTAGAAAACTTGAAGTACAGCCATGGTGTGAACTGTGAAGTGCCGAAGCAGCTTGGGCAGCGGAGGCGTATGCTCGGCCGCGGAGAGCTGAAGTGATGCGACAAGGCTTGGACGGGTGAGGCACTTTAGTTTTCCATCCCATGGCGGTGGGCGGGCACAGGTGTGCAGCTTCCTTTGAATGGGGGAATCGACTTGTCGTATCCTTTTTCAACCGCACGTCGACAGTCAAGAGCGTTGAGGAGATGGAAGGCTTCAGAAGAGCTGAATGCGGCGCTTTCCATGACTTTGTTAGCTCGTCATGAACTTCAGGAAAGAAAGTAGCAGGCCTCTCCTGAGGGGCCTGTCGGCGCCCCTGCAGAAACCACTCATCCAATCTGCTACGCGCATGCTCTTCGGGCGAAGACCACTCGAGCCCGAGGTCTTCAACGGCCCTAGTCAGCACGTGGAGAAGCGAGAGAAAGGCTGTCATCCTTGTGATCCTTCTCGTCATGCACCAAACGAGAAGAGACCGGCTGCTCGCTGAGAGGAAGTGAAGACGCGAGGAGACAGGGCTAGCCCGAAAGGGAGAACCGCGTACTGGTATGCCCGCCCCTCGAAAGCAAACCGAAGAAACGGTCTGTGTCGAGGAAGAATGGAGACATGAAAGCAGGCGTCCTTCAGGTCGATCGCTGCAAACCAATCCTGTGGCCGTACGCATTCGAAAAGGCATTTGGCCGTGAGCATCTTGAACGGCAGCCTGTGAAGGGAGCGGTTCAAGACGTGCAGGTCCAGGATAGGTCGTAACCCAACGGATTTCTTCAGTACAATGAAGTAGGGGCTGTAGAAGCCGGACCTCATTTCGGCTGGAGGGACAGTCTCGATCGCACCCTTCGCCATTAAGGTGTCGACCTCCGCTCTCATGACAGGGGCATTGCCACCGACCATAGTGAAGCGGAGACCGCGCGAACTGAATCGCGTAGCCGAGCCTGATGGTTCTCGCGACCCAGCGGGACAGTCTGGGGAGCTCTAGCCAGGCCCCCAGAAACTGTGCCAGAGGGGTCATTCGAACCACAGACCTATTTGCCGCATCCTGCCAGAGGAGGCCAGGGGAGGACCAGCGTCCCACAGGGGTGTGCTCTGGCAGGGGTCTGGCGACAGAGGGGGATGAGAGGGGCGTGGTCCGTGGACGGTGCATACTGTCATCCGAGAACTCTGTGTGCTCAGAGATGAGTGTGTCAGTTCTGTCTTTAACCACATTAGGGTGCTGCCGTCTGGGGACGAGCAGCGGGAATGGGACAACCAAGGATTCTCCCCCGGCCCTCCACCGGGGGAAGGAGCGGCCCTGCTACCGTCTCCTGCACAGAACTGGAACTCATCTCTGAGCAGCCACCCTCAGGAGCGCCGCTTGGCCTGGCGTTTAGCGGGGCGCGGTGCTGGAGGGGGCTGTGACGCCTTCCTGCGGCTTCCTCCACGACGCGACCCGGGAGCAGCGGACTGCTGGGGCCGATCGGGAGGGGCGGGAGCCGTAGGAGGGCGTCCTCGGCGGCGCGCAGACTGAGGCACCTGTGCCGACGGCTGCACTGCCGGAGCAGCGGGCCGCCGGGGCAGGACATGTTTTAAAGCCTCAGTCTGCTTCTGCGCAGTCGAAAACTGCTGGGCAAAGTCCTTGACTGCTCCGCCGAAGAGGCCAGCCTGGGATATGGGGGTGTCGAGGAACCGGGTCCGCTCGGCCTCCCGCATATCAGCCAGGTTGAGCCACAGGTGTCGTTCCTGGACCACACAGGTGGACATCACCTGACCCAGGGAGCGTGCGGTCACCTTCGTCGCTCGGAGAGCAAGGTCGGTGGCGGCACGCAGGTCATCAAAGAGCCCCGGGTCAGACCTCCCCTCGTGCATGTCACGCAACATCTGGGCCTGGTAGACCTGGAGTGTCGCCATGGCATGCAGTGAGGAGGCTGCCAGCCCCGCAGCTCTATCGGCCTTCGCCACAAGGGTGGAGGAGAACCTACAGGCTTTGGAGGGGTGCTTTGGGTCGCCACGGGAAGAAGCACCTTTTGAGGACATAGTTGCATCGCAACAGAGCGTTCAACCTGGGGAACCCCAGTGTACCCTTTAGCAGCCGCCTGATCGAGAGGAGGCAAGGCGGAGGAAGTCGCCGAGCGATCACGGGAAGACAGGGGTGCCTTCCAGGACCTCGTGACCTCCTCATGCACATCCGGGAAGAAAGGCATTGGGGTTGGACGCCGACAAGGGTCAGCGGCCGCACCCAAAAACCAATCGTCCAGCCGCGAACGCACTGGACCAGGTGGCGGGGACCACTCAAGTCCAATGGCCGCGGCTGCCCGGGAAAGCATGGCAGTCAACTCGGGATCTGACTCGGGCAATGCTGGAGCATCCGAAGGTGGCAGCACAGCCGAATCATCACTTCCCAAGGACTCCTGCCCACCTTGAGATGCAGCGATCGACATCGTGTCTTCCTCTGGAGCGCCAAATGAGACCTGCGGCAAGTCAGTGGACCGTACTGCAGGCTCATTTGGAACACTCACGTGTTGCACAGTGCTAGAGGGAGGTGTGGAGCGTGGAATAGTCGGCGCTTTGTTCCACACCGTAACCCTCAGGTCACCCTGGCCGCCAGCCAAAGTACCAGCTCTCGTGGAGCTCGTAGATCGGGGTGCGGATGAGGGGACTCTACCACAAAGGTCATTGAGTCTCGACCGCAACCGTGCGATGGGCATGTTCCCGCAGTGGGAACATGACTCATCCACAAACGCTGCGTTAGCGTGTTCAACACCCAGACACACAAGACAGCGATTGTGCCCATCAGAGTCAGACACAAATAGACCACACCCAGAAGTGCACGGGCAAGGCATCTTTAAAAAGACGTGCCGCGTGCAATGCTCTTTTGTGAAAGGAGATTTCCCCGCAAGTGCTGAAGCGACCAGGGAGATGAACACACAAACTCTGGCAAATCACTGCACAGATAAGCAGGGAATGTGCACTCGCTGGAACTCGCTGTCACACCAACACTTGGAGAGAGGCTCGTCTCGAAGAGATGAAGAGATGAACTCAGAATTGGCTTGTGGAGTGAAGAATCAACTTGGCTCCGAAGCGAAAACATATCTGCATGTTGCTCGCGCACTTCCTTATATACCCCCAGGGTGGGGCGGAGTTACGCTATGCAAATTCCGCAGACCCATGGCATTTCATTGCCATTGGATCGTTTTATATACTCGAAGATGATAGGCTTTCTAAGCGAAACCCCATTCGTCGTCATCCGACATAACTCGGAGTGACAACGAAAGGGAACTGAGGTTTCTACCAATCTTTCATGATTTTTCATGTTCATCGCTATTTCAAAATAAAGGTCACCGTGAACATATTCTTGTTGCCAATTGATAAATTATGCCTCCTCTGTAATTTATTTAGGAAATCAGACACCCAAGAGATTTAGATTGTAGGCTTTCAACCTTTGAGATTGTTTTATCAAGATTAATTCAGGTTTAGTATAGGATATTACTGTTTTTAATATGCAGTGGCTATGAGCCGGTGACACAGTGTTTTAAGCATTGTAATTTTTTTCTACCATTGTTTCAGTTTTTTGTCATTATTATTTCCTTTAAGTGTGAAAGGATCACGCGTTCAGTCCGTGGATCACGGCTGAACGCGTCTTCTCCGCACTCATTTATAAACAAACATTTTTTTTTTTTCGCCTATCGTGCGTCTACTCCACACCTGTACCACTAAAAAGACGGATTATATCCAAGACTTAAGCCATAAATTAGTATTAATATTGATAGCATCACTGGTAGCGTCGTTGCTAACTTAACTTACTGTCCATCTGTTAAAATGGCGAATATATCAGATGTAAGTAGTCTACCTTTTGGTGCAGGTGAGGACACATTTGAGCTACACGCGTTGCAGTCTGAGCTGGAAGCTGTTGAGAAACAGATCCACGACCTTTTAGTGAGAAAAGCCGAGCTGATAGACCGGCGGTTAGCTCTTGAAACATCACGCGCCGATGCACACAAATCAGTGATCAACGTTACTAACCCGCTGACTCCGACCTCGTCTACTCCGTGCGTTACTCAGCATCGGTCACGAGCGTCGAGGCCGCGATCAGCTATGGTCTCGTTTACGCCGGCTCCAACATGCCACCACGAAGCCTGGATATTTCCGCAGCGGAAGACGCGAGTCAGGGCTAGGCCAAGAAAACTCTCTCCGACCCTCCCGGTTTTCGAGATATCCACACAAAACCGCTTCTCCCCTCTTCGCGAAACAGAACGCGATGCTGTGATCATCGGTGATTCCATCGTTCGACACGTACAAGCTACGTTAAATAAAAGTAAGGTGCATAGTCACTGCTTTCCTGGTGCTCGTGTTTCTGAAATCGCTGCTCACGTTCCCGAGATTCTGAACGAGCGCGTCGGAACTGTGGTCCTGCACGCGGGAGGGGCCGACATCAGGCTGCGACAGACAGAGGTTCTGAAGAAAGACTTCAGGAATCTGATCGATACGGTACGCAGCACATCGCCTGATATAACGATCATTGTGTCAGGACCGCTTCCCACGTACCGACTAGGTCATGAAAAGTTTAGTAGATTATTCGCGCTAAATGAATGGTTAATATCATGGTGCAATGAGCAGAAACTGCTCTTTGTAAATAATTGGAATCTGTTTTGGGAGCGTCCTAGGCTTTACCGTGCTGATGGCTTACACCCAAGCAGATTCGGATCGGATCTTCTGTCAGATAACATCTCCAAAATGTTAAATACCTTTTGACTAGTAACCAAAAGTTCAAATCATAGTCTCTGCTGCACCAAATTAACTGATTTAAATAGTGTAGAACATTGCATAGAAACTGTGTCTATTCCTCGTTTAGTGAGATCAAATAATAAATCTACTGCAGGATCTAGAAAAAATCTAATTGTTATTAAACCAGAAAATGTTGCTATTAGTAACCAAAAACAATTTCTAAAGCTAGGTCTTCTAAACATTAGATCACTCACACCTAAGGCAGTTATTGTAAATGAAATAGTCACGGATAATAGCTTCGATGTACTTTGCCTTACTGAAACTTGGCTTAAACCTAATGATTATTTCGGTCTAAATGAGTCTACTCCATCAGGATACTCCTATAAGCACGAACCCCGTCTGATTGGTCGTGGCGGCGGTGTTGCAGCGGTCTATAGAGATATTCTCAATGTTACTCAGAAAACGGGTTATAAGTTTATTTCGTTTGAAATACTTGTACTAAATGTTACGCTCTTAGATGTTAGAAAAAAATCCATATTATCTCTAGCCTTGGCTACCGTATATAGACCGCCTGGGCCTTACGCTGATTTCCTAAAAGAGTTTGCAGATTTTCTCTCAGATCTATTGGTCAATGTAGATAAAGCATTAATTGTTGGAGATTTTAACATACACGTAGATAATCCAAATGATGCGTTAGGGGCTGCGTTTATAGATTTATTAAATTCCTTTGGAGTCAAACAAAACGTCACCGGACCAACTCATCGTCTTAATCACACACTCGATTTAATTATATCATATGGAACCGATCCAACCGATATAGATATCATTCCACAAAGTGATGATGTCACTGACCATTACTTGGTAACTTGCATATTACGTACTGCTGTAATATGTCATGCGGCGCCGCGTTTTCGACCAGGCAGAACAATCCTTCCATCCACCATAGATAATTTCTCGAGTTGCTTGTCTGATCTGTCTCAGCTGCTGCCTGAACCCAAACAAACAGATGAACTAGAAGAACTAACTAGCACTATGAGCACCATTCTCTCTAGAACATTGGATGTTGTTGCACCCGTTAGATTAAAAAAGGTCACAGAGAAAATTAAAGCACCATGGTACAATAATACTACGCATGTTCTAAAGAGAGAAACCCGTAATTTAGAGCGTAAATGGAAACAAACTAATTTAGAGGTCTTTAGAATCGCGTGGAAAGACAGTATGTCACGTTATAAAAAGGCCCTAAAAGCAGCCAGGGCTGAGCATCTCCGCAAACTAATAGAAAACAACCAAAACAATCCTAGGTTTTTATTTAACACCGTGGCTAGACTAACAAATAAACAGACGTCACCCGAACAAAATATCCCGTCACAGTTTAGTAGTAATGATTTCATGAACTTCTTCACTGAGAAAATAGAAAACATCAGAACCACAATTGTAAACGTTCAATCCTCAATCGCACCTTATAATTCAGCCTCAATTATCACCCCGCAAGAACAATTACAGTGCTTTACAACTATAGAACAAAAAGAGTTAAATAAACTTATCACTTCATCTAAAACAACAACATGTTTATTAGATCCTATACCAACTAAACTACTGAAGGAAGTGTTACCTGTAGTGGAAGAGCCTCTCCTCAATATTATTAACTCGTCTTTATCTTTAGGTCATGTTCCAAGAACATTTAAACTGGCAGTGATAAAACCTCTCATTAAGAAACCACAATTAGACCCGCATAATCTAGCAAATTATAGACCCATTTCAAATCTACCTTTTATGTCTAAATTACTAGAAAAAGTTGTGTCCACTCAACTGGGCTCTTTCTTGCAAGAAAATGATATCTATGAAAAGTTTCAGTCAGGATTCAGGCCGCATCATAGCACTGAAACTGCGCTCGTTAAAATCACAAATGATTTACTCTTAGCTTCTGACCAAGGCTGCATCTCAATACTAGTTTTACTTGATCTAAGTGCTGCGTTCGATACTATAGATCATACAATACTCTTAGATCGACTACAAAATTATACTGGTGTTCAGGGACAAGCATTAAGCTGGTTTAGATCATACTTATCAGACCGCTACCATTTTGTCTATTTAAATGGAGAAAAATCGATTATAATTCCAGTAAACTATGGAGTGCCGCAGGGATCTGTGTTGGGCCCTCTGTTATTCTCAATATATATGCTGCCACTTGGAAATATTATAAGGAAACATGGAATTAGTTTCCATTGTTATGCTGATGACACTCAAATATATATTTCATCACGGCCGGATGAAAACGCTAAATTATCCAAATTGACAGAGTGTGTTAAAGATATAAAAGATTGTATGACGCGTAATTTTCTTTTATTAAATCCAGACAAGACAGAGGTAATACTTATCGGTTCAAAAAACCGCCCACAGAACCTCTCACAATACAACTTTGACATCGTAGGATGTCCTGTTACTTTATCCTCTACAGTAAAAGACCTGGGTGTTATACTCGATTGTAACCTGTCTTTTGAAAATCATATTTCGTATGTTACAAAAACAGCCTTTTTCCACCTTAGAAATATTGCTAAGCTACGTAATATGCTATCAGTTTCTGATGCAGAAAAGTTAGTTCATGCATTCATGACCTCGAGACTAGATTACTGTAATGCTTTATTAGCCGGTTGTCCTGCATCCTCAATAAACAAGCTACAGTTAGTCCAAAATGCAGCCGCTAGAGTTCTTACTAGATCAAGAAAATATGATCATATAACACCGATTTTATCATCACTACATTGGCTACCTATAAAGTTCCGTATTAATTATAAGGTATTGCTACTGACTTATAAAGCCCTAAACGGCTTAGCTCCAGTCTATTTAACGGATCTTCTATCGCCCTATAATCCATCGCGCTCTTTAAGATCAATAAATTCAAGGCTTTTGGTCATACCTAGGATATCCAGATCAACCAAAGGAGGGAGAGCATTTTCACATTTGGCTCCAAAACTCTGGAATAGCCTTCCTGATACTGTTCGTTGCTCGGACTCGCTCTCCCAGTTTAAAACTAGATTAAAGACGCATCTTTTCAGCCAGGCATTCATATAATATTGTTAATCTCACAGTTTCAAACTACAATCCGGCCTCTAGTTCATAAATGCCAGAGGAGAACTGGCCCCCGACTGAGCCTGGGTTCTCCCAAGGTTTTTTTTTTTCTCCATTAGGTCACCTGATGGAGTTTTAGGACACCATTAGGCCGCTTGATGGAGTTTTTTCGGTTCCTTGCCACTGTTGCCTTTGGCTTGCTCAGTTGGGGATATTTTGGGGATATTTAATTTTATTCTATCAATCAATAAATTCCACTAGAAACAAACTTTGTTGTATTATTTTATTTTAATACTGTGAAGCTGCTTTGATACAATCTGTATTGTGAAAAGCGCTATACAAATATACTTGATTTGATTTGATTTGATTTGATTTGAAAGCACCATCACGTTCTTGAGAGGGGGTTAAATCCTTCCAGGTCATGCCTGGGATCTCTCTGAACAGTTGAGCTTAAAATCCTGTCTGTTGTTAAGACAGAGGTGGCTCCTGACTGCGTTCACTTCCACTTGCATTTTCAGTCAACGATTCATGCCTTGAATTCGGTCCAGCTTTATCGCATGTGATCCTGAGAATCTGGCCTGAATATATGCCCAAAGTTCCATTGCTAAAATCATTTAAGTTATTTTTTTTTCCTCATTATTGTACACACAGCACCCCATATTGACAGAAAAACACAGAATTGTTGACATTTTTGCACATTTATTAAAAAGGAAAAACTGAAATATCACATGGTCCTAAGTATTCAGACCCTTTGCTCAGTATTTAATAGAAACACCCTTTTGATCTAATACAGCCATGAGTCTTTTTGGGAAAGATGCAACAAGTTTTTCACACCTGGATTTGGGTATCCTCTGCCATTCCTCCTTGCAGATCCTCTCCAGTTCTGTCAGGTTGGATGGTAAACGTTGGTGGACAGCCATTTTCAGGTCTCTCCAGAGATGCTCAATTGGGTTTAAGTCAGGGCTCTGGCTGAGCCATTCAAGAACAGTCACGGAGTTGTTGTGAAGCCACTCCTCGTTTTTTTAGCTGTGTGCTTAGGGTCATTGTCTTGTTGGAAGGTGAACCTTCGGCCCAGTCTGAGGTCCAGAGCACTCTGGAGAAGGTTTTCATCCAGGATATCCCTGTACTTGGCCGCATTCATCTTTCCCTCGATTGCAACCAGTCGTCCTGTCCCTGCAGCTGAAAAACACCCCCACAGCATGATGCTGCCACCACCATGCTTCACTGTTGAGACTGTATTGGACAGGTGATGAGCAGTGCCTGGTTTTCTCCACACATACCGCTTAGAATTAAGGCCAAAAAGTTCTATCTTGGTCTCATCAGACCAGAGAATCTTATTGATCACCATCTTGGAGTCCTTCAGGTGTGCTTTTATGTGTCTTGCACTGAGGAGAGGCTTCCGTCGGGCCACTCTGCCATTAAGCCCCGACTGGTGGATGGCTGCAGTGATGGTTGACTTACTACAACTTTCTCCCATCTCCCGACTGCATCTCTGGAGCTCAGCCACAGTGATCTTTGGGTCCTTCTTTACCTCTCTCACCAAGGCTCTTCTCCCCTGATAGCTCAGTTTGGCTCTAGGAAGGGTTCTGATCGTCCCAAACGTCTTCCATTTAAGGATTATGGAGGCCACTGTGCTCTTAGGAACCTTAAGTGCAGCAGAAATGTTTTTGTAACCTTGGCCAGATCTGTGCCTTGCCACAATTCTGTCTCTGAGCTCTTCAGGCAGTTCCTTTGACCTCATGATTCTCATTTGCTCTGACATGCATTGTGAGCTGTAAAGTCTTATATAGACAGGTGTGTGGTTTTCCTAATCAAGTCCAATCAGTATAATCAAACACAGCTGGACTCAAATGAAGGCGTAGAACCATCTCAAGGATAATCAGAAGAAATGGACAGCACCTGAGTTAAATATATGAGTGTCACAGCATAGGGTCTGAATACTTAGGACCATGTGATATTTCAGTTTTTCTTTTTTAATAAATGTGCAAAACCAATTCTGTGTTTTTCTGTCAATATGGGGTGCTGTGTGTACAATAATGAGGGAAAAAAAATGAACTGAAATGATTTTAGCAAATGGCTGCAATATAACAAAGAGTGAAAAATTTAAGGGGGTCTGAATACTTTCCGTATGTGCTACATAGGCTGAGATGTTTCTACTGGAGAATGACAAAAAACTCATTTTGAGAAAACGGCAGTTAAAGATTTAAATAGCTCTCAATGTGAAATCGGCGTTAGCTTTAAATCCCCCATTGGACATTCACGATTGGTTACTGATAGAAAGGAAATGCCCATATTTGGGTTACATAGCATTGTGCAGGAGACTCAGAGCTTCACAACGATACCGGTCATGACAGACTTCAGTAAACAGACGGAGCTTGGTGTGTCGCATTGTAATGCTAACTTCCTGGTAAATTCGGGAGAAACTTACAGCCGCAAGTAAACAAAATGTAATAAAATAAACATCTTAATGTATATTTGCAACATTTTCTTTATAGCAGCTTGAAAGAACACATACTGAAGGAGTAAACTAGCCCAAAATCTCAAAACTGACAACTGCATGAAAATCGATGTTTTTGCCTGCCGTGTCTCGCCTTAAAGGGTTAGTTCACTTTGAAATTAAATTTTGGTATGTTTTAGCTTACCTCAAGGGCATCCAAGATGTAGGTGTCTTTTTTTCCGCAGTAGTTTCAATTTTGATATTTTTAGGTCAAACCGTTCTTGTCTGACAGTCATATCATGCAGATATATGGATCCCGACTCAAAGAGCATGCACAAAGTCCCAATTAAAACAATTCCCCATCGTCCAAATTAAACAATTCCCCATCGTAAGTACACATTGATGGCCTAAGACACGAAACGAGCGGTTTGTGTGAGAAAACAAACAGTATTTATACCGTTTTTACCTCTTATAACACGTCCAAGTGATCTGAACTCGCGGGCGCTTCCTGCTGTGTGACGTGTGCGCATAGATGTATATACACTAGATGTCACCTTGGCTACGGCAGTTCATTGGAACGAATGTCTTTAATGCGACATCTAGTGTATATACATCTATGCGCACACGTCACACAGCAGGAAGCGCCCGCGAGTTCAGATCACTTGGACGCGGCTGTGTTATAAGAGGTAAAAACGGTATAAATACTGTTCGTTTTCTCACACAAACCCCTCATTTCATGTCTTAGGCCATCAATGTGTACTTACGATGGGGAATTGTTTAATTTGGACGATGGGGAATTGTTTTAATTGGGACTTTGTGCATGCTCTTTGAGTCGGGATCCATATATCTGCATGATATGACTGTCAGACAAGAACGGTTTGACCTAAAAATATCAAAATTGAAACTACTGTGGAAAAAAAGACACCTACATCTTGGATGCCCTTCAGGTAAGCTAAAACATACCAAAATTTAATTTCAAAGTGAACTATCCCTTTAAGCTCAAGCACAGCTGTGCCTTTGTCTCTATGATAATGTGAAGGTATGATTGGATTAGCATCTATGCATTTGAATGACACTGTTATGCTGATGAAATCAAGGCCGGGGAAATTCCGGTAACAGGTTGCCTCCTGTACTGCATTTGCATGCTTTGTTTAGATTGTCTCCACCTCTATGAATCTCTCCCCCTTGAAAGGTATAAACTCTACTGTGCTGAGCTAAAGTCAGACTTGGATGACTACAGTGACGCACAGCAAGGCCTCAATAAGTCATTTAGTCATTTAGCAGACGCTTTTATCCAAAGCGACTTACAAATTAGGACTAGATTAAGCGAGTCATCATGAAGAGGCAAAAACGAAAACAACGCAAGAAGTGCTCAAGATACGAAGTTCAGGCATTATTCAGAGTAGCATAAGCCCGATAAGTGAGGTTTTAGAGGGAAAGGGGAGGGTTTTTTTTAATTTTTTTTAATTTTTTTTTTATTATATCTATGCGGTTAAGTGCTCACGGAAGAGATTGGTTTTCAGCTGTCTTTTGAAGGTTGTCAGAGATTCTGCATCCCGGATGAGGCTGGGGAGAGCGTTCCACCAGCATGGAACTGTGAATGAGAATGTTCTGGAAAGTGATTTTGTGGCTCTCTGTGATGGAACCACGAGACGTCGCTCGTTGACCGATCGTAGGCGTCTGGTAGGGATGTAGACTCGTAGGAGTGAGTGAAAGTAGGAGGGAGCTGAGCCTGTGATAGATCTGTAAGCAAGCGTCAATGCCTTGAATTTGATGCGAGCAGCGAGAGGTAGCCAGTGCAGTGAGATGAACAAAGGAGTGACGTGGGCCCTCTTGGGCTCGTTGAAGACAAGACGAGCTGCAACGTTCTGGATCATCTGTAGAGGTTTGGTTGCACATGATGGAAGTCCAGCCAGAAGAGCATAGCAGTAGTCAAGCCTAGAAATGACCAGGGCCTGGACCAGGAGTTGTGTTGCATGCTCAGTTAGGAAAGGCCTGATCTTCCTGATGTTGTGCAGTGCAAACCTGCATGATCGAGCTGTCTTTGTAATGTGGTCTGTGAAGATCAGCTGGTCATCAAACGTTACTCCAAGATTTCTGACCGACCTTGATGGGGTGATTGATGATGAATCTAGCTGGATAGTGAAGTCGTGCTGTAGAGACGGATTGGCAGGGAGGACGAGAAGCTCAGTCTTTGCCAGGTTGAGCTGCAGGTGATGTTCCTTCATCCATGTTGAGATGTCCGCCAGACAGCTTGAGACCCGTGCCGCTACTGTGGGATCATCTGGTTGAAATGAGAGGAAGAGCTGTGTGTCATCAGCATAGCAGTGGTAGGAGAAACCGTGTGCTTGTATGATGTGTCCCAGTGATGTGGTGTAGATGGAGAAGAGGAGGGGTCCCAGCACTGAACCCCGAGGAACCCCTGTGGATGTGCTCTGGATACCTCGCCTCTCCATGCGACCCTGAAGGACCTACCTGTGAGATAGGACTCAAACCAGTGGAGTGAAGATCCTGTGATGCCCAGTGATGAGAGGCTGGACAGAAGGATCTGATGATTCACAGTGTCGAAGGTAGCAGACAGATCCAGGAGAATGAGGACTGAAGATTTGGAAGCAGCTTTTGCGATCCGTAGGGCTTCTGTGACCGACAGTAATGCAGTCTCAGTTGAATGCCCTTTCTTGAAGCCAGCTTGGTTGACATCTAGCTGGTTGTTTAGAGACAAGAAGGATGTTACTTGGTTGAAAACAGCTCTTTCAAGTGTTTTCGCAATGAATGGTAGGAGAGAGATAGGTCTGTAGTTCTCTACAGATGATGTGTTCAGCGTTGGTTTTTTAAGCAGTGGAGTAACCCGAGCCTGCTTGAATGCTGTAGGGAAAACGCCAGTATGGATGAGTTGATGATGTGTGTGAGTGCTGGTAGAAGTGTGGGAGAGATGGCTTGTAGAAGGTGTGAGGGGATGGGGTCTAGAGGACAGGTGGTAGGATGACTGGAGAGGAGAAGTGTAGATACTTCTTCCTCGGTTAGTGGAGAGAAGGAGGAGAGAGGGTGATTGGCTGTGGAAGGGGTTGGTCTGGGTTCCTGTGTGTGTGGGGCTGAGAACTGACTGCTGATAGTTGTTGTTTTGTTGGTGAAGAAGTTCGCACAGTCGTCAGCAGTTAAAGAGGAGGTGGGTGGTGGTGGAGGTGGACAGAGGACACAGTTGAATGTCTTGAAGAGTGATCGTGTGTTGGAGGAGCTGTTGATCTTGTTGTGGAAGTATGAAGATTTTGCAGCATGAACATCACCAGAAAAGGAAGAGAGGAGAGATTTATACATACTCAGGTCAGATGTGTCTTTTGATTTGCGCTTCGGTCCGGTGTTCACGAAGAAACTCAGACAACCAGGGGTTAAAGGGAGTAGCGCGTGCTGGCCTGGAGGAGAGTGGGCAGATATTGTCTAGAGAAGAGGTTAGAGTGGAGCATAGGGTATCCGTTGCGGTATTCACATCCAGAGATGAGAATTGTGAGGGTGGGGGAAGAGAAGATGACACGGCAGAGGAAAGATGGGAGGGAGAAAGTGAGCGCAGGTTTCGCCTGAAAGTGACTGGTGGGGGGGTTGGTGGTGCAGGGGTAGAGAGATGTAGACTGAAAGTAATGAGGCAATGATCTGAGACATGGAGAGGTCTCACCAAGATGTTGTCTGTGATGCAGTTGCGTGTGTAAACCAGGTCCAGTTGGTTGCCTGATTTGTGAGTACCTGTGGTTCCAGAAGTTACAATAAAGAGTAACTTCTGCTTGAAAGATATACCAAAGTCTCCTGGTCTCTGCTTCGACGAAGAAAAAGTTAACAGCGGTTACAACAAGAGCAACTTCATTTACATTAAGAGTTGTAAACTGTAACAAGATAAAAGGTTTAAGATTTGGATGTTCTGGGTTCATTCTGACGCCGGTGAACCTAAGGTGCTTTGTGTACCTTGCCACTGCTATGCTGTAATAAACTTAATTTTTGTGATCTTAGACATCCACATCATTTTTTCTTACAAGGGAGAGCGATGGAACAGTTATGTAAATTATTATTCTGGATTATCTTTCTCCAGGTAATTTAGAGAGATTTCTGGGTTAGTTTGTTTTTTGTTTTGTTTGCTATTTTGGCCAGGCTCTCCCCTAGCTATTAGATATTGTATCTAATTTCATTATTATTATTTTTGATATTTCTGGTTTGGTTTTTGTTGCTTTTGTGCCTTTTTTTACTCTTTATAACAGAAAATTAAAAGTTAATATTGGTTGATTTGGTGGTTGTGTTGTTGATTCTGGAACAGAAGGCTGGAAATCCTTGTTCTCTCCATGGTTTTCCTTTTCTTTCTCTTTTTTTTTGTAAAATGTAATTCTTTACTTTGTTATCAGCTCCTCAACCCTAGATGGGTAGCTATGCAACACTATACCTCCTCCTCATTGTAAATATCCAAATAAGCCTCTTTTTTTGATCCAGAAACATACAATACATACAATACAATAGTAATTTATTGATGTGGAAAGCAGAGATAAACAAAGATGCGTAAATACACAAACCCCTGGATCAAACGGGTTAAGAATCAGGTGCATTTAAAACCATTTCAAACCTTTACTGAATGTGCACTGAAACTTATTTATCTTAAAGGGGCTATATGCAACTGTTTCCCCAAAATAAACGTAACAATAGCCTTTTTATTTGACCATGTATGACTCAAACATCTCCTGATGAGCATACTGACACCTTGTCAGCTCACAGTGGGTGCACCTATAAGCCTGTATCCTATTTTTCCTATTTTCTGTCGGGTCGGATTTTTCGCGCGCTGTCTGCGGATGTGACGTCAAGCGCGTTCATGTTAAACGTTTCAGATCACTCTGCCACCACCGCTAGTCAGCAAACAAACTTAGTTTCTCAAACAATATATGTATTTGACTGTTCTTACCTCTGTAAACATAATGTTGACTTCTTTGCAGCGGATGACTTGTGAAGTGTGCACGTACGAGAGCGAGCAGAAAGGAAGAGCAGTTCCGTTTTTTGGCCACAGGTGTCAGTCGCGAGTTTAAATTTCAGAAAAAAGCATATAGCCCCTTTAAGGATAAAAGGCGCATATAGGTAAAATGAAAACAATGAAAAAAGTGCAATATTAGTATTGCTCAGAAAACAGAAGTTTGGTATTTTGCTTGTAGGATCAGTGGACTGTGGCGTAACATTCTCTCATTCCACTTAATCTGGAAATGAAATCAGAAAACCATTATTAAGGCAACATGTACACATAGTAATAGTACAAATGTCTACACACCATCTCTCTCTCCTTTTATTTCTCACCTGAAAACACCTCAACCTCACACAGTGTGAGATATTCATTGCGCCCAGAAATAAAAATGTTGACATATCGCCCCTTAATAGGCTTAAACTCAAATGTTTTTGTCTCTCCAAGTGGGATGGACACAACAGTCGCAGCCCTGTGAAGACACACAGAGTAACAGAGAAACAGTGGCGTATCAAAACGGCAAGAAGCATATTAAATATACTTCTGTCAAAGGCAAGTTTGTATTAAAAGGATTTATTCAAAGTATGTTAAAGTATGCAATAATGTTATCTTATTTACTCATTTTCTAACCACTTGTGTAATTATTAATTGAGGGACAATACTTACAGCTCATTATTGTTGCCATTATTTTCCAGGCTGTTGCCGATACGGATCTGAGCACCATTTATCCTCTCTGGAGCACCATCTCCACGATTAGTGATGCTAACCCTGGTTACCTTGTTGACTATCCCCAAGTCAACTCTCCACCAGGGGTCCCTGTCCGCATTAGTCATACTGCATGACGCACCATTATAATTTGAATTCCTGTTGCCATCGATAGCCCTTTGAGCTACTGCTTGAGGATATGTGGAAGACTGGACAGCTGTGGCTCCAAGAGCAAGATTCCCTGTATAACAAAATAATAAACAATAACTTTTTTCATTTTACTTTAATGTGCTAAGGTAGAGAAGAGGTTAGAGTGGAGCATAGGGTATCCGTTGCGGTATTCACATCCAGAGATGAGAATTGTGAGGGTGGGGGAAGAGAAGATGACACGGCAGTTAAACTAAAGTTTAATCCCAATAAAATAGGCAAAATAATGGTAAGCTATGTAATACTATTTTTACACAAATCAATATGTCCATTGTCCATGTAATTATTTATTTGTTTTAAATGACTGTACAATATCCCTTAAATGTTAGTCTTGCTAGGAATATTTTTTTCTTCACGGAAGCTTTGCGTTTATTACAAGCAAGTTTATAAAATATTTCAACACAAATCAATATTTTGTGTCCAAAATGATTTCTTTTGTGGCTAGTAGCCATGTAATAAGGTTTATTTTGCGATAACATCTGTTTTGATGTACATCATCCCTTATTGGTTACCAAATGTTCAGTAAGAATATTATATACGTGTTATCGACAACATTGAAAGTAATGAAGAGCACTCACTTGGACCACAAATGTACGATGGTGTGTCCGATACTGTTGATAAAATAATAACAGTTATACACATTAATAAGTAGATACACAAATTTTATCCCAATCTTCTCTCTGTCCCTTACCTGCAAACACCTCGACTTCACACAGAGAGAGGGTTTCATTATTCCCAGGTAAAAATATGTTGACATATCGGCCATTAACAGACTCAAATGAAAATGTTTGTGTGCCATTAGGAACAGTAAGAATAGTTGCAACCCTGCAAATACATAAAGAACAGTGTTAAAATGAAAACCAGAAGCTACGCAACAATGCACACGTCTAACAAATTAAATCCAGATGTATTGAAATCAAAAGGTTTTGTATAGCACTGCTACAAGAAACAAATGTTAATCACAATCTGAATAAAATATGTTCAAGTCCATCTCCATGGCTGTGGCTCGCTGAGTGGTTGGTGTGTGGAGTTACAATTTTGCCTCCTGATTTATTAAACCAGACTGAACATCATAAACATGGGAAGATGATAGAAAAATTCGAACATTTCTTACAGCTCATTGTTGTTTCCGTTGTTGTCCAGCTTGTTACCAATACGAATCTGAGCTCCTCTAAGGCGGTCTTTGCAACAGTCTCCACGATTAGTGATGGTAACGTTGCTTACACTGTAGACATTTCCAAGGTCGACTCTCCACCATGGATTAAACTCAGTTTTAGTGAAAGTGCAGGATTCCTTCTTGTAATCTGAGTCTCTGTTTCCATCTATTGCATGTTGAGCATCTCCCTGTGGGTGGCCTAAGGAGGACTGCACAGCCATGCCATTAAGAGCAAGATTCCCTGTTCAAGATGATAGGAAATCGATTTTTTTTTTTAAAGTATGAGACAGGTTCAAAGCATTACATATACATATACATATAAATATAAATAAATAAATATAAACTATATTTCACCCTATAATTTTAATATATTAATCTGATCAATATGTAATGATACACAATGCATTTTTACTTGTATTATTCTAAACGTACCTTTGGAATCAGCGACGCACATCCCAGTAAGAAGTGTTAGAAATAAAACCACACGCATGGCCATCCTGATATAAGACATAACAACACATCACCTCATCTCAGCTTATGAAGGAATCATTTTCAATTTCTCCTCATTTAAACAAAGTAACAAACTGCTAATGTAATGATAAAATAGTATAGAAAACCCTCATGACTTAAAGTGAGTGTAACGTGACTAACCTGCCTCCGTTCTTTGGTTTTTAAATGCCTTTGCTGAGTTTGCTTTATTTTTATTTTATTTCATTTCATCTTGCTATGATCAATATAGCACCAATGCCATCTTTTCTAAATGTCATAATCATTTGTTAAAAAACAAGTATTCGTTACTTCAATGAGCTCATTATAGCTAACTGTGATTTTGTAAATGTACATTTCTGAAATGCATAACTTGGACAGTTATCTGATAACAAATCACTCTAAATTGTAATATGGACTCATGCACTTTATGTAAAGCTGCTTTGAAATGATGTGTATTGTGAAAAGCGCTATACAAATAAACGTGAATTGAATCTTCTACGCCCATGAAACTAAGACAATTTACAATAAACTTTACAACAGTGTTATTATAGTGAACAAACCATAAAAAATAAACTTCTTTATTAAGGATTAATCTATATTTAATTTACACATTACACTGTTTTTGTACCTGAATACTACTGTAAGACCTGAAGAACTTAATTTGTTTAATTTATTCTATTATAGTTGTGTTATTACTTGTAATTTGATCATCTTACCGACTGTTAACTTTCCTCTATTTAACATGACTTATTAAAATAGTTATTTTTCTATTTCATTTATGTTTCTCATAATTTATCTTTGGCTGCCTTATGATTTTCTAATTCAAAATAAGATCAAAGTTTGTGTAAGCAGATGCAGCTCATGTGGACATCATAAATACTGTATAATATGATGTTTTGATTACATTCCCAAACCCTGAACAAGTGTACCAATGCTGTCTGTTGGTCTGCTGTACATGGATGACTGAATGTTTCTTTCTTTTGGAACTGCATTAATATTTTGTTGTGCTTAAATATCACTGTACAAATTATTAACTTCCTCCTTTCAGATTCCTTAGAATAGTTTTGTTTTGAGAAACCGAGGTATTGTAATGAAATCTACAAGCAGACATAAGATCATTTTAGAGTGTATTAAATTATTAAAAGATCAGTGTTATTTAAATGCTATTTAAAATAATAAGCAATAAACAATATTGGCATGTTGAATTACAGTCGACGCTGAATCAACTGGCAGCCGAAGAGAGCCTTCAGTGTTAGAATGAGCACACAAAAGCATTACTTAATATTTTAACCAGATTAGCATGCTAAAACAACTTAATGCAAATGTATCTTATGTGTTAATCTAATATCTGAAGAGCCACATTAAAAAGAATGGCAACTGGTTAGCATGTTAATCATTAGCATGCCAAGACAAACACAGGCAGGGTCAACTTTGGAGAGATATTTCCCAGGAACGGTAGCAAAGGACACAAGAAATCCATAGACACCAAGATCATGATTCTGATAAAACTGCTAAAAAATTATTAGCAAAAATAGACATTTTTAAGATTGCATGACCTGTAGGTGGCGCTGTTCCAAAATTTCAGATCGTGGTTCAGAAGAAGTGAACCAATTTTCATTGATCAAAGTTCGGCCGAGAAACAGCCTCTGAACCAATTCTATGTCGACCTTGTTAAGAACACAACATAACTTCTGAACAAATATGAATAAAAAAACCCTGTTCAGTCATCTGATCAGATTTTGGACAAAATTGGACAATTTTAAGGTGTAGCGAAAAAACTTAATCCTATACTTTTTAAAATGGCCGCTATGGTAATTGGTGGAGTCTTGATGCAAGATGTTTAATGTGATCAGTATCATAAGAGGAATCAGGTGTACTACATTTTATCTTTCTAGATCAAATGGTTGAAAAGTTAGAACCATTTCAATGCAACATTTTTTGAACTGGTGGTGGCGCTATAGAGTTTGTTCTGGACACTCCAAAGTTTGTCAAATTACTTTGCTTTACCATCATTACAAGTGTGCCAAGTTTCATAGTTTTCCTACTTACGGTTCATATGGCTGCCATTGACTCACATTAGGGAAAAATAATAAGAAAACTAACAGATTCCAATTATAATGTTAGAGTGAATAAACCTTCAACTCACCTGGAATTCGTCAATGTATCAACCTCACAGAAGACCTTCACAAGTCACCAGTTATCTGCTTTTAAACAAAATAATACGTATTTAAACAAAAAATAGCTTTATTAATATTTGTTTATAAACAATTGCTATATTTATTTTTTATCCAAAATATTATTAATATGAGGAATATTATGCCCTGTCAAAAAATTTCAAACCAAAAATGTGCTATTAAACATAGATATAAATACTAATACGAACCAGCAGTCTGAAGAAGATCTAGTTGAATAATATTCTGCTCTATGCTCTATTTATTGATGAATTAAGGCCCTCCCATTCAAATAAATTAATCTGATATCTGTAAAATAAACTTCAAATGGACCCATTACAAAAGAGTCCCCATTTTAATAAGCTGTAACCCTAACCTTTACATGTCCTCCTACAATATAAGTCTTGGTTAAACACAGAGATTATCACATCATAATTGTCTTCAAACCCTCTACGTTTGCACAAAGGAAAGGAATTATAGAATACATTATGGTCTGTGTTTTTTGGAAAAATGATCTGACAATGCAAATGAACTGACAATCCCTAAACACATAATTTTGTTAGTGTGACGTTATTGCATGCACAATAGGATTTGAGTTGTATTCAGGTACGTTTCATCAGTGTTTATATAGCACACCCTTAGGCCAGTAGGTTAGACTATGGAGGTGTAATAAAGACAACACTAGTTAAATAATAAAGGAAATCTTTGTATTTAAATGAACTATTAGTGTAATTGTTGATTTTCAAAAGAAACAAATAAAAATAAAATAAAGATCAACAAACTGTCACAGTGATAGGGTCTCAATTCAATTCACAATAAATTAACAATTTCACTACTCTCTGTTTTTCGTTAAATCAATTGGGTGCACCAATCAGTTCTCTCTTTCTTTGGCTTTGTGTCTTAGGCTTGGAGATGTTTTCTGCATCTGGGACGTTTTCCTCCGGAGAAGCAAGGAAACCACAAGGTAATAGTAGATCCCTGTGCAACACTCATAGAGGAACATCCTTATCTTGTGGACGAACTTTATAAACTGGCAGATCTCCTACCCGTTCTGCTACTACATGGATAGTAGGCTCCCATTTGTCTGCGAGTTTATGTTTTCCCCTGATTCGGACATTTCTCACAAGGACTTTATCTCCTACTTCAAGAGTTGACTCTTTCACTCGTTTGTCGAATCTGTCCTTATTCCTCATTGCAGACTTTGAAGAATGTTGAGTGGCAATTCGGTAACTCTCCTCAAGTCGGGCTTTAAGACTTTGGACATATTTGGAATGCGACTCATGGACAGGTTTTTCTACGGGTAGCCCAAAGGCTAAATCCACCGGTAGTCTGGGTCGCCTCCCAAACATGAGCTCATAAGGCGTAAATCCAGTGGTCTCATTTTTCGTGCAATTGTCGGCATGCACTAACGGTTTCACAAAGTCGTGCCAATGCGACTTGTCCTGCTCCTTCAAGGTACCCAACATGTTTAGAAGTGTCTTATTGAAGCATTCTACGGGATTACCGCGAGGATGATACGGAGTTGTCCGTACTTTGTGAATTTTTGCCATCTCGCAAAGTTCTTTGATAAGTTTAGACTCAAAGTCAGCTCCTTGATCGCTTAGTATCTTCTCCGGGAAACCATAGTGGACAATGAATCCATCCCAGAGGCACTTAGCCACAGTCCTGGCTTTCTGGTTGTTGGTGGGTATGGCAACTGCATACTTGGTGTAATGATCCGTCATGACAAGTACATTCCGGACATTAATTCGGTCTGGCTCAATGGAAAGAAAGTCTATACAGAGCAACTCAAGGGCACGTGTAACTTGGATGTTGACCAAGGGGGCAGATTTCTCTGGAAAAGCTTTTCGCTTAACGCACCGTTCACAGGTCTTAATCTTCCTCTCAACATCAGCACTCATCTTTGGCCAATAAAAGCGAGAACGGACAAGGTCGAGAGTGCGATCTACTCCCATGTGGCCCATCTGATCGTGCAGGCTCTCCAGCACTATAGCACGGAACTTGACAGGTAACACCAATTGGTAAGTCATTTGATCGTCCAACTGTCGTCGTCTGTACAGAACTCCATCCCTCAATTCCAAGCGGTTCCACTCCCTCAACAACAACGGAAAGTCTGGACATTCATACCTCACCGTCCGGCATGGCATCTGGCCTTCTTCTAAGTGGCTGATGACTTGGTTCAGGACAACATCTTCCCTTTGTTCACGTTGCAGGTCTATACCAGTTACACCGGACACTGCAGACTCATCTTCAGTCAGGTCTTGAGCAAAACAACCAGGAATAACCTCCTGTTCCATTGCCAATGACTCCACTAGAGCAACAGGAGTTCCACATCCTTGCTGAATCAGATGCTTGTCCCACACAGCTTGTACAACAGCACAGTCCATGACAACACCTTTGTCTCCACCCAGATGTTTAGCGGTGAATTGCTGTATACGTTCCAGTTCCTTTTGTGATACCATATCATTGATCAGCTCGCCATGAGGGCGTCTTGATAGCCCATCGGCATCTTGGTTTTGCTTTCCGGATCTATAGGTCAGGTCGAAAGAGAATGTGGCTAGTGCTGATAGCCAACGATAACCTATGGCATCAAGCTTCGCGGAAGTTAGAATGTAAGTAAGAGGATTACTGTCAGTTATGACAGAGAAGTGATTTCCATACAAGTAGTCAGAGAATTTCTCGGTCACTGCCCACTTCAAAGCAAGAAACTCCAACTTATGCGCGGGGTATCGAGACTCACTTCTGGAAAGACCTCTACTGGCGAAAGCTATGGCCTTTTTTTCTCCATCTTGCTCCTGATTTAATGCGGCGCCAAGACCGGTGGTGCTTGCGTCCATGTGGAGGATGTAAGGCAAAGTCGGGTCTGCAAAACTTAGCACAGGAGCACTGGTTAGTTTGGAGACAATGGTGTCGAATGCTTTGTCACAAGCCGTTGTCCATCGGCTCCCAAATGACTCTTTTGGGTTATGATAACTTCCTTTCAACTCACTGTTCATGGTCTTACAATTCAGTGGGGCATAACCAGCAGTTAAGTCATTTAAGGGTTTCACTATCTTGGAATAATCGCGGATGAACCGTCGATAGTATCCCGAAAATCCCAAGAATGATCTTAGCTCTTTTAGGTTCTTTGGTTTTGGCTAGGTCTTAAGAGCACTAATCTTTTCAGGATCCGTCCAGACTCCTGTCTCAGATATTATGTGGCCTAGGTACCGGACTGTACCTGAAGTTTGGAAGAACTTGCATTTTTCTGGGGATAATTTCAACCCATACTCTCTTAGACTTCTCAATACTTTTAGAAGCCGTTCTTCATGCTGCTCAGGAGTCTGGGAAAACACTATTAAATCATCAAGGAACACCAAGACCTCGGTGAGATGTAGATCCTCCATACACTTTTCCATTAAGCGTTGGAATGTACTCGGTGCATTGGTATTTCCTTGAGGCATCTGATTAAATTCCCAAAATCCTAAGGGACAAGAGAAGGCGGTTTTGTACTTGTCAGACTCCTCCATTTCTATCTGGTAATAACCAGACTTCAAGTCCAGGACAGAGAACCATCGAGAACCCGTTAAAGCAGAAAAAGACTCTTCGAGGTTCGGCAAAGCATAGGAATCTTTCACAGTTTGTGAATTAAGCTTTCTGTAATCCACACATAGTCTTACGTCGCCATTCTTCTTACGTACGACTACGATTGGGGATGCAAAAGGAGACACAGATTCCCGGATGACTCCTGACTCTTTTAACTCTTGCAAGTGCCGTCTGACAGCAGCCAGATCATGAGGGTGGATCGGACGGGCTCTTTGTTTAAAAGGGGTTTCGTCAAAAAGCTTTATGTGATGCTTGACTTGGGATGTTCGACCAAAATCAAGGTCATGTTGAGCAAACACATCAGACATATCACTGAGCTTCTTACTGATCCTATCCTTCCACTCTTTAGGCAACAGGGAATCTCCAAAGTCAAAAGTAATCACTGCTTCGGAACAGCTCTGACCAGCAGGTAAAGATCCCACCTCGTGTTCTTGAGGGATGATACTCTCGATGGCATGCACTTCAGCAACCACAGCATTTGGCAGCAGTACTACATCCCGATGCGACTCATTCCGTAGCTGGACAGTCAACTTTTGCGTTGGAAATGATGGCACCTGAACTACACCTCTTGAGAAAAGAACACCTCCAGGAAGGGAGGAGTTTGATGGGGGCTCCAGAAGAACACATTCTTTAGTGGATAAGCAATTCACATTTGCTTTTTCGCAGAGAGCAACTGTCTGCTGTGCTGGAATCAATACGGGCTCCTTGCTTTGTAGTCTCACCAGTCCAAGGCATCCATTGGCATGCTGTTTATGCCGTAATTCCAGAGTTTTAAGCACAGCACTGTACCCGTATTGTGGAGAATGGTGTTCAAGGATATTCAAGTTAGAACATTCATCATACAAAGAATCAAGATTATTCATCCCGATTAAGACTTGAGATTGTTTTTCTGGTTTGAAGTCAGGAACAACTAGTGCCAGTGTGGAAATTTCAACCTCAGATCCAACCATGTCCTCTGGAAAAGTTATTGGAATTTCAACGTATCCTTTGTATGGAACTGGCTGACCATTTGCTCCACTGACCTCAAGCAGAAGATTCAGGGGCTTTAGAGGATGATTAATCAAGCAAGCCTGGTAAAAGGACCAAGGAACTGTGGTCACCTGCGACCCTGTGTCAAGTAAGCAATGACATTCAGTCCCTGAGATTCTGACTTGTGCTGTACACTTGGATCCGACCAGACGCTGAATACGGAATTTGTGGTGTGAAGGAGATTTGTTGCGTGGGCCTGAGTTTATTCTGGGGGGACTACCTTTAGGTTCCCTAGTTCCAGTTTGTCCCGCAACTGGAACTGTTAGGCGTTTAAAGAAACGGCACCAACATGACTGTTCTCTCTATCCCACTCCTGTTGCTTCAACCGCAGTTCGTTTCTTTTCTTTTCAACTAGCCTGGGGTTCAGAGAATTTTCGCAGGTTACAGATATGTGGCCATCTTCACCGCATCTGAAGCAGTAACCAGGGCGTGGTCTGGATTTCATGACAGGATCACCGTTTGACTTGGACGGTTGCTTAGCAACAAACTCAGGAGTGGTGGAAGAGGGCGATGTCTTATGCTTGGGTTTGACAGTCTTTCTAGGCTTTGGAAGAGTCAACGAAGTTAACTGTTCCTTTAACTCAGCAATTTGCTTCTTCAACTCAGCAGTCTCAGACAACAATTTTGACTCATGAGGGGATTTGCTTGAAATGGTAGTATCTTGGCTATAAGCATGAGCAGATCTAGGTGATGCTTGTGGTTTCTGCTTAAAAGCACTGGTGTGGCTTCTCATGCGCAACCATTTCTGTGCACTCTTGTCTTCTCTAGTTCTAAGGGAACGCAGCAAGTCTTGGAACTCGATAGGGTCGTCTCTACGAGTTTCGAGATGAATCTCAGAAATAAGGATGTCATCCCAGCAGCCTCTGCAAAACTGCCGCAGAAGATGATGGTTGGCCTCAGACGATTTAATTCCACCTCCCCTGACTGCCTTGCTCAGAGCAACTTGAAGCCTTTGGAGATAGCTAGATGCTTTCTCTCCATCATTCTGGAATGTGTTCATGAATATTGAGAACAACTCGTCACCATCATCGATTGCACCATAAGCTGCATCAAGCACATTAAGGTAAGCTCTGGGAGAGGCACGAGGCCCTAAAGACTTGACGATATCAGTGGCAGGAGGTAAGAGACCTCATCCTCAAGAGTGTTAATTGGTCCACTGACTAGAAGAGCATTTACAATTTTGACACTTTCCTTCAATACTATTTCCATGTCCTCAATGTCAATTTACTTGCCACACTAATAAACTAATTTGAATGTCTCTTTCGTCAATTTTTTTCTTTTTGGATGTAAAGTATAAATAAAGCTATTAATTACACCTCCTGGCTGGCTCGCCACTTTTTATGTAGCACACGTGTCAAATAATATTGCACTTGTTACTAATATTACCCTTAGGCCAGTAGGTTCGATTATGGAGGTGTAATAAAGACAACACTAGTTAAATAATAAAGGAAATCTTTGTATTTAAATGAACTATTAGTGTAATTGTTGGTTTTCAAAAGAAACAAATAAGAATAAAATAAAGATCAACAAATTGTCACAGTGATAGGGTCTCAATTCAATTCACAATAAATGAACAATTTCACTACTCTCTGTTGTTCGTTAAATCAATTGGGTGCACCCTCTAGGCTATAAGGATTCCTAGAATACTACACCTTTAATATCAATAGCAAATACAACCCCATAAACATTTACTAATGTTTACAATTGTAAAATTGGACAGTTCACTGAATCACATTCAAAAATAACTCATCAGAATTGAACAAAATGTGTAAACAAAGAGTTTAGAAGAAGACAGTTCAATTAAATCAATTCAAAAGACTTGTTTGAACTGTTCAGTCCAAAAGGATGAGTTCAAAAAGTTCAGTTCAAATTCGTTTGGAATATTTGTTTCAAAAGATTTGATTCAAAAGATTCAGTTCGGAGAATCCACAGTTCCTTAGAATCGTGGAAAAATGATTCTATAGTTCCAAAAAAAATTCAGTTTGTGCAGGAAAACAAAATACTCTGAGCAGTCTTTCAAAAACAAAACTCAGTCCCGTTGAAAAAAACTAACAGGCACTCAGAACTTTCCTACCCAAATCCAGATGTTGATGTGAACTCAAATCTTGCATCAATCAATGTTCATCTCGCTGGGAAGGCTCGCCATCTTAGATCATAACGCTGAAATGAACACAGTTCCAGCGTAGGACAAAAACCTGACCTGCATGTGCAACAGGCAGCATTTAGTTCACATTACACATTAAATTCACAGCTTTTAGTTTAACAACAGTAAATAGTATCACTTGTTATCATGTTCAACATATAACAGCTACATTTCCATCGAAATTCGACAGCTTAGATGACATTATGCAAACTCAACAACATAAAATCACTCGTTCAGTATGATCAACAACAAAATATGAACATTATGAACTCATATACACATATTTTAACCATTACATCACTTTTTGCTCGTTAAACATCAGATCTTATCAGCACTTCATATTAACAAATAAATACGTTTTCACTCTCTCTTAATTTAACACATCAGTACACAATTAATCACATTTATGAAAGTTTACACATTTCAAAATGTATACTCACCAAATCCAAAGAAAATCGACCATATAAATGTTTCTTTTTCAGTCCTTTCTGACGATCTTAACTTTTACATAAAGTTATGCTGCTGCTGCTTGTCTCACAGTCACGCAGAGAAAAGAAAATGGTTCCCTCCATACAGCAACTAACGTGGTGGGGCGGGACTTCAATCTATACTTAATGTGATTGGATGATTACGGCAATGTCAGTCATCACACTAACATACATTTTACTTTGATTTTATAATTTCTTACACTTTTATTATCAGTCTTATTTCTGGTTAGTTTATTATTTTAACACTCTTTAATTAATTCCTTTTTGTAATAAATTTTTATTTTACAGGGTTACATTTACTGTTCAATATCATAATGTGCTACAGTATCGTTTGGAATTTAAAAGAAAAGGTACAATTGAAGCACTTTTCCTGGCGTACAAGACAGAAACATGATTAAGATTTTGTTTTGTAGTTTTCGCATGTCTGTATAAAAAGTGTGTCATTGTAAACAGTATTCATTTTCATTTGTCCAGTTAGGTACTTTTTGGTTGTGTTTACCGTCTCGTTAAACAAGGAAGAACCATGTAGAACTCAGTAAATATAAAAGTCCCATTTCATTGGCAAGGATCCAACAAATAAAACGGCTCCTTTGAACGCTCCCGCCCCCCTTTCTCTCTCGCCGCCACTGAGTTGCAAGTGCACAAGTTAGTTTTGCATCTAATATATCGCGAAAAGAGTAGCAAAAGTCAAGGCGTGAAATTTGAAATTGCAGTGACAGATTTGAGAAGTTGCAATTGCCTAATTGAGGTTGTACAGCGAGTGCGAATGTAAGAATAAGTGCAAATATATATATTACAAGTTTGTGTCTGTCATTGTATTTTACACATTTGTGACTACTTGTCTGCAGCTTCAAATTCGGACAAATTCAAATTCAAATTTCAACATTCAACTTTTTTTACATTCAACATTCAATTTTTATTTTACAGGTTTTCACATTGGAGCTGTGAATGTAAATTTTTGCGTACAAGTATAAATATTTATTGTACAAGTTCTCAAATTCACATCTACGTGCTCTCGAGTTTTGATACTCTTTTACCTTCATATTGTTCAGCCCTAACTTATTCATGATACAGCACTAGCCTAGAGTACCTAATTGCTTTTATAAAACGGTTACCACACAATACAAATATTAAAACCAAAAAACAACGCAAATCACTTCCTTCCACTGGAAAAAAAATAGTCCCTGACTTTAAACAGCAACAGAAGTTACATTATTATGCCATTAGATGGCAGCAAAGACTGTCTTTACGACTGAGTCAGTCAGTAGAAAAGACTTTTACAGCCAACGGAGAGTTGCTAGACCACCCTGGCTGCAAAATAAAATTTGCTGCCGCTAGGGTGCGTCTAGTTCTAGGCTAGGACTGACCTGAAGGAAAATGCTATATCTACTGTAAATGCAGGTACACTCACTTACTCGATCTCTCACAATACTCTACTCTATAAGCTTCAATGAACAATATCAATGAGAACATGTTTACGTTGCGGTCATAGCCATCATGAATAAAATAAAGCTATTGACCAATCAGAATCAAGGACCGGAACTAACCGTTTTATAACAGAAAATACATTTAAACATCACACAGATCATTCAAGATAACAAATACAACTTTACACCATTACAAATGTACAACTCATAACATGAATGCAACTGTAACTCCTTGTTTTTGTCATATAATGTGCACATGTAAATGTGACTTTATAGCTTTAAGGGCATTCTGTTACGTACGCACGCGGTTGCGGGGAGTTTTAGTTTTGAACACTTGCCTGTATGCTACCCGCTGCACGATTGTAACAATACAAAGTATTCATTGAACCCTGAGACTCGTGTGTGGACATTTAAATTATTATCATGGTGTCAGAAGCATTTGACGGACACATTGCTTCTCTAAAAAGATGGCCAAGTTTCATCCTCCGGAAAGTTTCGCTTTTGAATCGTCCAAATAAATGGGCTGACTGGAAGCAACGTTTCCTGCGATTTTGGCTGGCCACTAAACTGAGTAAAGAGGACGGCGAAGTGCAGGTCAGTTCGCTGATTTATGCCATGGGGCCAGAGGCTGAAAACATTTTCAAGTCTTTCACATACTTTTATCCTAAACGCAACGTGATTCACGAGCGCGCCTGTTTTCACCAGAGATCGCAGCGGCCCGGTGAGAAAGCTGAAATGTTTATCAGAGCCCTTTATGAGCTATCAGAAAACTGCGACTTTGGTGTAAATAGAGACGAACACATCTGCGACCGCATTGTTATGGGCATTTTGGACAAGGATTTGTCACGTAAATTGCAGCTAACGGCTGATCTTACACTTGCCCAAACGATTACAACTGTTCGCCAGTCTGAGGAGGTTGCAATCCAAGTTCACCTGCAGGGGGAGTCACATGCAGCAGTACAGGAAATCCGCGGGAGAGGATTAGGCAGAGGAAAGCCCAAGTGGAAACCTAAAAAGAGAGAAAATGATCAAGGAGACTCAAACTGTGGAAAACAGCCAAGAACTCCACATGCAACAAGTGTAAGAAGGTGGGTCACTGGGAAAATAAATGTTATAGTAAATCAGTCAGAGAAGTGACAGAGACTGTTTCACAGACACCATACTTCCTGCGTGCAGTCACAAATGAAAACAGAAGTGATGAACGATGGACAATACAGTTTACAATTGGAACAACACCGGTCAAATTCAAAATTGACACGGGTGCAGATGTAAATATTATGGGAGCAGAGGCGTTTAACAAACTAGTTTCCGACAAGAAATTGGAGTCATCTAATATCACACTGTGCAGTCCAGGTGGTCAGTTGGACTGTTTAGGAAAGTTCCAAGCCAGCACAGAATATAAAGGAAAGCCATACTGTTTTCCAGTCTACGTCATCGGTGGAACAATCTGCTAGGCAGAGCTACCGCAATGACCATGGGGTTTGTGAAACGTGTCGAGGAAGTCCACACAGCATTCGGTGAGCACGGAACACTCAAAACCGAACCTGTTAAAATCCTGTTAAGAGATAATGCTGAGCCATACACAGTGCACACTGCTCGTCGTGTCCCGTTGCCTCTACTGCAAAAAGTAAAAGAGGAATTAAAACGCATGGAGGAAAATGAGGTGATTGAGCCTGTGACTGAGCCCACTGACTGGTGTGCACCTATGGTGCCAGTTCCAAGGAAAAATGGGAAGGTGTGCATCTGTGTTGATTTGAAGAGGTTAAACGAGGCTGTAAGGAGAGAGAGGTACGTCCTTCCAACTGCTGAGGAAATTACTGCTAAACTCAGTGGCACAACCATGTTCACGTCACTGCATGCCGCATCCGGGTTTTGGCAGATACCTCTGCATCCTGAAAGCACCAAGTTAACCACCTTCATAACATCCTTTGGGAGATATGCGTTTAAAAGATTCCCATTCGGAATCACAAGTGCTCCGGAAATCTTCAAACGTAAAGTGTAGAGACCCTCAATGGCCTGGTAGGCGTGGCTATCTTCATGGATGATGTCCTTGTGTATGGAGATTGTTGGGAAGGAACAACCAATCAGATCAGTTGTTACTCCATGACATCAGTCACTTTCTGTTCCTGATGAGCGACCATGCTAGGTACCACTTGAGTTTCTCTAGCACTGAACTTAACTTGCATGGTCAAAGTGGATATGTTTAAGTTGTGCGTCAATGATACCATGTAAGTAATTTAATGAGTGTTTTCTATTGAGTGTCACATACGATGAATAATCAAAACATCGTGAGTTCGTTTGTCTCTGAGGTGACGACTATCCTAGAGTCTAGCCTAAGATGTTCATTTAATATGTATATTCCAAATACACTTGAGTTCAGTATAATACTGATCACTGATTAATGCTTATCCTGTGTATAAATGTATGTTTGAATAATGTATAGATGGTCTTTCTGTAATTATATATATGTGTTAGCTTATTGTGTAATGACTAGGGGTGTAACGGTACGCAAAAATCACGGTTCGGTACGTACCTCGGTTTTAAAGTCACGGTTCGGTTCATTTTCGGTACAGTAAAGGAAAGAAATGCAAACATTAAACTGCAGGTTGTTTATTACTATAAACTTTTTTTAACAATTTACTTACACTTTTTTAAACACTTTTTAATAAAATATAATAAAATATATATAAAATAAAAAAGAATAAGAAATAAAATACTGCTGCAAAGTTCTCCACTAAATAAAATACTCTCAGTCTCAAACCAATATCACATAATAAAATATAATGAAAAATATAAATAAATATGATTACAGTGAGTGCAGCATTACCAATCCCAGCTTGTTGTAGGCCTGCTCATATTTAAAAAATATATAAAACTTTTACAAAGTGTAAAGTGCAGCATCAACAGTTTCAGTTTTTAGACCTGCTCATATTTTTAAGAACTTTTCCACAGTCTAAAGTGCAGCATGAACAGCTCCAGGCTGAAGGCCTGCTCAGATTCATTCAACTTTCATGTTTTTTGTCAAAAAAATTAACTTGTCCACATTGTCTACGGAAAGGGCAGATCTGCTGGCAGTTACAATGTCTCCAGCTGTAGAAAATACCCTCTCGCTAGGGACTGAGGTAGCAGGTACGGCAAGGTAGTGCTTTGCTAACTTGGCAATATGAGGATATGTGGCCTCATTGGTCCTCCACCATTCAAGTGGGTTTGAATCCAGTGAAATGCAGTCCACAACCTTGTATAAGCTAACCTCTTCCTTCACCAGCTGCAAAGTAGGCTTGTTTCCCACCTGAGTCTTGAAGAGTTCACCAAACAGTTCAGCCATGGCTGACTTCTTGACAGGAGGAGATGAAGCCTCTGGGTGTCCTGTCACTGGGGATGAACTAACTGCTGTGGCCCCCTCACTCTGCAAAATAAAATGACAAAACTTTAATTACTACTGGCACTGTCATCTTTATTTATATAAGCTTTTTTAACAATGCAGATTGTTTCAAAGCAGCAAGTATTTCAAATTATACAGTGAAGATATTTTACACACAAATTAACACAATACCTGTTCTTCCATGGTTGCAATCTCTGTGATGAGGTTGTTGTAGATTCTGTCACGACAGGCATCATCCACATGAGGAAGGGCCTTGAACCTCGGATCAAGAACTGTGCATTTGTGGAGGAAGTCATGACAAGCAGAGTATCTGTTCTTCAGGTTTTCTGTGATGGCAGCCTTGATTTCTCTCACAGTTGGACTGTCTTCCTCGTTGGGTGCCATAGAGTTGAGGACTGTGGTTTGGAGGGGGAGGATCATTGATACTGAAGGTGTGGATTCAGTGCTCATCAGTGTTGTGATGGTTTTTAGTGGTTTAAGAACCTCAAGTACATCCTCTGCTATTTTCAGATCCTGGTCAGACAACGTGCTTATTTCTTTATTCTTCTTGAGGGCCTTTTCTGTCAGTGCAGAGTACACAGCTGCTTGCTGTTCAAGGTACCTCTCAAGCATATCATAACTGGAGTTCCAGCGGGTGGTGACATCATGAATAAGGGTGTGTTTTGGTATATTAAGCATTTCCTGTTTGCTCTCTAAAATATGTGCAGCTGTTGGGCTACGGTGAAAAAAAGACACAACCCTTCTGACTCTACCTAGCACTCTGGACACCTGGTTGAGACCTGTTGCTTTCTGTGATGCTAAATTAATTGTGTGTGCAAAACAATTTGAGGGCCCAGTCCAACTTCACTGACTGCATTGACAATATTCCTAGCATTGTCTGTTGTGACAGGAATTGTAGTTCCTGGCCTCTCCAACTTCCACTCCAACACTGTCATCTTAAGTCCCTCTGCCAGATTTGTGCTTGTGTGTTGTTCATAAATGGGGCGGGTTTGCAAAACATGGCTTACCATGTTCCACTCATGAGTAATGTGATGGGCAGTAACTGTTAATTAACTCTCGGTAGCTCTAGATGTCCATCCATCAGTTGTGAGTGCTACAGCAGATGCCTTAGACAGCTCATGGACAACAGCAGTTTTAGCCTGTTCATAAAGGGCGGGTATAACTTTTAGTGTTGGGTCCGAGTCCACCATTGTCGAGTCCGAGTCGAGTCCAAGTCCTTAACAATCGAGTCCGAGTCCAAGTCCGAGTCCAAAGAGGGCCGAGTCGCACTTGAGTCCGAGTCCTTAACATCCGAGTCCGAGTCGAGTCCGGCCGAGTCCACAAAGATTTAAATGGTTTTAAATTGACCTTTCACAAAGACCCGCCCCTCTTACTGTCGCTACGTCCGACAAGCCATTCCGCTCTCACTCCACATGTTCTCACACAGTGAAATATATATTGCGGAGCAAAGAGGACACTGACAATGCGCCAACAGATAAGGCAAGGCTACTTCTGGTATGAAATAAAGTCTCAGCTTTCAAATTTTGTAATTTTTATGAAATTAAAACAATACACACCGTTTTGTGGTGCTTTAATATAGGCCTCAACTCAAGCAGCACATGAACTGATAATATCTTCTAGTTATAGCACGAATTAAACATGAATGAACATCAGAACTGCAAAAAGAATTCAATACACACCATTTTTCAAGTTCAAGTCCAATGACTTTAATCTACTATCTGGTTTGGTTTGTTTGTCGGACAAAAATGGCAGGTATCTGCATTATCTGGTCAGATCGCATGTCAATCAAATTCCAGTGAAAGGTCTCAACACTGAGCTCTTAAATTAATATGTTAAACCTTACAAAATGATTCCAATGTATAGTTACAGTCATATGTTTACCTATCGTACATCTTTCAGATTCTGCAAGGTAATGCTCAAGAAATTTAACACGATGCATTAAGAGCCAGGAGTAAACTTTCGAGCAAGATGACGTTGATTTTTTAATTTTTATTTATTTTGACTTTATTTATTACTTTTTTTGTTTTACATGCTAATATCTTATTTAGCCTCTAAATGGCAGGACTAAATTAATTAATGATTTTTAAAATAAAATAAGAGCAATTTACACCAATGATCCAATTCAAAAATGTACACCCCCTGGCTCCTAATGGTTGCTTCCTTCTTGAGCGTCACTAAATGTTTGCAGGGTTTGTAATAGTTGTGTATGAGTCCATCAGTTGTCTTCAGTGTGACAAGATGGATCTCACAATCATGGTCACTGCTAGTAAGGAGAAATATGCAGAAGATGCTGGAAAAGCAAAGAATGTGCAGGAGCTGGAGGATTTTTCCTCATGAACAACCATTAAAAAAAAAAAAAAATTCTCGCTAATTGGGCTTAAGCCCCGAATGTTTTGTCAAAAGCCCCGAATCTTTTAGGTTTTTTTAAATAACTTCTTTCTGACTGGAGCGGCAAAAAATGAAACACAAGCTCCATTACCGTGCGTGGTGGCGGACGGTAATGCATCGCGCATCACTCAGCTTGTTTGCCAACTGCCATAAAAACTAACGAACGTCGTTGTCATCAGGGGCTGGCGGGCTGTTGTGTGTTTCACCGGCGTCGTAGCGAGCTTACTGGCTAACCGGCTTAAGTTAATATGGACATATCAAAGTTTTTTATACGGAACACTAACAGTAAACCTCACCGGCCGGAGAGAGATTCAGAAGCAGCATCAGACAAACCGTGGACAATGTAATGATATGATGTAATGATGTTTACATTAAATTCCAATTTTACCTATGTAGGCTAACTTAAAAATAGTCAGATAATGGTTGCCTCTTTTTAGTTGCCAGGAGTGAAAATGAGCCATCCTTAACATGTTTGGTGTTTTCGATTCACTACAGCTGGAGAACAATTAAATACAAAATAGGTTGTAGGCTCTACTGGGTGATTTTTTTTTTTTTTTTTTTTTTTTTACTAAATAACTATCATCATTTTCCCAGATAGTGTATAGATTTTTAGGCACTCTATTATCTAAAACAGCCTGAAAGATAGTGCATTTAGCTGACGTAAATGGGAAAAGAAATATAATATATTATTATTTTTATTTTTTTAATTAAAAGGATTTCTATATTTTATCCACTCAATAGTCTACAATATAATAGCCATATAAACGTAGCGTAATTATAATAATAAAACATAGTGGTATATTCAGTGATATTGGCTGTGCAATATGATTGGAACTGACCAGTGTACTAAATCCATAAGTGTCAAGACAAATACAGCAACAAGCAAAGAGGCATTGACAGAGAGTCAAGAAATGATGATGAGAAGAATTATTATTAATATTTCAGTAAAGTTCATTAAATCTATTCTGTTGTTAGTGTGGTCTTTAAACTTATGAACTGTGTATGGACTGACAAAGGTGTTACATGAGGAAACAATTTGACAACAATGCAGTAAATATTTTAGGTGCATCAAAAAGCGTGCTCGTTAAGATACCAGCAGACAAGCTAATCCAGCACAAATTAGTGCATAAAAGGTCACCAAAATGAAGTATTTGAACCTCATAATTAAATACAAAAGGAGGAGAAAAACTGCAAAAAGGTCCACTTTTTGAAAAAAAGAACCCCCCCTTTCAATAGGCTGGCTACGGACCAAGCATGAAAAAAATATATTATTTAGATTGTCAATAGCGCTTACTTTAAGCCATCACTTACTTCTTTCACTTACGTTCTGCACTCTCACTGAAACTCTCGTCATAAACACTGAAGTTGTCCCATAGAGGAGTTGTCCGCACTGCACGGCGAATCTCTTATTTATATCGCGTCAAGACTTTGTCGTTTATGAGGAGATTTGCGAAAGGATAAAACTTGCGCTGATTCTGAACATACGTTTTGAGCGACTTCTCCGCATGGTGACTCAAAACGCCTCTGATTGGCCACTGTGTTCATGTGCTTAATATACATATCTGTGATTGGCTACAATGCTCAACACTGACACAACACAATGTAAGTTAAGCAGTTTCGTTTCGTTTCGTTTTTGAATAATATTGTGTCCTCCAGTGCCCGGACTCGACTGTACTCGGCAAATTTTCCGAGTCTAAAATGTCCGAGTCCGTGTCAAGTCCGAGTACAAATTCATCCGAGTGCGTGACAAGTCCGAGTTCATTAAAAATTGGACTCGAGTCCGAGTCCGAGTTCGAGTACCCCAACTCTAATAACTTTTTGGCTGAAATGTGGACGAGAAGTAATTTCATACCTGGGCTCAATCACCTTCATCATGAACTTAAAACCAGTGTTCTCAACAACCGAGTATGGTCGTAGATCAGCTGCTATAAAAACACCAATTGCTTTCGTTATTGCGTTGGCCCGATCGGAATTAACAGCAAAGGTCTGTTTAAATGCCGACGGGAGCTGCGTTTGAATTACGGTCGTTTTTTTCCTAGTTGTAGTGATGTCATAGACAGTGGCTGTTGTACAGCGCGCGGTTTGTGATTTATTTATTTTCAAAACCACTTCAGCGGAAATCCCGCCCTGCAGTCGATTTCATTGGTTTAGGTTACAGTGACGACGGGTAGGTTTAGAGATCAGTGTTGGTGTAGGGCAATCTGTACAGTGATTGACATATTGACATGACCAATGAAAACTTTAGAATCAGATGCAGGGCGGGATTTGCGCTGAACGCAGAGACTTCCGCCACTTAATATGTTCGTGTGGAAACACGAAAATGTACCTATGTTCCGCACACAAAATATTGCATTCAGTCATTCGGTACACGCGTACACCGTACCGAAAGCCCTGTACCGAAACGGTCCGGTACGAATACACGTACCGTTACACCGCTAGTAATGACTCAGCAAAGGACATTTCGGATAATTCCGTTTATGAGCGCCATGCGCCACCTAGTGGTAAAAATCGGTATTACTGTAAGTAATGTTATGTTTATAATAGAACGATATTGGGATAAATGCCAGTTGTTAATAATGATGGAAATCATTGATATTAGCTAATTATTGTTTATTATTCACTGTTTCAGACCACACAACATACTACCTCAGATACCACATCTGATAAGATAATTCCATGCAATGCCCTGTGGTCTGACTGTGCCGTTCATTGTGCTGATTATTCATGCTGGACTTAATTAAATTGTTACTTCTGACCGACACACCAGTGCGAGCACAGCTAGTTTGAACCAGTGCAATACAGTCCTGAGTAAACAAATTAACAGAGATTCTCCAGAGCAGCACGACCAACGTCTCAGCAAGGTGCTGGAAAGGATCGAGTCAGCCGGCCTGAAGCTAAACAAAGAAAAATGTAAGTTTAGGCAGGACCAGCTTCACTTCTTGGGTCATGTCATTGACAAATGAGGTGTGAGGCCCGACCCTGGAAAAGTCAAGGCAATCCGCTAGCTCCCACCACCACAGAACGTGCAAGACCTAAAGCGTATTTTGGGCATGTTCAATTACTTGGGGAGATACATTCCAAATTTGTCTACAGTGTGTCAGCCACTTTATGACCTGTTAAAGTCCAAGTCAGTATGGACGTGGGACCATTCTCAGCAGGAGGCATTCCAGTGGATTAAAGACATCCTGTCCACTTCTCCAGTCCTGAAGTTCTATGATGTGAACCGGCCCTAATGCTGTCTCACCTGAAGCCAGCAGTTATGGCATAGGCGGAGTACTGTTGCAGCTACATGAGGAGGAATGGAAACCTGTGGCATACTGCTCACGTCGCCTGTCTGATGCCGAGACCAGATATGCACAGATTGAGAAGGAGTGTTTGGCGAGCGTCTGGGCCTGTGAAAAATTTGAAAAGTATCTGTGTGGCCTTGAGAGCTTCAAATTGGTCACCGACCACAAACCTCTGGTGCCACTCATGAATCAGAAAGACCTGGACAACGTGCCAATACAGTGCCAAAGACTGCTCATGAGACTTATGAGACTTAAACCGATGGCCGAATATGCACCAGGGAAGACCTTAACAGTGGCTGACACACTCTCACAGAGTCCACTACAGTGCCTGGAAATGGAGACTGACACTCACTCAGACGTAGCATGCTATATAGCAGCCGTTGTACAGCCTGCCTGCAACCCCACGTAAGCTTGAGGCCATAAAGACAGCTACAGCAGCCGACTGTAACCTTCAACTGGTGTTGCAGTACATAAAGTCAGGGTGGCCAGAGTACATAGGCCACGTCCCAGCAGCAATCAGAGAGTATTTTCCCATGAAAGCTGAATTATCTGAATGCAATGGGATCGTCATCAGAGGCAGCAGTATGGTGATTCCAGATGTGCGGAGAAAAGACATCCTGAACCGAATACATGACGGACACCAAGGTTTGACAAAGTGTAGAGAGCGAGCCCATGCGTCCGTATGGTGGCCCAGCATCTCAACAGCAATCCAACAAAAAATCCAGTCCTGTCAGGTATGCCGTGAGATGAAACCCAGCCAGCGGAAAGAAGAGACTGACCGGAAGAGAAGAGAAGAGACTTGCTATGGACCTGTGTGATCATAACAAACACACTTATTTTGTCGTGTCTGACTATTTTTCCCTGTACCTGGAAATACTTCACATGCCGACAACCACACGCAGAAAGACCCTCTGCTTGCCCTTATGTGCTTTCGGTCAATGCCTTGCACCACCACAGGCGTGAGCCCGGCAGAGCTACTCATGGGCCGGAAGATAAAGACAACCCTTCCAACACTGGAGGCAAATCTAAAGCCCCGATGGCCTGATCTGGAAACGGTCAGGACTAAGGATGCATGGGAAAAGGGGAAACAAGCATTCTACTTTAATCAGCGCCATGGAGCTAGGCCCTTGCCTTCTTTAAAGCCAGGTGATCCCGTCCTCATGAAGCTGGACCATCAGAAAGCCTGTAGAACACCTGCCGTTGTCACGGGAGACAGGACCACACCACGCTCCTTTGTTATTGAAACACCTCAGGGAACAACTTTGAGACGCAACCGGCGTCACTTGCAGCATGTTCCTCCGGCAGCTGGAGACACTCACCCTCTAGCTCCAGATGGACTACAGTAAGGTGCTGCCACACAGCAGCCTGACACTGCAGTCTTCGCTGACACTGCATCACCAACCTCCAGTGTCAAACCGCCAGAGACTCAGACTGGACTGTTCCATACCCGGTCTGGTAGACTGAGTAAACCTTTTGAAAGGTTGAATCTGTCAAGGTGTGGCTACTTTGTTCATCTTTGGAGCCATGCACTGTGGGGAGGGAAAAAGATGACTTAAAGGAAATGTTTGTTGATTTTGTGGACTGAAAAGTTTATTTACACTGCAAAGAGAGCTTATGTTCTAATGCTCGTTTATATATTGCACAGAGTAATGTTTGATGAGTTAAGCCTACTGATACTAGTGCCTTACTGTTTAATCAAGTGCAGTACCGTTCAAATGTTCAGTTATAGGAACAGTAAGGATATCTTCGTTATCTTGTGTATCCTCAGAGAAAGAAACAAAACTTGAAAGGGGAGATGTCATTTAATGTGCACATGTAAATGTGACTTTATAGCTTTAAGGGCATTCTGTTATGTACGCACACGGTTGCGGGGAGTTTTAGTTTTGAACACTTGCCTGTATGCTACCTGCTGCACGATTGTAACAATACAAAGTATTCATTGAACCCTGAGACTCGTGTGGACATTTGAATTATTTACAGTTTTAACGAAGAATACATAGTTCTATAACGAAACGCATCAGAATATGCAACAACATCACAAGCATCAAGCGGCCATTAAGTTACTCGAACTCATACTTCAATTAAACATACTCTTATGTTCACAGCTTGGATTACTAATCTCTCATTAAAGAAAAAAGTTAACAAACAAACACATAAAATCCATAAACGTTAAGTAATTAACAATATTTAAGCACTTCTTTGAGGAGCTGATAAAAACATACAGTACCTCTCAACGTCATGACATCCCGCGAAAATAGAGCGCTCAAACTAACACATGACGTAACGGCGCTTCCTTAACATTTTAAACAGGTTAACAAATTTATAGGAAGAGTAAAACAAAAACAGAAATACAAAAATACATGTATAAAGAAATATATAAAGAAAAGGAAAAAAACAACACTCAGTACATTATGCATATGATCACACGACCATAGATCACTCAAGAGTAAAGGTCCTTGCACACTGAGTCCAAAATTCTCGTATGCGTTTTTTCGTATTCGTGATTCGGTGGCTCTGAATTGTCAAAACACCATTCAAAATGTTTGCTACAGATGCGAAAAACGCAGAAACCCTATCCGAATTTTTTTATGACGGACGAAAGTTTCGGAGGCAGTGTGTAAGCGTGATTGACAAAACATGAGGTCGTATTTATTTTTTAACGTGCGAAAATTTCGGACTCAGTGTGCAAGGGCCTTAATGCTACCTTCACCTTAGATTAATTACCTTCAAATAAACTTGACTTTAATACAAACCTGATTTACTTGTGGTTTGTGTCCACATGTACCAGAGACAAGGGTCCTCCTGGTACAGTGTAAACTCTGCGTACAACACAGACAAGACTTGACAGCCTTGAGATGATGCTATGCATGGAGGCTGCAATTCTTCTCCACTGAACCCTATTGCCTATTGACTCCAGTCTCCCTCTGACCATCCTGTAGCCAGCGTTTGGTAAATGATTCTTGATTGAAGCAACCAAACTGTCAAGTTCATCATCACTGATGGAACTATACATGTTCCTGACAGAGAGCTCGTACTCATCCATTCGTATGAAGATTGTGCTTCTTGAAACACACATCAGTTTAGCTATGCAAGTCAAAGAAAGTTGAGTATGGAGCATTTCTTTCAAGCCTTGTTCTCCAATAAAAATTCTGGGTCGCCCTGTGGTACCACCAGAAACTTCCACCGTGAAACATGGGGCTGGACGTTCCTCACAAGCTTAAAGTGCTCTTGCAAAGCCTGGGTGATAGCAGGAGGTACTTCTACATGATTAGATAGGGCCTGCAGAAGATACAGCTCCTGACGACAAATGAATTCGAAGTAATCCAAATTCAGTGCTGTTGTGTTGAATCCCAGTTCTATTTTATGCAAAAGCCTTTGAAGAATGTCTTAGCTGTTGCGAGACAGAACAAAGTATAGTTAATAATGTCTCACGGTCTCACACACACAAACCACCATTTCAAAGTTGTCAATCACGAAAATAATATATGCATATTTTCCAATTAGCATACACAGGTTTGTACGCTAATAATTTTACCAATTGACAAATTACTGCATTTCTAAAGCTAGCTACCCCTTAGCTAAAACCGCTAAATGTAAATAATTGGAAGATTAACTAAATGCAGTAACGTTAATTGGTTGATCTTCAAGTTATTTAAATATAGCAGTTTTAACTAAGGGGTAGCTAGCTTTAGCAAATTTCAGTAAGGAGGGCAGAAAACTTCTGCTATTAGTTTTTCGAACGACAAAAATGTAGCTAACTTGCAATATTACAGTGCATTTGTGACTTACTTGTTCCGACATGATGGCCCATGAAAATTATTCTTCTCTCAAACATCAATTGATTGCACCTGCAATCGCATGTCTTGTCATGATCTGTGTTGAAAGTGACCAATCAAATGAGCGGAGACATCAGCCACTGTCCCCGCCTCCAAAGTCTCAAAAGTCAACTTGACAAGCGACCCAGTTGCTAGGGCGTAGAAAGGGTGGAGCGAGAGTGCGTCACAGCCCCGTGCTCGCGGGACACAGGTTTGTGCGCGCGGATCCTTTCTGAGCGCTCGCGGTGCAGAAACGCGCCCGCGCGAGGATGGCATTCGGCGCGTGCACTCAAAAAAGTGCTCATGGGCATTCATTGGATGAACACAAATCATTTTAGATCAATTCAAATATTATAAATATTATATATAAGGAGATGTATTTTTGTTTTTTTGAAGAAATGTAAATTACCTAGGTTGTACATGTAATGAGAGTGAATTTACTTGGATCAATGACTGAAATTTAAGTTTGTGGCCTGACCCCGCCTACTGCGCGTGTCACTGAGAGCTGTGGACTGTGTTCGAGAAACTTTTTTTGCCGCCATTGGAGTCGACAGTCAAGAACTTTCGACGGATCCTGCTAAAGTTGGGTGAGTAACGTTAATCAAGACATTTCTAACAATAACAATGCAATTTCTTACCCAGTTACAGTTAAAATAAGAATTTTACCCCCTATGTACACTTTGTTAGGCGAAGCTGTATTCTATGGTGAAAAAAAAAAACGTTTCCGTTGACATTGAAATCAGTAGTTTTACCATTAGCTTTAAGTCTGTGAGATGTTACAATTGTCTGTATTCTGAGGTGTTTTGTGTATTGTTTAAACTATAATAATCTAATTTTCTGGTGATACAGTAAGGAAGCGATCGTATTACTGACAGTTCTTCGCACTTTGCAACGGTCGTGATATGACGTCACATTCTGCGGCATCTTTTTTAAAAGCATAAATTCAGTAATGTATAACAAATAATTATATATCTAAATGTAAAAACATACAATCTACTCCAG
This sequence comes from Abramis brama, assembly GCF_963993115.1. Classification (NCBI taxonomy): domain Eukaryota; kingdom Metazoa; phylum Chordata; class Actinopteri; order Cypriniformes; family Leuciscidae; genus Abramis; species Abramis brama. The sequence continues at coordinate 40,712,810 of NC_139974.1, forward strand.
TGATGGGTCGTTCATTTTGAACGAATCTTTTACTCAGTAATGAGTCGCCAGAGTGATTCGAAGTGCGTTCCAATCGACCGTAGTGGATGTAACAGAGGGCATTCCGCCATCTGAGTGAGATTCGAATCCAAAGGGAGCGAACATGTTTAGTTCGAAGGGCACTGCGAACCATGCTGCGGACGGCATAGGGAATAATGGAACATCCATAGAGAGGTAAATGCGCACCGTGTCACCACCAGTCAGCACTTACGATGGTCGACTGGTGGACCTCTTTCATATGATTACGAATGGGTATAACAAAGTAAAAGTGTCGAGAAGCAGCTGAGACTGTCATTTTTTGTTTTTCTTTCTTTACCTCAGGAATGTATTATGAGGCAGCTACAATGCAATTATTATGACCATGGATTAAGAACATATTCACATGATTAACTAAATCAACATTCATTTTCATATTGCTTGCAGGCTCAAAGTATTCTGCAGTGCCCAAGGAGTTGTTCAAATAAAGATACACAACATTTTGGCTGTGTTGGATGAGGTATGTTATATTTAAGATATGCTTAAACACATGTAACTTGAAGAGAGAAGTGGTGATTAAAGGCCTGTGTGAATACCTCAAGGAGGACTGTAGGGCCTTTATCAAGGAGTGCTTGGTAAGATATGTGAATTTTTATGTTTATTTTTGGACAGTGGTAGGATGTACATCAGTGGTTTTCAAAAAAAAATTAAGAGTGACCCTCTTTTTTATTGACGTGACCCATATACACAACCACTAATTAAGATTTTATATATATATATATACACAGTGGTGGCCAAAATTATGAGAATGGTAAGATTTTTTAAAGTTTTAAAAGAAGTCTCTTCTGCTCACCAAGGCTATCTTTTGATCCAAAATACCACAAAAACAGTAATCCACATATCCAGGATCCACATACTTTAAATTGTAATTTATTCCTGTGATCAAAGCTGAATTTTCAGCATCATTACTCCAGTCTTCAGTGTCACATGATCCTTCAGAAATCACTCTAATATGCCGATTTGCTGCTCAATAAACATTTATTATTTTCAATGTTGAAAGCAGTTGTGTACAATTTCTTTTGACGATTCTTTGATGAATAGAAAGTTCAAAATAATAGCATTTATCTGAAATAGAATAAACATAATATTAATAACATAACATAACATAATAAATGTCTATACTGTCACTTTTGATCAATTTAATGCATCCTTTCGGAATAAAATTATTAATTTCTTTCCAAACAGTAGAAGATAATGTTATAAAAGCTTTTATGTGACACTGAAGACTGCAGTAATGATGCTGAAAATTCAGCTTTACAAACACAGAAATAAATTGCATTTTAAAATATATTCAAAAAGAAAAGTTATTTTAAATTATATATAATATACATATTTCTGTTTGTAATGCAAGTTTAGTGGGATGTTTTGTTGTTTTGACCATTACACACACACTGTTTGTGTTTCTTGTGTTCTCCAATTTCAAGTACTGTGAGCAGGCTGAGAAAGCAAGCTGAGATGGTCCTAGGGATCTGTGTGGTCCATGCGGAGGGTGCACAACAACCACCAAAAGAAGTGTCAATTGTAATTCAGGGAGTAGAGGTACTCGAGGAAATTCAGACTGTGCTGTGTGCCATCACTTTGCTTATGGACATAATTTATTCTCTGGATCTGAGGTACCCATCCAACCTGCAGCATACTTTCGAGGTCTTTCAAAAAACTGAATCTGGATGGACAAAGGCTAGCTGAAGATGTTTGAGTAGATCAGTTTTCAGTTTGTTTTTTTTACATGTTTTGTCTGCATTTCTGTTATAACTGTTTATAGCATTATGAAATGAATAAACTGTTTGACTTGCTATTTGATTTGTTTGCTTTTTTGGTGTGCATACTGTAATGGCATATTTTTAATGTATGCAACAATGTAAAAGACATGCATGGAAGCAATTCTATGATCAGCACAATATAGTCAATTTTGTATATTTGCCATTCTGTTAGACCTATAGAAAAACACATTGGTCAGTATAATACATAAGTTATATTTTACTTTGGAAAAATTACATTAGTTCAATGTAATACAGTTATTTTGACTTTAAAGGAAAATTACATTAGGTCAATGTAATACAGTTAAGTTTAATTTTCAAAAAAATTACATTAGGTCAATGTAATAAAGTTACGTTTAATTAAAAAAAAATTACATTAGGTCAATGTAATACAGTTAAGTTTAATTTTCAAAAAAATTACATTAGGTCAATGTAATTGTGATAATTCAGATAGAAATAGTTTGATTACATCCGACAGACATGATTACAAACAGTTTTATTAATGTAGTAATTTTATGTGGAAATTTGCCACATGATTAATATACATTCAACTGATGAGGTATTTTTTTGAGTGCATGTTGTTTTATTTATTTTTCAATGACATGATATTTTGTAGTCATTTTGAATGTACACAAATAAAAATATACATTTTACTGTTTCGAATGATGTCATATTATCTGTATGACGTATCAGTTCTGGCGTTGCTTCATATCGCAGACTGTTCATTATCAAAATGAAACACAGTCAACCAAACATATAAAAAGTTATTCTGCCTAATTTAATTGGTCTGTTGTACAATATAAAGGGCAAGCTGTGCCGCACACAGTCCTACTTGTTATTCCAAACATTTACAGCAGCATTCCAAACTGCTATTTCAATTTGTTAAATTTCAAATGTTCAATATTCGTTTAAAAAAAAATCAAATTCAGAACTATTTTAACTACCACCTAAAATTCTATTTTGTTAGATTACACTTGCAAATAATTCAAATTTACACAATTCAAATTCAAATCGTTTTGTCATATTATGAGCTCCATATATTTATTGTTGAATTAAGGCCCTTCCAACCAAATAAATTAATCTGATATCTGTCAAATAAACTTCAAATGGATCCATTACAAAAGAGTCCCCATTTTAATAAGCTGTAACCCTAACCTTTACATGTCCTCCTACAATATTAGTCTTGGTTAAACACGGAAATGATCACGTCATAATTGTCTAAATAAATGTATAATTCATAAATTAATAACCTTAATTACACACTTTAGTGATTTTCTCCATTAAATAGAAAGTCTTAATATATGCAAACAAAGTTAACTTTGTTTGGTTATTGTGTTGGTTTTATTTACAGTGTTTTACATGTGTGTAATCGTATTAAACATTTTTGGAAACATCACTTAAAGATTTCTGACCGTCATTTTAGTGGGGTAGCAACAGACGAATATTCATCTGTCCCTCACATAAAGCAATGCCTCAAGTTTTAGTTTTTTTAGTTTAGAGCTTTATTTATCCCCGTGGGGCAATTAGTTTGAGCTTACATGGTGCCTCACATAAAACACTGATCACATACATTCAAATACATAAATACTTTAAAAAAAAAAAGTACAATTGCAAGTACAATCTAATTCCTGAAAGAAAAGACAAAAGACAAAAAAGTTTTAATTTTTTTATAATTTTTTTTTTTATACAAGTCAGATTATTTTTAGATCCTTTACCCAGAAGGCAGATATCAGGAGTATAGTCAGAGTTCAGGGAAACACAGACACACACTCTAGTTGAGGGGCAAGAGTGTGAAACACATCACTGAAAACACCATAGTAAAAGCATTATTATTTACCAAGCTCAGTTGTGCAAACATCATCAGCATGGCTTTGACATTACTTACTCAAACTGATGCTAATTCAGTGCTTTGATAAAGCTGTTATTAACCAGAGCATTGGGATTTAACCCTGTAAATGAGGCAGGAGCTGAGTCTGATCTCATCTGTCCAGATGAACGAGCAGTGAACGAAAGACAGTCTGCCGTCCACTGCTATCCGTGTGAGAAGATACAAGTAGGAAAAAAAATACTATGAAAGTCAATGGGGTACTTCAACTGTTTGGTGACCGACATTCTTCAAAATATCTTCTTTTGTGTTAAGCAGAATAAAAAGAAATTCATACAGGTCTGAAACAACTTGAGGGTGATTTAATGATGAAATAAATTTCATTTGGAAGTGAACTAATCCTTCAATGGAATCCTGCTCCCTGAAGGAGGGAACGGAGACATCACGTCAGAACTGACTGACACAATGAGATCTCGCCTGAGAGCAAAATCACCTTCAATTAGTAACAAAAACAAGCCAATGTACACTGGTGAGCAAGATTTGGTGGTAAGCCACTCCCTGTATATACAGGTAAATAAGGCACCAACTAGCTCATTCAAGTTTGCGCAGAGGAGCCGAGACAGGGGTTCTGGCCATTCAGCAGTAGTACAGGGGTTGTGGCAGGCGGAACGTAACGTAACATGAGTAACGGAGACATTCCCTATCAGTCAGTCACGTTCTACGTTACATCAGAACAGACTGAAGCATCGGGATCTCTATGGATAGCGGCACAACCGTTGATCCTTCCTTTTTAAGTCGCATAGACCTCCATACCCGTTGGGACGGAAGAACATAACTTTCCAAGGGGAAGGTCGATGGCTGCTGTTCCTTTCTGTTTACCCTATACAGTCATGGATGGTTGGATAACACTGGGGAAGCATGCCGAATCCAGATGGAAAGGGACACGACTGACCCTCGGGGCAATGCTTAATATGGAAGATCCCTGCGGTAGGTCCTGCCTAGACAGGGATGGAACCATTACAATGCAGAGATGGGACAGATTTGAATCTGCCCAAGGAAAGACATAGGTTTACCAACAGGGAAACCGTGCAGTAGAAGAATACACATATGGGATTACCAAGAGGGAATCACAGCATATGGGTAATATAGACCATAGATGGCTGACCGACTGGCTATGCACATGAGTACTAGACCTGGCATCGGATGCCCCACCTCGTCTCACTCCCGAAGGATGCTTGGAGGAACTCCATCCAGGGTTCGCCAGGCGGGGAACTCACCTGTAGAGCAAATTAGACTCTTGTATCCCCCATGAGAGGGGAATGGCGTTGCAGGCAGGACACCAAGCCAGCCTTTCCACATATAACCTGTTTGTACCTCAACACATGGGAAGAAATCCGGCTCCAACATGAGATTGTATAATTTTGTGAATGTGTGACAGAGAAACTGCAGACAATCTCTAAAACACCAGAGAAACACCACACACCAACGATCAAGAGGAGGGCTCCTTATAGACTGAGCCCTCACCCCAAGGGGACACGGCACACCTTGGGACTGATATGCCAAGACGATGGCATCAACTATCTAGTGGCCAACCTCTGTTTGGAGACACCCTTTTCCTTCTGCTATCCTCCAAAGCAAGCAAAGAGCTGTTCAGAACTGGGCCCGTGTTTATCAAGCCTCTGAGAATTACTCGCAAGAACACTGCTTAGAATTGACTTTTGAGTAAAACAATTATTGGCTCAAAGCTGCGTTTAAAAGTATGTTATCAAGCATCTCAGTCATAATTCAAGTGAAGTGTAGGACTAAATCTTAAGTGTCAGTCTTAGAGATGATTCACAACACTTTGCTGTGCCACAAACAGGATTTTCTATGATGACATAGGCATGGACCAATCACTGAATACATTTCCTTATTTAAGAATATTATCAGATAAATTCACATTGAATGGTGAAATTCCTAAGGGGAGTTTACATCCAACACACATTTTACAATACATAATTTTCAACAGAATACATTATGATATTCGCATTGGAAATGAAAGATAAGCACGTTTTCGCCATGTCTTAATTACACATTTTTAACCGGTGTGCTGTTAACTGACATGCCTATAGATTTTATGATATAATCAGCCACTTTGGATTCCAAAAGAAAACCGAACTGGAGAGAGGAAGAAGCGCTACTGCTTGCTGAACTAGTCGAACAGCGGAAACATGTTATAAAAGGCAAGTTCAGCCCAACATTAACCAGCGCTTACAAAGATGATGATGCTCTGTCCAAACGATACCGTTTGATTAACTGCTCGTCATTAAACATTTAAAAAATATTCTTCCTCTCCTAAAAGATTTGCGCACTTCTATGTCTCCTCAGTGCATCACAAGCCCCTACTGGCAACTCCTAACCACTTGAGAGACCTCTCGAGCTGCCTTAAACAACTGGGAGAGTAAGAGTGATTCTTAGATTTAAGAAATTTGATAACTTGCTTTTAGAAAAGATAGAAAAAAGGAGTAAATTTCATGAATTCTCAGCACTTAAGACTAAAATGACACTTTTGAGAAGCTTGATAAATACAGGCCCTGAAGCTCTGTGTACGGCCCACGTAAATACGCAGTGCACAAAAAGGACACAGCAAGGTCTGGGTCTGCCTCCTCCATGGGTGGCGCTTGCAAGTTCACGCACCACCTGGTCCCGGAAGGGGTTTGTGGGAGCTTTAGGCACATATCCGGGTCGGGTCTCGGGATTGCGTGAGAGTCAGCCGGTCCAAATTCCAGGCATGTTTCACTGACTGAAAATTGCCGCGGGTTAAATGGCTTGTTTTGTGGAATGTAGGGGGAGCAGGGCCGTCGCTGGTGGGGTGAAAGGTGGTGGCAATTATAGGGGCCCCCTAAACCCAGTAGTTATGCTATATATTCCCCTACTCTTATGAATCATTATAGTACAAACATTTATATGTCCGATGAAAACCACAAAAACGTATTCAATAATTTTTCAAATATCTCCTCTCTCTCCCCTCCCTAAAAATGGTTTAGTCCGATGGAAACAGCAGAGGGACCCAAATCACAAGTCCCACCCCAGCTAGTATAGAACCAATCAGAGTTGAGGCTGCTCCGAAAAGAAAACGGTTAGAAAAAGTTATATTGAAGTGCGACTGACTGAAATTGTCCGGAGGAAAAATCTGGGTACCAGTAATGTCATGCAGAAGAAGGCCAGACATGAGTGCACTGTAGGGATGTCAATGCATTGGGATGCGGTTCCCTAAAAAATTTGCGGGTATAGGACAAAAAGCTGCTGTCCTCTTGCCGGTACTGTACATCTCATTACTGTATACCGGCACGCACTGCTCGAAGGATTACACACTCAAAGTCCCAGTCTTTTTTGCGCTATTTTGCGCTATCTATTATTATAGAGGAAAAAAGTGTCACAAGGATATCATCTTCATTAAAAATGAAGACAATAAAAAATTAATGTGGTTTAATTTGACATTTTTCCGGAGTGTTTACCTCAGCTGTTAGACGCCAGACTGACTAGAATAACATTTTATATTATATTGCTGGTAGGCCTACTTAAACAAATATATTTTATTATTTTATTAATATCTTGTCTTTTGTTGTTATTTTATTAGTTTGTCTCAAAACACTGAATGATGACTTTAAACAATGCTTCATAAGAAGTTATTAATCGCTTCATGCCATTGTTTCGATGTAGCCTTGTGTTTATAAAATGCATATAAATTTATATAAAATAAGCCATAGCAATATTTATATTGTTTTTGCTGATGTCCATTAATAACCTTTATTTGCATTTATTTATTGTTCTGTTTTTTTTGTGTTTTTTTTGTAAGAAATTCCTAGTTACATGGTGCCAGATGTCGGTCTCCATGCCCATACCGGGCGATTTTTGTTTGTAATCCTGATTTTCTCCGGTTTATGGTTGAACAGGGAGAGAGGGAAGAGTTATGTACATTATTATTCTGGATTATCTTTCTCCAGGTAATTTAGAGAGATTTCTGGGGTAGTTAGTTTTTTGTATTGTTTGTTATTTTGGCCAGGCTCTCCCCTAAAGCTTTTACCACTATTTTCATTATTATTATTTTTGATATTAATATTTCTGGTTTGGTTATTGTTGATGTTATGCCTTTTTTCTCTCTTTATAACAGAAAATGAAAAGTTAATATTGGTTGAATTGGTGGTTGTTGTTGATTCTGGGACAGAAGGTTGGAAATCCTCGTTCTCTCCATGGTTTTCTTTTTCTTTCTCTTTTTTGTAAAATGTAATTCTTCTTTACTTTGTTATCAGCTCCTCAACCCTAGATGGGTAGCTATGTGACACTATACCTCCTCCAAATAATCCTCTCTTTTTTGACCCAGAAACATACAATACAACATGCAATGCTGTAGTAATTTACTGATGTAGAAAGCAGAGATAAGCAAAGATGGGTAAATACACAAACCCTGGATCAAACTGGGGTTAAGAATCAGGTGCATTTTAAAAACCATTTCAAACCTTTACTGAATGTGCACTGAAACTTATCATTTATCTTAAGGATAAAAGGCGCATATAGGTAAAATGAAAAAAAAAAAAATGAAAAAAGTGCAATATTAGTATTGCTCAGAAAACAGAAGTTTGGTATTTTGCTTGTAGGATCAGTGGACTGTGGCGTAACATCATCTCATTCCACTTAATCTGGCAATGAAATCAGAAAACAATTATTAAGGCAAAATACACATAGTGTAAATCAGTGGTTCTCAACTCCAGTCCTCGGGACCCGCTGCTCTGCACATTTTGTATGTCTCTCTTATCTGACACACTCAGTTCAGTTCATGGAGTCTCTCCTAACGAGCTGATGATCTGATTCAGGTGTGTTAAATAAGGCATACAAAATGTGCAGAGCAGCGGGTCCCGAGGACTGGAGTTGAGAACCACTGGTGTAAATAGTGCAAATGTCTACACACCATCTCTCTTCTTTTATCACTCACCTGCAAACACCTGGACTTCACACAGTGTGAGAATTTTACCGTCCCCAGGTATAATAATGTTGACATATTTCCCATTAATAGGCTTAAACTCAAATGTTTTTGTCTCTCCATATCGGATGGACTCAACAGTTGCAGCCCTGTAAAGACACACAGAGAAATAGAGAGGGGTGTATCAAAACAGCATGAAAATATACTTCTGGCAAAAGCAAGTTTGTATTAAAAGGATTTATTCAAGGTAATCTTATTTACTCATTTTCTAACCATTAGAGTAAGTATTAAGAGAGAGACAATACTTACAGCTCATTATTGTTGCCATTATTATCCAGGCTGTTGCCGATACGGATCTGAGCTCCAATTATCCTCTCTCCGCAACAGTCTCCACGATTAGTGATTTTAACACTGGTTACCTTGTAGGATTTCTCCAGGTTAACTCTCCACCAGGGGTTCGTCTCCCCATTAGTGTGACTGCATGACCCAACATCCATAACTGAATTGAAGTCGCCATCGACAGCCTTTTGAGCGTCTGGTACTAATTTACTGCTGTAATTTATTGTGGAAGACTGGACAGCTGTGGCTCCAAGAGCAAGATTCACTGTATAACATAAAATAATAAACAATTTTTTTTTTTTTTTACTTTAATGTGTTAAAGTATAATCCCAAAATATGTCATCCAAATGATTATTACAATTACGTTATTACAAATACATTATTATAAAATAATAACAGTTATAAACTCATTACCAAGTACAAAAACAAATTCTATCACAGAGTCTTCATAAATAAATAAATCACAGATTTTCAATAACCATATTTCAGCCTATAATTGTAATAAATTAATCTGATTAATACAATGACACACAATAATTACAGATTTTCAAATCCAGGTATTTTTACTTGTATTATTCTAAACGTACCTTTGCAATCAGCGACGCGCATCCCAGTAAAAAGTGTTAGAAACAAAACCACACGCATGTCCATCCTGATATAAGACATAACAACACATCTCATATCAGCATATGAAGGAATCATTTTCTATTTCTCATCCTCATTTAAACAAAGAAACATATATATTAGTATTTAATGATAAAATGGTATATGCTCAGAGAGGATGACATGTGGCAGTCAAACTGCAAAATATGAATAGCCTATACACACCATACTAATATTTGTTTGCAATACTTCACATGTTCTTTATTGTAAATAATTGTAATTAATTATAATTAATATAAGGAAAGTGATATTATCGGCTGTTTTTTGTATTATCAACTGTTGCTCTTCTGTTTGTTTGTTTTGAGGTAGTTTAATTCTATTCTGTATTTAAATATAATTAAAATGCTTTAGCAATAGGCTACTATATTACACATATCAGGCCAATAAAGCAACAAACCTATCAGTGGACAAGCTGAACAGAATATTTGACACCCCTCTCTCTCTCTCTCTCTCTCTCTCTCTCTCTGCGTTCGCTTCACTTTTGTTCAATCGGTTTATCATAACTCTCGGCTCAGATGAGGGAGACGCATCTCAATCAAGCCTATTGCTAAAGCATCTCCAAACATCACCGGACCAAGCGTCAAAAGTGACCACATCGGAGTGAGAACGTGTTGATTTCCTAATTCGGAATATAATGAAGGTCGGGTGAGTAGATAAAGCTCAATGGACATCATATATAGGGGCGATCGGGGCACAAACTAACGCGGGGCTCGTTGTAACACACTTGTTTTAAATCCTTCCACAAATGCCAGCATGACGAAACTAAGGGTATTTATTAGTTGCTATATCAACACTATAGAGAAATAATTGCGTCAAAATTCAGAAATCTTTGGAAGTGTAATGGTCACCAGCTGGAGTGCCCTTGAGAGCCATCAGAGGGCACTCCACACCAGACTATTATCACTCCCTCACAAACTACATTTCCCAGAACTCACTGCCCGGACTCATCATCACTGATTGCATTCACCTGTGTCTCATCACCCTGTTAGTCTCAGCCTATTTATATCATGTTCACTCATTCACTCACTGCAAAGTTTTGTGTGTTTGTGTGTTTTTGTGTTGGCCTATTGCCTGTATATTGGATTACGTGTCTGGATTGCCCCTTAATTAAAGATGCATTTGGATCTCAACCTTCGTGTCTCGGAGCAGTTCGTAACAGGAAGATATCACTGAACATTTATTTAACTATTGCAAAAGTAAATTTCTTACTTAGCCTATGTTAATTTTTCATCTGTTTTTTTTTTTTTCAATTAAAATTAGACAAATCTAATATTGTTTTAATCTTATATCTGTTAATTAACAGTTGAGATCGTCCGGTTTAGACCCCATTTTCTCAGGCGGGGCATGTTGTCACACCGGTTACAATGAGCCCCTATTAGAACTATGATATTCTAGACTTTTATGAATTATTGAGAATCCATGAGAAAAAGGTGAATAAAGACTGAGAGTCAATGTTCATAAATGATTAATTATTATTTTGTATTGAACTATGCTGTATAGCTGTGCTTGTTGTCAAACATAATAATTTTATTAAAAAAATAATAATTATTTAAAAAATGCCATTATTTTATATAACAAAAAAATGATAACTGTATTTTATTGAGAAAATGTTTGAGTTTGATTAGATCAGATAGCATTGTCATATGGTCATGTTACAATGTGCTCCACCTATGGGGCATGTTGTCACATTTCACTTCCATTCTTTCGGGGTATATCAAGAAAAAAGTACACACTGTGAAACAAAAACACATTATTGTACTAGACGTGTGTAAAATTAATGCAGGGAAAAATAAATACTCTGAAACCCTAATTAGGTTTACACAAACTGAGAAAGTCAAAAGGCGTTTGGTTGTGCCCCGCTCTCCTCTAATAAAGCAATAAGCCCTGCGAAGCCGTGTTTTACAGTGAATTATTACAGTGAATTATCCATTTTATAATTATTATTTTGCTGTTTAGCTTCATTTTACATTCACAAACCCTGAACAAATGTACTAATGCTGTCTGTCTGTTTGCTGTATGTTTCTTTCTTTTAGATTTGTATTGATATGTTGTTGTGCTTAAGTAATTGCAAATAATTAACCTCCTACTTTCAGATTCCTTAGATTAGTTTTGTTTTGAGAAACCGAGGTATTGTAAGGAAATCAGACAATCATAAGATCAATTTAAGAGTGTTGCAAAGTATAAAATGTTCAGTGTTATTTCATGCTTTTTTAAAAAAAAAATCTTAATTAGCGACAAATTGTCAAAAATAACTGGTTCTTGTTGAATGTTCTTTTGTCATTATTGTATTTCTCTGAGTGCAACAAGACACTTCTAGACTACTATATATTATATCTTTACACACTGACTTGAATTGTCCAAACAAAAGTTTAGTTTTATTAGTAAAACCTCCATTGCATATCATGCTCTATAGAAAGTGCATAAACATTCAACTCACCTGAATTTCATCAATGTTCAACCTCAGTCACAGAAGACCTTCACAATTCAGCAATAGATCTGCTTTTAAACAAAATAAATGTTTATATAATAGGCTACATAAATGGAATTAATACTATTTTTATAAGCAATTACTATAGTACTTATTATTTATCCAATATATTATTCATATGAGGAATAGCCTATTATGACCAATCATACGAATAATACTCAATTTCATATTTATATCAAACAAACTCGCCAAAAAGAGACATACAAATAATATCACTGTTTATTTCACCGATCTAACACTTTACAATAGCAATTATCAAAAGAATCACGAAGATGGAAATGACTCACTTCTAGCCTCAAACGCACCTCTTTCTTTAGGTTTTTTTTTTTTCATCAAAATGAGACGATAATCTCTTGTCTGTGAGCATGCATGGCCAAACCACACTGTAATATGTCTCAGATGCGCAGATCAAACATGCAATGCGAATCAGCCAAAAACTTGTATTACCTACCCGTAGTTGTGATGAGCGATTTCGAAACACTGCTTCTTGAAGCTTTGAAACCTACAGATCTTTTGTTTCGAATCAGTGGTTCAGAGCTTTTATAAAACTGCCATGTCATGTGATTTCAGTAATCTAGGCTTCATTACATCATAACTGTTTTGAAATGTCCATTTCTTAATATCAAATAGGCCAACCCAAAGTTGAGTATTGCGACCTTAGTTCGGACTTGCCAAGTTTGACTCAGCAGAACGAATTCCCGAGGACTGAAGTCCGGTTATCTCTATACGAAATATGTCACAAAAGACCACTCCGCCTAATTACAGCTTGATTAAATTACATTAAAAACATCACAGTTACTTATTGCAAAATCAGTTTCATTAGGGTGGCAATTGTTCAGTCTGTTGAATGGATCAGTTATACATATTAAATTGATAATTGAATAAATTTGTAATTTAATGCAACATGTGCTACAAAATAATACAAATGAATATCAATCCGTTTTTATTAATAAAAACTGTTCTGACAAAAAAGGCCTTTAGTGAAGAAGCTGTTAGTTGAGTTTCTTTGAGAGCATGATATGCAATGGAGGTTTTACTAAACTAAACTTTTGTTTAGTAATGACAAAAGCACATTCAAGAAGAATAAGTTATTTACTTTGTGGCAAATAATTAGGATTTGTTTTTGTTTTGTTTTTAAAAGGGCAAAATACAGCTAAACAATATTTATTGCTAATTATTCTAAATAACATTTAATAATTTTCAGTTTCCAATACTCTTAAATTATCTTATTTCTGCTTGTAGATTTCATTAATCCTCAAAACAAAAACCTTATCCAAGGAATCAGAAAGGGGCAACCAAAGGGTGAAAAGGTGAATCATTTGTGCAACAAAAACATTCAGTCATCCGTACAGCAAACAGAGAGACAGCATTTGTTCAGGGTTTGGACAATGTTTACAGAATGTAAACAGAGCAAAACGATAATTAAACAAACATGATATTCAGTTCTTAAATCTCAATAAGATCATCTGGTTAAATAAAGGTTAAATAAAAAATAAATAAAAATTGATCAAATCATCTTACTTGGTATCGTGGGCGTAGAATACACAGTGGAATTAAAGTTAAAATTGCCCTTTTAATAACTATAACAGAGACGCAACTGGCACCAGTTGTGTTTGTATGAAACGAGAGAGAGCGGGTCCACAGTGTGATACAAGAAACATTAAAGAAAGGCCGGCTCCAGAAACCCGGATGAGTGTGTGTTATCCAGCGTTACTGTTGATGACGGTCATTATCTGGGAATATCAGACCTCGGAATGTCACGACTGACCAATCAGAGTGAAGTATTCCAGGGAGCCGTGTAATAATAATTTGGATTACATAGTTTAGCTTTATTTTGCCAATTTTATTGGGAAAAACACATTAAAGTAAAAAAAGAAATGTTATTTTTATTATTTTGTGTTAAACAGGGAATCTTGCTCTTGGAGCCACAGCTGTCCAGTCTTCCACATACGGTCAAGCAGTGGCTCAAAAGGCTGTCGATGGCATCAGGAATTCAAATTCCAATATGGGGTCATACACTTGTACTAATGGGGACAGTAACCCCTGGTGGAGAGTTGACTTGGGGGAAGTCTTCAAGGTAAACAGGGTTAGAATCACTGATCGTAAAGAATATATTCCAGGGATGATAAATGGAGCTCAGATCCATATCGGCAACAGCCTGGAAAATAATGGCAACAATAATGAGCTGTAAGTATTATCTCTCTCTTAATACCCTTAGACATTTACTAAATTAAATAACATTACTTTGAAAAAATAATTTTAATATAAAAACTTTGCCTTTGACTGAAGTATATTTAATATGCTTCTTGCCGTTTTGATTCGCCCCTCTCTATTTCTCTGTGTGTCTTCACAGGGCTGCGACTGTTGTGTCAATGTAATCTGGAGAGACAAAAACATTTGAGTTTAAGCCTATTAAAGGGCAATATGTCAATATTTTATTACCTGGGTGCAATAAATATCTCATTCTGTGTGAAGTCGAGGTGTGCAAAAAGCACCTTGGAGAAACTCAACAGCAGTGCACAATATGAAAAGACAATGCAGAAAAGCAGAGCGCATGTGGTGGAAGACAAAACTTGTAGTCCATTATAACATCTACAAAGACAGCCTTCATGCTTTCAATGTGGAACTAGGCAAAGCTAGACAGACTTTCTTCTCAAATATTATAAACAGTAATTTAAACAACACACGCACTCTTTTTGCTACTGTAGAGAGACTGACAAACCCTCCAAGCCAGATTTCCAGTGAAATGCTCTCAGAGAACAAGTGCAGTGAGTTTGCTTCTTTCTTCTCTGAGAAAATCAATAATATCAGAAAGGTGATCAGCACATCCTTGAGTTGCCCTGGGGTCAGACAGATCAAACCACCTGAGAAAGTAGTTACTATGTCTGATTTCAAAGAAATTAAAATTTTTAATCTAGATTTATACACACACATAGCCCCATGAAAACCTCTATGTGAACACTCTTGTCTAATGAAAAAGTGCAAGGCACAAATTTACTTTTTATTAACCAAAATGCCACAGCCGCGAATCCGTCCGCCTATGAAGCCATTTTTAGCATCCAGACCCCTGGAGGTGGTGGCCGTGGATTAGACTGTGCTTGAACCTGCCACGGATGGTCGCGAAAATGTGTTGATTGTCACCGATGTATTTACGAAATTTACACAGGCGTTCCCCACCAGAGACCAGAGAGCTGATACTACAGCGAAGATACTGCTGAAAGAGTGGTTCATGAAATACGGGGCACCAGAGCAGTTGCATTCTGATCAGGGAAGGAATTTCGAGAGTGAGGTGGTGGCTGAGTTGTGTCGCTTGTATGGAGTAAAGAAAACGCGTACAACCCCTTACCATCCGCAAGGCAACGCTCAGTGCGAGCGGTTTAACAGAACGCTCCATGAGTTGTTAAGAACGCTTTCTCCAGAAAAGGCGATGGCCAGAACACCTTCCTGAGCTGATCTATGCATATAATGTAACCCCACATGCTACTACTGGATATTCACCTTATTTCTTGTTATTTGGTGTAGAACCACGCCTTCCAGTAGATGCTCTCCTGGGTGAGGAACATCCTGTAAATAGAGGGCAAGATTGGTTAGTAATTCACCAGAGCCGACTCAGGGAAGCTCATGAAAAGGCGAGAGCATTTGCAGAGCAGAAAGCGGCAGAGAGATTGGCTCCATTTAATGACAAGGTTTACTGTCTGGTGTGGGGCAGATGGTGTACTTGCGCCACCGCCCTGTAGGTAGACATAAGATACAGGATTCCTGGGCTCCAGTTGTGTACCGGGTAGTAGAGGTACAAGGTACCACATATACCGTTGAGCCTGTAGAGGGAGGTCCTCAAAAACGGGTCCACAGAGTTGATTTGCGACCGTGCGAGAGACCTGTGGTTGAAACGGCAGA
This sequence comes from Abramis brama, assembly GCF_963993115.1. Classification (NCBI taxonomy): domain Eukaryota; kingdom Metazoa; phylum Chordata; class Actinopteri; order Cypriniformes; family Leuciscidae; genus Abramis; species Abramis brama. The sequence continues at coordinate 40,728,814 of NC_139974.1, forward strand.
GGCAGGGAGTAGAGTGACAGCTCCAGTAGCTAAGTTTCCCTCTGATTCAGTGGACGCTGAACCTGTTGATCCAGAGTGTGTAACACTGGAAGAGGTTACTTTGCCTCACATGGAAGAGACGAGAGATGTGGAAATGGAAGTCTATGGGTCAGCAGAGGAAATGTTAGCAGTGGGACCTGATTGTGTTTTGGAGAATGAGGGGCAGCTACCCTCGGAGTTAGAGCACACAGGGGAAGAGGGTATTGTTCTTGTTGCAGATAGACCTGTGCCAGGCCTGATGAAAGACAGTCAGGCCAGACAAACGCCACCTGCGACAGGATGCCTTCATAGCACGCAGATTCTCATTGTACCGGGGAGAGGAACGACCAAAAGAAACCAGTCGTGATTTCAAAGGAGCAAATCCAGGCCAGATGAGAGAACAGAATTTAACATGAGAACTTTGTCCTTCAGTGCATCAGATGATGAATACACACTCAAGGAGGAGCCAATAAAGTCAGAGAAATCAGACGGTTCAATCGATCTCCATTTGGATTGTTTGAGTGAGGTTGTATTATGTGCTATGTTGTTTTTCATTATTTTATTATTATTTTAATTAGTACTTTTTGTATTGTTACTTTTTCTTGTTCTTTTATGTGTATTTATATATGATATATTTGGGAGTAATTGTGATTGTAATTATTAGGGCTGTGCTCAGAATATCGATACAACGATACATCGTCATGAACTCCTGACGATGCGTGTATCGATACAGCAGCTTCTGTATCGATACTGTTGTGCTTATGTAGCCAATTCAGGGCTCGAATTTCGGCGCGGGTATTGCGCATATTTAATCATTCCTGAACTTTAGCATGTAGATTGTATGAGTAAATGAATCCAAACAGACTATACAATCAGATCAGTCATTTTAAAACTTTCTGCGAGACGCAATTTCACAAAGAGCGTGAAGCCTTGTTTGTACTTTCGCCTGGCTCCGCAGCGCGAGTCTCCGCTGCCTGCACGCGCACCTCCCCAAACGGACGAGGCGTTTATACTCGACACGCTCACAAACAGCTCGCGAGTAACAAAAGTTGTTTTTCGCGGATTATATCACTTTAACAAACAAAAACACGCAAAATTATGTCAAACATTTCGGTCTTGTTGAGTATCCTCTAAACACAGTCGGTTATGTCTTTAGCATAAAACGCATGATGGGACAGTATAATGAAATCAGGATCCGTGCACTAGGTCTTAAAGCGACAGAAGCCATAACGTGTCTGTCATTAATATTGTTGTCAAAACAACAAAAGATAGTTTTAATTTGAAGAATTTGGATTAATAGCCTATGTATTTAATTTAGTCAGGACTAAAATACCACCCAGTGTTATTTTGCATTTGATTACTTTATTCAGTTTCTAGTAGCCTATTTCTGAATACTAGTGCTAGACCTATTCAAAAAGTTTTCTCTTTATTGGTAGGCTATCTTTATTCTATTGTATTTATTTGCGCTACTGAAGGAAGAGCCATTTTAAGCTTTTTTGTGACAAGTTTTTTATTTAACTTCATTTTTTTAATGACAAAAACTAAATAGTTTTTCAGTTTTCACAACTGTTATAACACTGGTTATACAATAAATATATATTACTGTTACTAAACTCTGAAATTCCAAATTGATCCATATCGTGATACGTATCGTATCGTGGCTTTAGTATCGTGATGCGTATTGTATCGTGACATAGTTGGTGATACACAGCCCTAGTAATTATTGGGTTTTGTATGTATTGTCTGGACCCCAGGAAGACTAGCTGTCGTCTCGGCGTCAGCTAATGGGGATCCTTTTAAATAAACAAATAAACAAATTTACGATAGTTAAGAGTGCGAGAAGAGATAGTGTTTGTGTCAGGCAGTTCCATATTAAAAACAATAGACAAATGATCAGACAGCCCTAAGTCAGAGGTGTACAACTGTGAGACAAATGAGCCATTTGAAATCACCATGTCAAGAGTATGGCCTTTATTGTGCGTAGGACAGTCCACGAGCTGGTTCAAATCGAAGCACTCCAATAGCGATAAAAACTCTTTTGTTGTTGTAGAATCTTTTTTGTCCATATGGATGTTAAAGTCCCCCAAAATTAAAGTTCTCTCAAATTTGAGGCATAACAAGGACAACGTATCTGCAAATTCAGAAAAAAAGTCTTTATTGTTCTTAGGAGGCCTGTAGACTGTAGCTATGGCAGTAGAAGTGGGGGCAGATACACTCAAAACAAGACATTCAAATGAGTTAAACTGTGGGACAGCCACAGGACTCATGTTGATTTGGTTATTATATAGTACAATAATACCCCCACCTCTGCCAGAGGAACGCGGGAGATCAAATAAACTATATCCAGCAGGAGTAAGTTCATTTAAAAGAAAACCATCGGACTCTTTGTGCCAGGTTTCTGTTAAACACACAAGATCCAGTTTCCGATCTGTAATAATGTCAGATAGTATCATAGTCTTGTTGTTAACAGATCGTGCATTGAAGAGCGCCGAATTCAACAGACGGGGAGCCGATGAAGCCAGGGAAGCCACGTTTAAGAAACGACAAGTTGTTGAAATTAAAAAAAGTCTCTTTTCACGAAATACTGAAGCAAAATTATCCTTAATTTTCATATTTGTAAAACGCATTGCGGCAGTGCACAGCCATGGCGAGACGGCTCGCTCACTCATTGGCTGTTCTGCGGCAACTGCATGAGCCTATCGAGCGAGGGCTGATGCAACATCAGACCAATGAGAGTGCTTCGCGCGCTCCTCGTCACATCCCGCCGAAACGGGTGTGGCCATCCCCTATAAAAGGAGCTCGAGTAGGCTGATTCAACTGGTTTTCATCGCCGAAGCGAACCAGAGCGAACCGCGCGCACGGCAGGGAACGCAGTACTCGTTCCCTCTTCTAGAGAGAACCGAGGTTACGTTAGTAACCGAGTACGTTCTCTTACGAGAGTTCTCTCGTACTGCGTTCGTAGAACGCTGCGGGAACCACTTGTAAGACGCCGTGCGTGCTGGGATGAGAAAACACCGACCACTGGAAGCTAGACCAGGTATACAGTGCATAATCACCCGGTAGACTTCGGAGAGTCTGGAGGGGGGGGGGACAACCACCCTCAGATAGCTGCGTCCTAAGACGCGATATAACATCACATAGGCAGGGGGAGGCCTGGCTAATGTGGGAAATGTGGGTCTTACGTAATTTCGCCCAAATGGATGCGCCCTTAAGCGCGATGCAACGTCACATAGGCAGGGAGAGCCTGGCTGATGTGGGAAATGTGGGACTTACACACTTTCGCCCAAATAGGTGCGTTCTAGACGCGATATAACATCACATAGGCAGGAGGGAGCCTGGCTAATGTGGGAAAAACATGGGTCTTACACAATTCTGCCCAGAAAACTTCGGCGGCGCTGTGCGTCTACGATATCAGTGCCGTGTTTAGACAGCTGACTCGAATACACCGAAAATACTTGGCTTGCAAGTGCGGTGAAGTCTTCGGTGGCGTTGTGCGCCTGCGAAATCAGTGTCCTGGTTAGACAGCTGATTCGGCTAAACCGAAAACAACCTGGCCTGCAAGGCGGGAACTTCTAGGTTGTAGAACCTTATGAATGTAGACGGCGAGGCCCAGCCCGCCGCCGTACATATTTCCTGTAAGGAAATCCCGCTAGACCAGGCCCACGATGAGGCAACGCCTCTCGTGGAATGCGCTCTAATGCCCAAGGGGCACTGAAGGCCCTTGGTGGTATAAGCCATTGTTATGGCGTCAACCACCCACCTGGACAGGCTCTGTTTCGAAACAGCCGTTCCCTTGGAACGTCCACTGAACGAGACAAAGAGCTGCTCCGTCTGTCTGAAGGCAGCGGAGCGGGACACATAAGCTCTTAAAGCCCTAACGGGGCAAAGACAGCTCGAGTCCCCTTCCTCGTTTGATCCCGGCAGGGCAGACAGGGAAATAACCTGAGCCCTAAACGGAGTGTTGAGGGATTTCGGCACGTAGCCGTGCCTAGGTTTGAGTATGACTTTGGAGTCATTGGGCCCAAACTCCAAGCACGTTGGACTCACAGAGAGCGCGTGCAGATCGCCTATGCGCTTCACCGAAGCGAGGGCCATCAAAAACACCGTTTTGAAAGACAGATGTTTGAGGCTGACAGATTGGATAGGCTCAAAGGGGGGACCTTTCATGGCTGCCAAGACCGTAGAAAGGTCCCACACCGGGACTGAGGGAGGTCTGGGGGGATTCAGCCTCCTAGCTCCCCTGAGGAAGCGGATGACTAAATCGTTCCTTCCCAGTGACTGGCCTGGCGTTGCTGTCGAGCATGCTGCGATAGCCGCCACATAGACTTTGAGCGTGGAAGGGGATCTGCCCTTGTCCAACAGCTCTTGTAGGAAGGAGAGAACCTCCGTCACCTCACAATCGAGGGGTGACAGGCCCCGAGCTGTACACCAGCTGGAGAAAACCGACCACTTCGAGGCATAAAGCCGCCTGGTGGAAGGCGCTCTAGCCTGAGTGATGGTGTTCAGCACTCCATCCGTGAGACTAACGGGTAACCGTTGAGCGTCCACGCATGAAGGGACCACAGCTCTGGGTGTGGGTGCCAAATCGAGCCCCTGGCCTGCGAGAGGAGATCTCTCCTCAAAGGCACTGGCCATGGAGCGGAGTCTGCTAACTGCATCAGGACTGGAAACCAGGCTTGGTTGTCCCAGAACGGTGCTATAAGCAGTACTGGGCATTTCACTTCCCTGACTCGCTCCAGCACCTGAGGTAGGAGGGAGACTGGGGGAAACGCGTATAGCGGGCAGTGCGGCCACTTGTGGGACAGTGCGCTGTCGTTCTTTGAAAAGAACACGGGGCAATGAGCGTTTTCTGGGGACGCGAATAGGTCCACCTCCGCCCTGCCGAATCTCTGCCACAACAGCCGGACTGTTTGTGGGTGTAGAGACCATTCGCCCGTGGGAACGTTGTTCCTGGACAGCCTGTCTGGACCCAGGTTGAGTGTCCCGGGCACATGCACCGCTCTCAGCGAGCGCAGGTTGCGCTGAGCCCATATTAGGAGGCGCTCGGCCAGCCTGAAAAGGGAACTGGATCCGAGACCGCCCTGGCGATTTATGTAGGACACCACGGCCGTGTTGTCCGAGCGGACTACGACGTGTTGGTCCTTGATGTGGGGACAAAAGCGCGTCAGCGCGTTGTGAACTGCTAGCATTTCCAGGCAGTTGATATGATGGAGCTTTTCTCGTTCTGACCAAAGGCCAAAGAACGGCCTGCCCTCGAGCAGCGCTCCCCATCCCGAGGTGGATGCGTCCGTAGACACCACTTTCACTCTCGAGGAAGTCCCCAGGCTTACACCTGAACGGTACCAATCGCCCGCCGCCCATGGTCTCAGGGCTGCTGCGCAGTCTTGATCGACTTTGAGGCGCAATCGGCTGAGTGCCCACGCTCCGCGTGGCACTCGCGCTTTCAACCAGAACTGCAGAGGGCGCATGCGAAGCAGGCCCAGCTGGAGAACTGATGATGCTGAGGCCATGAGGCCCAGCATCCTCTGAAACCGTTTGAGCGGGATAATCGCACCGCAGCGGAAGGACCTCGCTGCGTGCTGTATGGGCAGCGCGCGCTGTTGCGACAGCTGCGCCGTCATAGAACGAGAGTCCAGAACGATGCCCAGAAACGATATAGTTTGGCTGGGGTTCAGGGAGCTCTTCGTCCAATTGATCGTGATACCAAGATTCTCGAGGTGATCGAGTAACATGGTTCTGTGCTCCACGAGCTGAGATCGTGATTGAGCTATGATCAGCCAGTCGTCCAAATAGTTCAGCACTCGCATGCCCCTGAGTCTGAGGGGAGCGAGCGCTGCGTCCATGCACTTCGTAAATGTACGGGGTGCCAGGGACAAGCCGAATGGCAGGACTGTATACTGGTATGCCCGACCCTCGAAGGCGAATCTCAAGAATCGCCTGTGGCGTGACGCTATCTGTATTTGAAAATACGCGTCCTTTAGATCTATCGACATAAACCAGTCTTCTCGGCGAATGTGCGCGAGGATTTTGCTGGTCGTGAGCATTTTGAAACTGCGTTTCACTAAAGCTCTGTTTAGTCGTCTTAGATCTAGTATGGGTCTGATACCACCGTCCTTTTTGGGGACTAGGAAGTATCTGCTGTATAGCCCCCCTTCGCTTTGAGCTTGGGATACATGTTGTATCGCCCCTTTGCTCAACAGTTTTGATATTTCGGCGCGAAGTAGGTGTGCTACTTCTGAATTCACCGTAGTTTCGACGCGCGCTGTGAAGCGTGGAGGGCGTCGACAAAACTGTAGCGAGAAGCCTCTCTTTATAATGTCTAGCACCCAGTCCGAAACCCCTGGAAGCGCGGCCCATGCGTCTGCATGGCCGGCTAGGGGTTGGATGCGAAGCGCGCTCTGTTCGCTGTGCGACGGCGGCGCTTCGGGGTGCGCTAGCATAGGCGTTACGCCTGAGACATTTGAGGCGGGGAGCGCGCGTAATACAGCGGGCAAAACGCTCATCCTCGACCGCGCTACAGTGTTTATCTGAGCGGGGGAGGTCTGAGAAGGTCTCATGGGACTCATGCAGCCTACAAGTGAACGTGGGCGGGGACCGGGCACGTTTACTGCTTTGGCCGCGCTGTCTGCTTGAACAGAGCGGGCGCGCACAGGTCCCGTTTTTACAGGGAGCCTGTGGCTTGCCAGACATAGCGTTTGTGGGCACTGGGAAGTGGGCACTTTGACTATGTTTGGGGCGCGATCGAACTGCGTCGATCTTATGAGTACGGGCCCTGTGTGCAGGGCTGTGCTTGTGTGTAGGGATGGGCACAGAGAAGTGGGCATCAACACTACATTTATAGCACCATCGGCCTTGGCCGGGACACCAGAAAATACACTCTTTTCGGGATTTATCTGGGTAGCCGTAAAAACGGCTTTTGTGTGCAGGCAAGCGGGCAGCTGTGCGGGCTTGTGCTCTGCTGAGAACGCTGAAGCAGTCGCAATTCCTGGGACTGAGACAGCGGTGCGCTTTGGTGAGGGCCCGGTCGCAACGGGGCTTACACACCTGCGCTTTCCTAGGCGTGCTAGGATTTCTTTGGGGCTTCCGGCTTCAACACAACCCTTGGTCGCGGCCCGCGGTGAGTGGGGCGGCGGCTAGTAGAGCGAGAGCGAGGGCGTGAGCTGCGCTGCTGTCGCTGTGAGGGGGCGGCCGAAGGCGGGGGCTGAGGCTGTGAGCTCCGAGGGGCCTGTTTCTCACGGCCCGCTGCAGAACTGGGGCGCTTCGGCAGGAAGTGCTTGAACGCCTGTGACGCTTTTTGGGCTTCGGAAAATCTCTCCACGAGCTCGGAGAGAGAAGATCCAAAGAGGCCAGCGGAGGATAGCGGGGCGTCGAGGAACGCATTGCGCTCTGCATCAGCCATCTCCGTGAGCGTCAGCCACAAATGCCTCTCGGCTACGGTAGCGGAAGCCATACAGCGTCCCATGGGTTGTGCTGCAGCCTTGGTAGCGCGGAGGGAAAGATCCGACGCGCTTCTCAGGTCCGTGATGCAGATAGCTTCAGGTCCTATCTCGTCCAGTTTGCGGAGGAGATCGCCTTGGAAAACCTGAAGCGTGGCCATGGTGTGCAGAGCCGATGCCGCCTGCCCAGCGGCGGAGAAGATCCGCGCGAGCATCGACGACGTCATGCGGCAGGCTTTTGACGGCAGCGCTGGCTTAGTCCGCCGTCCAGCAGAGGGCGGGCAAAGGTGGGCTGCTATCGCCTGTTCCACCGGCGGCAGAGTGAGGTAGCCTCGGTCCTGAGCATTATCCAGGGAGGAAAATGCTGGGGATACAGACGAACGTGTTCGTGCAGAAAAGGGAGCGTTCCAGGCCTTCGCCACTTCTTCATGAAGCTCAGGAAGAAACGGAGCGGGCTTAGACACAGGAGAAGTGCGCTCACCAGGGAGGAAGCTACCATCAAGCCGGGTGCGCGAGGGGAGTTCCGGTGCAGACCACTCGAGGCCGAGGCTCGCCGCGGCCAACGCGAGTACTCGCATGAGCTCCCTCTCGATGCTAGCTCTAGCCGACGGCTTTCGGGCAGGAGGCGTGAGATCCGCAGAGCTCGCCCAGTCTTCACTGCCTGAAGCTAGCAGAGAGCAGGAATCCTTTTCGACCGACTCGACTTCAGAAACAACTTCCTCAGATGAAGCGGCGGCAGACTGCGGGCGCTGAGCATCAGGAAGTGCTTCGGGGGAAGCCGGTGAAGCTGGCGGGCGAGCCGGCGAGCTTTGTCGGGAAGAGGTGGGTTCCGGGGCCCGCTGCGAGCGGCGCTTCTTACGGCGCGGCACCGCGGCGGGGGGCGCAGGCTCGGAGAACTGTGCCAGGCGAGTCCGCAGAGTCGCCATCGGCAAAAGCTCGCAGTGAGGGCAGCCGCCGTCAGCGAGCGCGAGCGCTGCGTGATCTTCGCCCAGACAGGAGACGCAAATAACGTGGCGGTCTCCCTCGGTGAGCGGGGCTCGGCACGAGCCACAGGATGGCATCTTGAAAAAGACGCGGCTCTTTTAGGGGTGAGTGTTCGGGGAACACTGCACACACACACACAGAACAGAGCAGATAAAGGATATGAAGCGCCGGAAAGCGCAGCAGGTACGGCAGTAGAAGGCGGCGAAGGCCAGCGGCTTCAAGGGCTCGTCCCGCTGAAAAGCTTGCCTCGACGACGCTTGCTTCTCCGTGATCCAGCGATGCGTGAGCTTCGCTGAAGAGATGAAAATCAGTTGAATCAGCCTACTCGAGCTCCTTTTATAGGGGATGGCCACACCCGTTTCGGCGGGATGTGACGAGGAGCGCGCGAAGCACTCTCATTGGTCTGATGTTGCATCAGCCCTCGCTCGATAGGCTCATGCAGTTGCCGCAGAACAGCCAATGAGTGAGCGAGCCGTCTCGCCATGGCTGTGCACTGCCGCAATGCGTTTTACAAATATGAAAATTAAGGATAATTTTGCTTCAGTATTTCGTGAAAAGAGACTTTTCCCGCAGCGTTCTACGAACGCAGTACGAGAGAACTCTCGTAAGAGAACTAAAAGTTAATATTGGTTGATTTGGTGGTTATTGTTGATTCTGGGACAGAAGGTTGGAAATCTCCATGGTTTTCTTTTTCTTTATCTTTTTTTTTGTAAAATGTAATTCTTTACTTTGTTACAAACTCCTCAATCCTAGATGGGTAGCTATGCAACACTATACCTCCTCCTCATTGTAAATATCCAAATAAAGGCCCTTGTACACTGAGTCCGAAATTCACATCCGAAATTTTCGCATGTTAAAAAATAAATACGACCTCACGTTATGTCAATCACGCTTGTACACTGCCTACATTTTCTGTGTTTTTCGCATCCGTAGCAAGCATTTTGAATGGTGACAATAGACAATTCAGAGCCACTGTTACACTCCACGCGTGTTTTGTTTTGTTTTAGTTGATTTGTGCACGTTAGTGTACTTTGCACGTGTTGGCTGTTGTGCTCATTATCTTCTCTGTTTCCAGCGCACTGTCTCTGCTCTAGGGTTGGGTACCGAAACTCGGTTCCAATAGGGAACCGGTTCCGACGTAAACGGTAGTAACCAGACCGAATAAGAACGAAACTTTCGGTGCCTGATTTCGGTGCCTGACGTTTTTTACCGCCCCCTATAAAACATCTCGCGGCACGAATGATCCAATAATAAAACATCTCCAGTTAACCAGCAGAGCATTCATTTAGTTCGTTTGTTAAATAAGAGATCTAGCACTGAAATGTGTGTTTTTAAATCAAGTGATCAAAGTGCTCGTTGCCGCTGCGATCAGTGGCGCGGATAGTGTTTTCTCTTGGCTCGCGCACACACTTGGCTTCACTCGGACGCGCGCTTCAATACGTTGCGGAGATCGATCTATTTATGAGGCGCCGTCTATATGATTATGTGCGCGAAGAGTTTGTGTCTGCGTGCTCGCGTCTTAGATGAGTATGTGCGCGGAGAGTGTGTGTGTGTGTGTGTGCGCTCGCGTCTCAGATGAGTATGTGCGCGGAGAGTTCCGCGCGTCTCGTGTGTGTAGAGTTTGCGTTTGTGTGCGTGAGCGACTTTAGAAGTTGTGCATTTCATATGTATTAGTTTGAGCATTCAGCAGTATACATGTAGCCTATGTGTGACTACCTAGTACATGTGTATGCAAGGGTTTCATATGTGCGTGAATGAAGTTTGATTTAAGCCCTAGAAGGCGCCTCATATCTATTCGTTCTGGTGAAATCTCAAAATATAATGGACACAAAGTGTCCCTGCTTGATATACAACCACTGATGAGCATAATCGGTTTAAAAAAAAAAGAATAATAAAAAAAAAACTACGAATGCGGATTAGAACCCAAAACCTCTGACACGCCTAAGAGGTGACTAAAGTTCAAGTTCAGCTGCCAGTGTTCCTCTTCGGGTAAGTCTAGTAATTTTAATGCCAACTGCAAATCTTGAATATCAAGTATGAAGTATATCAATATCAAGTATATTTATATGGCTATACTGTGTGTTAAATATTTCTGCTCAGTGTCAGATATTTCTCTGTTTTGTAAAAGTCATAATATGAGAAGACAAAATTTTTATCTTAACTCAAGTGTTTAAAGGGCACAATTTTTCATTTAATCAGAAATCAGAAAATCTTTTTCAGAAAATCACACACACACAACACACACACACACACACACACACACACACACACACACACACACACACACACACAGAGGTATTATTTTTTTGATAAAGTGTGTGCGGTTTAGTTTTCTTAAGTACCGTTTCAAGAACCGTTTAAGCACCGGAACCGTTTGAAAAATACCGAGTAGGTACTGGTATCGGATAAAACCTAACCAATACCCAACCCTACTCTGCTCGCAGGTTGCTGTGATTGGCCGAGTTGGGCGTCAGTCTTCATTAAGGCGCTTGAGAGCCAATCGGAGGCCGTCCAGCTGGTTTAAAAGGATGGCGTGTTCATTCATGCTCTCTCTCTCGATCGCGAACTAAACTCTTTGTAGCGCAATGAGTTTTCTTTAGTGAACTGAGCTCTTTGTAGTGGAACGAGTTTTCTGTAGCTGACTGAGCTCTTTGTAGCGCAATGAGTTTTCTGTAGTGAATCGAGTTTTTGTCTCTGCCCGCGTCTGAGTTGTGTGCTATGTGCTTTGTTCTTTGTATTGTGTTGTCTACCTTTTCATTTGCTCTGATATATCAAGCAACAGCTGATATAGTGGGAAGAGAACGCAGGTCAGTATATCGCGATATACACTACACACGTAGCAGATGATTGTCTAGACACACTAGGTAAGAAGTGAGCGCCACTTAATGTATCTTCTGTTTTATTAGGTAGTTTAATTAGGGTGCCAGATGCACCGAAGATTTCGGTTTATTTTCTACCTTTCTCTTTGGTTAGATTAGGTTTAGATTAAGGATTGTTTTGTTATATTTTGTTCTTTTATTTGGCGCCACTTTTGTTCTTTTCCCATTTATTGTTTGTTTGTTTATTTACATTCTCACATTGTACATGTAACGATCACCAGCTGGAGTGCTTCTGAGAGTCACCAGAGGGCACTCCACACCAGACTGATCACTTCACAAAACTACAATTCCCATAATGCTTCATACCTGGGACTGATTGCGCACTCACCTGCATCTCATTCAGACACACCATATAAACCACACTAAAACAGAAGATCGCTGTGAAGTATTTCATTGCCCCGGCGTACAATTTCTGAGCGTTTTCCCTGTGTTTGCTGAACCGTTAATGACCTTGGATTGTTTATACCGACTTCTGATTCTTCTGCTGCCTGTCTTGACCCGGATTGTTCATTGGACTGTGATTCCTGCCGCCTGCCTCGACCCTTGCCTGTTATCTGTTTCTGCTCTGAGATTATCTCCGTTGTTCTGTCTGCCCCTGATTTACCCTGCCTGTTGATTATTCTAATAAAGCTGCAAATGGATTCTTCTGCGTCCTCCAATTCATAACAGTACATAGTGCACATTATTATTGTTATTTTACTGGATCTAGTGGCTTCGGCTTTGTGTGAATAAAAATCCAGTTTATTTCTCTTTCAAAGAGTGTCTGTCATGTTCCTCCACCTCATTTCACATCCAGCAGCATATTAATATATAAATGTTACGGTACATTCCCTAGACCCTTTAAAGTTCGTAACAGCCACCGAATCACGAAAGCGAAAAAACATGTGATACTTTCGGACTCAGTGTGCAAGGACCTTAAGCCTCTCTTTTTTGATCCAGAAACATACAATACAACATGCAATGCTGTAGTCATTTATTGATGTGGAAAGCAGAGATAAACAAAGATAAGTAAATACACAACCCCCTGGATCAAACGGGTTAAGAATCAGGTGCATTTAAAACCATTACAAACCTTTACTGAATGTGCACTGAAACTTATTTATCTTAAGGATAAAAGGTGCATATAGGTAAAATGAAAACAATGGAAAAAAGTGCAATATTAGTATTGCTCAGAAAACAGAAGTTTGGTATTTTGCTTGTAGGATCAGTGGACTGTGGCGTAACATCCTCTCATTCCACTTAATCTGGCAATGAAATCAGAAAAACATTTTTAAGGCAACATACACATAGTATAAATAGAACAAATGTCTACACATCATGTCTCTCTCATTTTATTGCTCACCTGAAAACACCTCCACCTCACACAGTGTGAGATATTCCTGGCGCCCAGGTATAAAAATGTTGACATATCGGCCCTTAATAGGCTTAAACTCAAATGTTTTTGTCTCTCCAAGTGGAATGGACACAACAATCACAGCCCTGTGAAGACAGAGTCACAGAGAAATAGAGAGGGGCGTATCAAAACAGCAAGAAGCATATTAAATATACAGGTGCTGGTCATATAATTAGAATATCATCAAAAAGTTTATTTATTTCAGTAATTGCGTTAAAAAAGTGAAACTTGTATATTATATAGACTCATTACATGCAAAGTGAGATATCTCAAGCCTTTTTTGTTATAATTTTGATGATTATGGCTTACAGCTTGTGAAAACCACAAAATCAAAATCTCAGAAAATTAGAATATTACATGAAATCACACAGTAATTACACAGTAATTCCATGGTCATTGAACCAGGTTTTGGTTATTTTGGCAGTGCGGGCAGGTGCAAATCCTGCTGGAAAATGAAGGAAGCATGAAGTGCTCTGGAAATGTCCTGGTAGACAGCTGCGTTGTCTCTGGATTTAATAAAGCACAGTGGACCAAAGTCCTCTTTTCTGATGAGAGCAAATTTTGCATCTCATTTGGAAACCAAGGTCCCAGAGTCTGGAGGAAGAATGGAGAGGCACACAATCCAAGATGCTTGAAGTCCAGTGTGAAGTTTCCACAGTCTGTGTTGCTTTGGGGAGCCATGTCATCGGCTGGTGTTGGTCCACTGTGCTGTCCACTCAACGCAGCCGTCTACCAGGACATTTCAGAGCACATCATGCTTCCTTCAGCAGACAAGCTTTATGGAGATGCTTCCTTCATTTTCCAGCAGGATTTGCACCTGCCCACACTGCCAAAATAACCAAAACCTGGTTCAATGACCATGGGATTACTGTGTAATTACTGTGTGATTTCATGTAATATTCTAATTTTCTGAGATTTTGATTTTGTGGTTTTCACAAGCTGTAAGCCATAATCATCAAAATTATAACAAATAAAGGCTTGAAATATCTCACTTTGCATGTAATGAGTCTATATAATATACAAGTTTCACTTTTTGAATGGAATAACTGAAATAAATCAACTTTTTGATGATATTCTAATTATATGACCAGCACCTGTACTTCTGTCAAAGGCAAGTTTGTATTAAAAAGATTTATTAAAAGTAATGTTATCTTATTTACTCATTTTCTAACCACTTTGTGTAAGTATTAAGAGAGAGACAATACTTACAGCTCATTATTGTTGCCATTATTTTCCAGGCTGTTGCCGATACGGATCTGAGCTCCATTTATCCTCTCTGGAGCACCATCTCCACGATTAGTGATGCTAACCCTGTTTACCTTGTAGACTAACCCCAAGTCAACTCTCCACCAGGGGTCTCTGTCCGCATTAGTCATACTGCATGACGCACCATTGTAATTTGAATTCCTGTTGCCATCGACAGCCCTTTGAGCTACTCCTCCAGCGACTATAGAAGACTGGACGGCTGTGGCTCCAACAGCAATATTCCCTGTATAACATAAAATAATAAACAATAACTTTGTTTTTTTGTTTTTTACTTTAATGTGCAAAGTATAATCTCAATAAAATGGTCAAAATAATAATGGCTATGTAATACTATTTTTACATGTTTCATCACAAATCAGTATGTCCCTAACTTTTTATTTGTTTTACATGACTGTACAATATCCCTTAAATGTTTGTCTTGCTAAGAATTTTTTTTTCTTCACAGAAAACCTTTGCGTTTATTACAAGTGAGCATATCAAATATTTCAACTCAAATCAATATTTTGTGTCCAAAATTATTTCTTTTGTGGCTAGTAGCCATGTAATAAGCCGGGGTCTTGATCACCCTGTCGGGTTTATTTTGCGATAACATTCGTCTTGATGTACATTATCCCTTATTGGTTACCAAATGTTCAGTAAGAATTTAATATATGCGCTATCGACAACATTGAAAGTAAAGAAGAACACTCACTTGGACCACAAATGTACGATGGTGTGTCCAATACTGTTGATAAAATAATAACAGTTACACACACATTAATAAGTACATAAACAAATTCTATCAGAGTCTTCTCTCTGTCCCTTACCTGCAAACACCTCGACTTCACACAGAGTGAGGATTTCATCATTCCCAGGTAAAAAAATGTTGACATATCGGCCATTAACAGACTCAAATGAAAATGTTTCTGTTCCATTAGGAGCAGTGAGAAGAGTTGCAACCCTGCAAATACAATAACAGTGTTAAAGTGAAAACCAGAATCTACGCAAAACAATTCACACGTCTAACAAATTAAATTCAGCTGTATTGAAACTAGCACTAATTCAAGAAACAAATGTCTTATCACAATCTGAATAAAATGTTAAAGTAAAGTCCATCTCCATGGCTGTGGCTCACTGAGTGGTTGGTGTGTGGAGTTACAATTTTGCCTCCTGATTTATTAAACCAGACTGAACAACATATACATGGGAAGATGATAAAACAATTGAAACATTTCTTACAGCTCATTGTTGTTTCCGTTGTTGTCCAGCTTGTTACCAATACGAATCTGAGCTCCTCTAAGGCGGTCTTTGCAACAGTCTCCACGATTAGTGATGGTAACGTTGCTTACACTGTAGACATTTCCAAGGTCGACTCTCCACCATGGATTAAACTCAGTTTTGGTGAAAGTGCATGAGTCCTTCTTGTAATCTGAGTCTCTGTTTCCATCTATTGCATGTTGAGCATCTCCCTGTGGGTGGCCTAAGGAGGACTGCACAGCCATGCCATTAAGAGCAAGATTTCCTGTTTAATATGATAGGAAATCGACAAAAAAAAAAGTATAAGACAAAGCATTACAAATAAATATAAATAAATAAATCACATTTTCAATTACCATATTTCAGGGTATAATTTTAATAAATTAATCTGCTCAAAATGTAATTCACAATGGTTAGAGATTTTCATATCCAGGCATTTTTTCTTGTATTATTCTAAATGTACCTTGGGAATCAGCGACACACAGCCCAGTAAGTGTCAGAAACAAAACCACAAGTATGGCCATCCTGATATAAGACATAACAACATATCACCTCAGCATATACAGTTATTATTTTCAATTTCTCATCCTCATTTAAACAAAGAAACATATAGATTGCTATTGTAATGATTAAATGATATAGAAGAACCCCATGGCCCTATTTTAATGATCTGAAACTCAAATATCAAACGCGAAACACAAGTAACTTTGTGGGCGGATCTCGGCGCTGTTGCTATTATACCGGCGGGATAAAGGACTCTTGTGCCCGACGCAAATCTAAAATGTGTTGGTCTGAAGTAGCTTCAGGGGTGCGTTTCCCGTACACAGGGGCGTATCACCAAATTTTGGGCCCTGGGTACAAACCATCTAGCTGGGCCCCCGTACTAAATACCATAGTGATACCAATGGGGCTCAGACAATCCCTCACCAGTATCCCTAAGTCTCTCATTCTCTTCTCTTTCCTCTTCAGCTCTGTCCTCTTGCTCCTGACTACCTTCATCACATTCTTCACTTTCCCTCTCATCACTTATGTGAATATCAACCTCATCTTCTATTTCTGCCTCTGCTACAAGAGGAAATAAGCAAAATGGGTACATTGTTATTGTACACATTTAAACTTTAAACTGTAATTAGTAATTTAAAGTGTAGGCGAAGTACAAGTTAATTGATGATTATTTGTCTGTTTAAAATAAATGCAGACTATAGAATCACAGGGTACACTAACCGCCAAACTAGACATTCAGTCTTTTAATTACATTTTAAAATAAGTCATTTTCAATCATTAAGATGTGGATTAAACTGAGAACAATCCTGTACGAGCTTGCACGAGCTAATTTGCATAACAATGCGGTAAAATAGGCGCTAACGATCTGTGTTTTCGCGGGTGTTACATTTTGACAATGGAGGGAAATATACAGTGTTTTCATGTAAACTTCTGACTCTGGGGAGAACTGTAGCAGAAGAGGAGACAAGCTGCCCAGCTGTCTGGAGTGGCAGTGTGTTGAGCTCCCAGCTCCGCCTCCGTCTGCTTCTCACTCCCTGTTATTTACCCAGAAACATTGTTTGCTCGCTATGTAGGGTGTGATACTATAAAGTATTGGTATATTATTCAAATAGAGTACATAAATGAACATAAATGTATGCTATTCTACCTGGAGTAGATATTTATGTTAAAACAATGTCAATGCTCGATGCATTTGGAGCTCACCTTTCTTTTTAAAAAACTGAGTGAGCAACTGCTTGCCCTCATTTGCCTTTCTTTCTTTAATCTTCTTTTCTTTTCATTTTTGAGCCACTAATTTTCCTTTCTTAACCCCCTGAGGTCGACGGTATCGCCGGCGATACCAGCTCGCTTTTTTTTTATCAGTGTAAAAGAAACTCATGAATTGTACAAAAGGCCCGGATGCCCTTAAATGGCTTGGATGATTTTGACCAATCACAGCGCACGAGGTTACTGTAGCGTCACCTGGGCTGAAACGAAAACCGCGTTAGAGAGAAGATGCAACGCATGTGAGAGTGTTAAGTTCGGGCAGCTTCATTGTAGTTTATCTATAGTAGTTTGATTACGATTCAGTGAAGTTTATATGGAGTTGCTGTGTGCGTGCATGTCAAAACCACACACATGTAAACTCAACCAGCTCTTCAGTAAACAAGTTAAACTTGGACCCTGTTTGGTGTGTCTCTTCAATTAATTCGACTTATGCAGTTCTGACCGACTGCCTGCTGTGTTTCACATCCATCAAAATTAATCTACATTCGAACCTCTTCATTTTAAATGGTCCTTCGAGCCGGATAGTGAATTACAGCAGAGAGATGACATCCCATTCTGAACCAGATCCTCCTGTTGTCCGATCCAGACGACAAATAAGACTACCTGCACATCTGGCAGATTACCAAGTTTCTGATTCAGCACATATGAAGAGAGCACTACCTTTGTTTCCGTCCACGGCTGATAGCGTCTCACGATCATCTTCACCAGAGAGTCAGTCACCGTACGCAGATGATCTACTACTACGAGATGAATGGCCAGATCCAACTGGACATGCGTCGCAGGAGTATGATCAGCTCCGCCTCCAAAACCAGCAGCTGCTTGATATTAAATCTATGTGGACTGAGATGAAAAGAGACAACAACGAGCTACGCAATCACATTTTACCTGAGATTCTATCCACAATGCGAGGGCTCCAGGCAGAGAATGCTACGCTAAAGCGGGAGATTCAACAGATAGTCACAGGAAGAGAGACTCCTCGTCGACCAGTAACGCCAGTTCCAGCCCCTCGCACTCATGTGCCACCGTCCGTCCATAGACAGAGAGATTCTGCAGTGTATGCTGGTGAGCTTCCTCTAGACCAATCGGTCCAGTGTGAGCAGCTGATAAACGAGATGGAAGACTTAACGTTTTCATCCAGGCCAGAGCACCCATATGCTGAAGAGAGTCGTTGTGCCCCCCCACAGATGTCCTACACCAATACAGCCCAGCCGGTAACAGCTGTAAAATATGAGGATGAGACGCTTAGTCCCAGACATAGTCGTCGCCAGAGTGATAGGGACTTCTGTCTGCCTCCATGCCCAGAATTGGTGCCTAGAGCAGAGATGCAGCACGTCCAGGAGCAGATATATCGAGGCCCTAAGCCTACCATCCCCAGTCTGACAGCAGCTGATCCTAGACAGTTCTCAAGATTACGGATGGCACTAGAGAACCTTCTACCAGTGAATGCGAGTGAATGCTTTAAGTATCAGATCCTCACTGATCATTTAGAGCTAGAAGAGGCCCTACTAGTAGCAGATTCCTACTGTAATTCTGTGAGACCATATACAGACACTATGCAAGCTCTTGTGAAGATGTATGGTCAACCCCACAAGCTTGTGCTGCGGAATATCGCAGAAGTACTAGAAGGTCCCAATCTCAAGGCAGGTGACGTTAAAGCTTTCAAGTTCTTCGCGCTTCGTGTACGCTCATTAGTGAGTATGTTGGAACAATTGGGGTCTGAGGGAGCATCTGAATTAGAATGCGGTTCACACGTCTCTAGACTCCAAGGCAAGCTCCCTCACGAGCTCCAGATCAGCTTTAAGAGGTATGTCCATCCTTCTAGGATCACAGTCCCCACTCTTATCGACTTTGCGGACTGGTTAGAGTATGAGCTCCAGGTCCAAGATGACACTGCCAAGACCGTTACATATGTTCCACCCTTAACTACTAAGAAGCGAGAAGGTCGTCACGACTCCAGGCCTCCTGGAAGATCTACGAGTTTCCTACTGGGTACAGAGAAACCTGCTGCAGACAGTGAACGCAAAGTGTTTGCTCCAGAGTCCCGGCCCAGCTCTGCCAGGTACCAAGAGAAATTACGTGCCTATTGCCCTTATTGTGATAATGTCAATCATTTTCTAAATGGATGCCAAAACTTCAAAGAGTTGACTAGGGACCAGAAAGAGGCCTGGATTCGTAAAAATAATAGATGTTGGAGATGCGGCCGCAATCATCACGCTTCCAGATGCTCACTGAAAGCCTTGTGCAAGACCTGCAACAGGAAACACCTCCTTATATTGCATGATCTGAACGAGAGAGCTGTGACCATCAATACAGCGTCCAAACCCCCAGAGAACTCCTGTCTTGTGAGTACTACGAAAGACATCTTGTATGTTGACCGTTCTGTCAGTAGCCGTAGAGTCATGCTGAAAGTGAGTAAGGTAATCATCACGAACGGTGATGCATCGTTAGAGACATATGCAGTGCTCGACGACGGGTCTGAGAGGACTATCCTCCTGCAAGCAGCCGCACAGCAATTGAACCTCAGAGGACAACCAGAAGACCTGATACTAAGGACAGTGAGACAGGATCAGCAGGTGCTTCATGGGGCGGCTGTCTCCTTCACAGTATCATCTGTGTCTCATCCCCACAAGAAATACCTCATCCAACACGCCTTTACAGCTGAGAGACTAGGTCTTGCTGAACACACATACTCGGTGGCTTCCTTAAAGAAGAGATACAGACATCTAACTGGCCTCCCGTTGCAGCAGATGGATAAAGTACAGCCAATGTTGCTGATCGGATCAGATTGCCCCCACCTCATAACACCTGTTGAACCAGTCCGGTTAGGCCCACCAGGTGGACCCGCAGCAGTCAAGACCCGCCTGGGATGGACTCTTCAAGGTCCTACGCATGAGATTCGTCACGAAATTAACACGCACCAGTGTTTCTTCACCTCTGTCCTCCCCAACACAGACCTGTTTGCTCACGTTGAGAGATTATGGCAGATGGATGTGATTCCCTACCGCAGCGAAAAGGTAGTGACGAGATCCAAGCTAGACCAAGAAGCCATCAGACTCTTGCAGGAGAAGACGGTCCGAGTGGAGGTAGAAGGGACGATGCGGTATGCTACACCACTGCTTCGGAGGCAGAGCATGCCACAGCTGACCATGACCAAAGAAGCTGTTCTCCCTCAGCTCAGGAGTGTTGAAAGGAGACTGCTTAAGAACCCGGACCAGGCTTCGGCCTACCAGGCTGAGATAACTAGGCTGAAGGAGGCAGGTTACATAGCCAAGCTGGAACCGAGAGAAGTTGCGAGCTCCACAGAGTCATGGTACATCCCCCACCATATGGTGCAGCATAATAACAAGAACCGGGTCGTCTATAACTGCTCCTTCCAATATGAAGGTCACAGCCTAAATGAGTTTCTTCTTCCAGGTCCTACGCTAAGCTCATCGCTACTAGCAGTTCTACTTCGCTTCCGAGAGCATCAGGTAGCCATAAGCAGTGATATTCGAGGTATGTTTCACCAGGTGAGGCTGCTCCCTGATGACATGCCCTTACTCAGATTCCTGTGGCGTGACCTGAAGCCGGAGCAACCCCCTGATGTGTATCAGTGGCAAGTTCTCCCTTTTGGTACCACATGTAGTCCCTGTTGTGCCACTTACGCCCTACAGAGGCACGTCATAGACCACAGCCAGTCTGGAGACCCAGTCAGAGAGGTAATTGAAAAATCATTCTATGTTGATAATTGTTTACATAGTCTTCATTCCCCTCAAGAGGCCAGAGACCTAGTTGATCAACTATGTTCTCTCTTAATCGCCGGAGGCTTTGAGCTTCGACAATGGGCCAGCAATTGCCCGTCAGTGGTTACTCAGCTCCCTTCTGAGTCGAGATCTGATACCTGTGACCTCTGGCTTAGTCAAGGCCATCAAGACGTCCACGAGTCTACGCTCGGATTACATTGGCACTGTCAGTCTGACACCCTACGTTACAAGCACAGAGCTAGCCGCTGCTCCACTGTGACAATGCGCAACATCTACCATGTACTGGCCAGCCAATATGACCCTCTCGGTTATATTATCCCTTACACCACCCGGGCAAAGATATTAGTACAGCGATTATGGGATAAAAGACGCGACTGGGATGATCCGCAATTACCTGAGGAACTCCTTACTTCATGGTCTGAGTGGGAGAAGGAGTTGAGTGGATTAGAGAAGATATCTCTACCCCGCTGCTATGCCAGCTCACAGATGGATCACTCGTCATGTAGATACGACGTCCACGTTTTCTGTGACGCATCGGAGCAGGCATACGGTTCAGTGGCTTATCTACGGATAGAAGACAAAAAAGGTCAGGTAGAAGTCATCTTTATAGCCGCCAGATCACGCGTTGCGCCCCGCAAGCAACAATCTATACCCCGCTTAGAGCTGTGTGCCGCGCTTAATGGAGCGCAACTCTCCCAACTCCTGACTACAGAGCTTACAATTCCTGTTCACTCCACCACGCTCTGGTCAGACTCTACCACCGTGCTCACATGGCTGACATCCAACTCCTGTCGTTACAAGGTGTTCGTAGGAACACGGGTGGCAGAGATACAAGAGATAACAGCTTCGGCCACCTGGTGCTATGTCAGATCTGCAGACAATCCAGCGGATGACATCACGCGAGGCAAGCCTCTTTGTGATCTTGCTACAGGGAGCCGGTGGAGCCAGGGACCAGCCTTCCTCAAGCTGCCATCAGATAGTTGGCCCAGACAGCCCCCTCTATCATTTGAAGAGCCAAACAGTGAATTAAGACAGTCAGCCTTCTCCGGGTTAGTGACCACAACTGCACCCCCACTTCAGCCACCACACTACAACACGCTGTCAGAGTACCTGAAAGCCTATGGGCAGGAGCTTCATGGGGCGGCCTACACCTCCAGTTCTGACCTCCAAAGAGACGTTCAACAAGCGGTCCTTCGCCAAGCTCAATCAGAGTCCTTTCCCGATGAGCTGAAGCTTCTGAAGTCAGGCAAACCAGTGTTAGCCACAAGCAGGTTGGTCTCACTCTCCCCTGAGCTTGACGCTGCTGCTGGACTGATTCGTGTAGGAGGCCGTCTTCGTCACTGTGAGGTACTAGAAGCGGAGGTTGTTCATCCAGTTGTCCTCGACCCTCGACATCCGACCACAGAGCTAATCATCAAGGATTATGATGAGAGGCTGCATCACCCCGGTGCCGAGAGGCTGTTCGCCAAAATCAGAAGGACATACTGGATTATTAGAGGCCGTGAAGCTGTCCGCCGACACCAGCGCCAGTGTGTAGAGTGTAGAAAATGGAGAGGCCGCCCACAAGTCCCCTTCATGGCCGACCTACCCCTTACCAGGCAGAGATACTTTCGTCCAGCCTTCTACTCAACTGGCATGGACTGTTTCGGCCCCTTCTTAATTAAAATCGGCCGCCGTAACGAGAAGAGGTGGGGCATAGTCTTTAAGTGTATGACCACCAGGGCAGTCCATCTCGACCTTCTAACCAGTATTGATTCTGACTCGTTCCTGATGTCCCTACGACGGTTCATTGCTCGACGAGGGAAACCGTACGAGTTATTGAGTGACCAAGGTACCAACTTTAAAGGAGGAGAACGTGAATTAAATGAGTCTTTCGCCAACCTCCAAGAGGAGCTACAGAGTCACCTCGCCAGCCAGCAGATAAAGTTTGTTTACAACCCGCCAGGCGCCCCTCACTTCGGCGGTTGCTGGGAGAGGGAGATCCGCTCGATTAAGACAGCCCTCAGAGTGACCATCGGGGCTCAGACCGTCACTGAAGAAGTTTTGAGAACAGTTCTGGTTGAGGTTGAAGGTATTCTCAACTCAAAGCCCCTTGGGTATACCTCATCTGACGTAGCTGACCCTGATCCAATCACCCCGTACTGCTTTCTGATTGGCCGTAGAGACGCATCCTTACCTCAAGTAGTCTACCAAGAGTCCGAGATTCTGAGTCGCAGATGCTGGCGCCACAGCCAACTGCTTGCAGAACACTTTTGGAGACATTTTCTCAAGTATTACTCACCTGGTCTCCAAGCTCGCCAGAAGTGGAAGACAGAGAAAATGTCATTAGAGAGCGGGAACGTGGTCATGATCGTCGATCCTCAACTTCCTCGTGCCCTCTGGCCAGTAGGCAGAATCACCCAGGTGTTCCCAGGCGCAGATGGGCGAGTCCGGACAGCTAATGTAGATGTCAAGGGTAAGACCTACACGCGAGTCGTAGCTCGCCTCATCCAGCTTCCGGCCCTACCTGAGGATGACTAGGCCCAGATATAGACCTTTGTGAGATGATCGAATTCAGTTCTTGAATTCGGGGGCGGCTGTACAAAAGGCCCGGATGCCCTTAAATGGCTTGGATGATTTTGACCAATCACAGCGCACGAGGTTACTGTAGCGTCACCTGGGCTGAAACGAAAACCGCGTTAGAGAGAAGATGCAACGCATGTGAGAGTGTTAAGTTCGGGCAGCTTCATTGTAGTTTATCTATAGTAGTTTGATTACGATTCAGTGAAGTTTATATGGAGTTGCTGTGTGCGTGCATGTCAAAACCACACACATGTAAACTCAACCAGCTCTTCAGTAAACAAGTTAAACTTGGACCCTGTTTGGTGTGTCTCTTCAATTAATTCGACTTATGCAGTTCTGACCGACTGCCTGCTGTGTTTCACATCCATCAAAATTAATCTACATTCGAACCTCTTCATTTTATGAATACTCTGTTGACTTTGATTTTCCATAGGAGTTCCATACATCAATCGATTCTGTTAAATGTGTATTATTTTTGTGTATACTCACAATAAAAACATAGTGTTGTGCTTTTCGACAAATTAAGAAAAATAAACACGAAGCGAGTTCTGCCTTCTCTCTGTCCGTGTAGTCCATTCTGAAACGCGTCCGAAAATGAACCATAACTCAGTGGATACTTCTCACACATACACGTGATATATGTCTTTATGAAGCTTGAAATCTCTTCTTTTAAATGAAGTAATTTATATAAAAAACAAATATTCTCATCTTGTGAAATCTGTATTAAAAGAGAGCGATTCCAGTCGACCTAATTAGAGCTAATTCAAATGTAATGTGACTCCGCCCACGGAGAGCGCACGCTATTCAAACGCAAATGGCTGAGGTAATCCGCGCAATCCTATGAACGCCCCCGTATCAGCTCGAGAAAACCAAAACACAAGTTTATTCAGAACATTACTTGCTTACACCGTCTCGCAGCGCTGTGAGGAATAATGAGGAATACAAGGAATACGAGCTGAGGAATACTAGTAAGTTTTTCCTTCTCGGGTATCTGTTTATTGACGAATGAACGGCATAGATGCGCGCTGTTTACCACAGCTGGCAAAAAACATATTACATGACAGTTCTCCATTATGGACGCGAGCTCTAAAAAAAAAAAAAACACTAAAAGACTTTCAAACTTTCACAGAGACCTCAAAACAGAAAGTACAAATCCTTTCTTTAAAACGAATTTCGTTTTGTATCAATTGTATCTTAATTTTAATAATATTTTCATTAACAAATTTCCTGGATTTAAAGTAAATAAGCCTATCGTCAACGAATGATGATGTTTTAGCAAACTGTATTGCTATACTGAGATGAGTAAAAATCGACTGAAATATGCAAATTAACATTTATATGCCCTAATATTTCATGAAAACAACTTTACAGTCAGGCGAAATATGAAAGACAACATTTTGTTTAGTAGATTTGGGTACAGTTTTTACTGTAGAATATACTGCCTCGTCAAATAAGCTTTTGTTTAGCAATTTCTATATATAAAATAGCCTAATATTTTTGTCAAAAATAAAGTCATCAACTAAGATGTTAGCTGTTCCAATGTTGGCTATATTCAAAGTAATGAATACATAGATAAAATGTAGGCCTATAATCTTTCTTTTTTTTTTATAAAGAAAGAGTACACTTGAAATATTGTTGAAATTGTAATTATTGTTGTAATTGTAACCTTTTTAATAAAATAGCACAACATATGTACAAGATAGATGTAAGCAAAATCTTAAATGGTCAATATAAGTCTTCTAAATATCTTTTGTCCTTTGTGGCTCAGCCAGTTTCACACCTGTGTGAATGGCTCATCATTATGCAGAGTGGGTGGTAATTCAGGTGAAAACCACTCCTCGTTCACGCCCCCTCGCATATTGGCTTTCCAAGCAAAACCTGTTTTACATCAATTTAAATCAATGTATGATTTTATTTGAACGATAAAGCAAGACTATTTTCACATAATTTTGAAGAAAAAACTATAGGCGACGACATCCATTGGTCAAAAGTCTTATTGACACATATTTACTATGTGTTTTGTGGCCTTATTTCAGAATTTTTAGTTTTTAGTTTTTTCAATATCCACGCATAAACATTATTCTCTCAAAAATTAAAACATGTACATACACGTGGCTCACATATTATGGTAGCCCTGTTTGTGCTTTATAGAGTGAATTTACACCTTTGCCATTAATATGTTTATAAGCAACTGAAAAAAGCACAAATGTCAGGGCATGTCAGAACATCTCAAGGGCCCAGAAAACCGCTCAGACTCCAGAGGGTTAAGGAAAGACATGACTCTTCCCCTGTCTTCCTAGTTCCAATCACGACTCACTCTATCTCCTGTCTCATCAACTGATTCACCGCAGGTCCGTGCAGCAGGAGCACCTGACCTGACCTGCGGGTCGTACAATTTACATTGATTCGAGAGGGGTGGTGGGGCCCTGCACAGCATGAAAATTACTTTTTTTATATGAAACCAGTGCCTAACTACAAGTTTAGTTTTGCACAGGAACTTTTTTATTTGTACATAAATGCTATACAAATGTTAGTGCATGTATATGTATGTATAGAAAACTGACTTCTAAGGGCCCCCCCCCTGCCTCGGGCCCTGGGTACTCGGTACCCTTTACCTCCCCAGTAGGACGGCCCTGCCCGTACAACTATATAGCTCGCTGCTTAACTACCATAGCACGATGCATCATTGGAGAAATCAACTAGCTAGTCACATCTGTTTCCCGAAACCATATGTCGCAAAGTATCCTTTAACCACGTTGGTTTATGACGTCTCGCACGTGGTGGACTAATAACTTATTTTAATTAATCTGTTTGAGATCGAATTAACGCTAGATTTTGTCATATAAGTTACAGACATGGCATCTGAAGACCATTTCTAATTTTTCTCAGTTATTTTGCTTTATTACCAGACTCAATATTTGGCTCGTTCTTACATAGTAAAGCACGTTCGCACCTGCGCAGTCTTCAAAAAATCTCTTGACAAACTAAAAGACGTAAATTACATTTGTATGTATTCTAAATAAATAACACGGGTTGTACTGAATGTCAGCTTGCTTATTTTGCTAAAGATAAGGATTTATTCAGTCTAGATCTCATGTAAACTAGAAACGTCTCGGTTACGTATGGTAACCCTCGTTCCCTGAGTCCAGGGAACGGAGACGCCTCGTCGGAGGAGTTCCCCTGACGAATTGGGATCATGCTAGGGAGACCAACTGCCTTCGAGTGAATTAAAACGAGCCAATGAACATTGGCATGCAACATTTGCATTCCGCAGCCCGCCTACGAGTGCGAGTATAAAGGCGGAAGCAAGCGCATACACAAATGCTTTTCGCTGAGGAGCCGGACGGTGTCCAGTCCTCCGCGAAGGTACAGCAGCATGGCTACGGGGGAGTTCCCCTGACGAATTGGGATCCCTACCAAAACGCCATGGTGCTGGCCCCTTCCAGCGCCCAGCTAAGCTACAGCCCTGCAGCAGTTTCCAGAAATGTTGCGGGAGCTAGCTATGGAATCACACTGCTGTTCCACAAGACCCAATCAGTGGATATTGGATAACACTGGGAAAGCGTGCCCGTCCTCAAGGAAAATAATAATGGGGGGGGGGAACGCTGCGGAAGCTGAGGCAGCCTAGAGGAAGGCCCTCAAATACACACATGTACTAACCACGTAGGGTAGTGAAACATATGGCAGTCCTTGAAGGTAGTCCCAGTCCAAAGGAGTGAGGAGCGCACTCAACAGGGATGACAAAACGAGTCTGTCAAGGGGAAGACACGGCTGAACTGCAAGTGGCAATCATGGGTCGCCGCAGGGACCACTGGAAAAAGCACCCAGTCTACTAGCAACTCCTTACTGAAGGTAGCAGACCTGGTGCCGGCGGTCCGCAATGCCTGGCACCGGAGGGGGTGATGGAGGGACTCACGAGGTTAGCCATTCGCTGGGTAACCAACGGAGCAAAAAGACGCACGTATCCGCTCACGGAAAGGCGTCGCAAGCCAACACACCTATTCCCTCTAATTACTGGCCATAGCGAGTAGTCGGGAGGAAACAGGTTCCACACTTAGGCTATAAAATCTAGCGAATGTGTTCGGTGTCGCCCAGCCCGCGGCTCTACAAATATCTGTTAGCGAGGCGCCTTGTGCCAGTGCCCAAGAAGCGGCAACACTCCTAGTGGAATGAGCCCGCAACCTGGGTGGGCAGGGCTCACCCTGGGACTCATAAGCCCTGGTGATAGCATCCACTAGCCAGTGGGCTAACCTCTGCTTGGAGACAGCCTTCCCCTTCTGCTGGCTGAGGTCCTGAAGCTTTGCGTTCTGTCTATATAAACCCGGAGGGCCCGGACGGGACAGAGAAAAGCTAGGGCTGGGTCTGCCTCCTCCTGGGGCAGCGCTTGCAGGTTCACTACCTGGTCCGCGAAGGGAGTGGTAGGAACCTTGGGCACATATCCGAGCCGGGGTCTCAATATAACATGAGAAAGGCCAGGCCTGAACTCTAGGCACGATTCGTCGACCGAAAAAGCCTGCAGATCCCCTACCCTCTTGAAGGAAGCCAATGCTAACAGGAGCGCTGTCTTAATGGACAGGATATTAAGCTCAACTGTCGTCAAAGGCTCAAAAGGAGGACTTTGGAGCGCTCTAAGCACTAAAGTTAAGTCCCAAGAGGGTACAGGGTGCGAATCTAGGTTCCTAGCACCCTTGAGGAATCTGATGACCAGGTCGTGCTTCCCCATGGACTTACCATCAACTACATCGTGATGTGCGGCTATTGCGGCAACATACACTTTGAGAGTGGAGGGAGACAGCCTTCGCTCCAACCCCTCTTGTAGGAAGGAGAGCACGACTCTGACCGGGCAAGTTCGTGGGTTCTCCCCGTGGGAAGAACACCAGCTGACGAACAGGTTCCACTTCAGAGCGTAGAGGCGCCTCGTAGAGGGGGCGCCTCTAGCTGAAGAGATGGTATCTACCACTGCCTGTGGCAGGCCATCTAGAACCTCCGCGTCCCATCCAGGGACCAGACATGGAGTTTCCAAAGGTCTGGACGCGGGTGCACTAGGGTGCCCCTTCTCTGAGAAAGTAGGTCCCTCCTCAGAGGAATCGGCCAAGGAGGGGCTGTTGCGAGGAGCATGAGTTCTGGGAACCAAGTCCGGGTTGGCCAATACGGGGCCACCAAAAGGACCTGCTCCTCGTCCTCCCTGACCTTGCACAGGTTCTGTGCAAGAAGGCTCACTGGGGGAACGCATATTTGCGTAGGTCCCGGGGCCAGCTGTGTGCCAGGGCATCCGTGCCGAGAGTTCCTTTGGTCAGGGAGTAATACCACTGGCAATGGGTCGTGTCCGGAGAGGCAAACAGGTCTACCTGTGCGGCTCCGAAGATTCGCCAAATCAGCTGGACCACCTGGGGATGGAGTCGCCATTCTCCCGGAAGGGGAGGCTGACGTGAAAGCTCGTCGGCCACATGATTGTGCTCACCGGGGACATGAACGGCACGAAGCGACCTCAGATGCTTCTGACTCCATAAGAGGAGGTGGGAGGC
The DNA here is from genome assembly GCF_963993115.1 of Abramis brama. Classification (NCBI taxonomy): domain Eukaryota; kingdom Metazoa; phylum Chordata; class Actinopteri; order Cypriniformes; family Leuciscidae; genus Abramis; species Abramis brama. The sequence continues at coordinate 40,757,626 of NC_139974.1, forward strand.
GAGTCGTGACATACGACGGGAGCGTAGACCACCTTGTCGGTTGATGTACACAACAGTCGCAGTGCTGTCCGTATGGACCAGTACGTGCTTGTGTTTGAGAAGGCCCTTGAGGCGACACAAGGCTAAGTGTACTGCTTGCAACTCTAGGCAGTTGATGTGCCAATTCAGTTGGGGCCCCGTCCACAGACCCGAGACTGCATGCCCTTTGTACGTGGCCCCCCAGCCCTTGGCAGAAGCATCTGTGAATACCACAGCATGCCTGGAAACCTGGACTAGGGGCACTCCGGCCCATAGAAACACAGGATCCGACCAAGGGGTGAAGGTTTGGCGACAGTGCAGGGTGACTTTGACCCAGAATGTGCCGCTCTGCCACGCCCACCTCGGGACTTGATCGTGAAGCCAGTGCTGGAGCGGTCTCATATGCAACAGGCCGAGCGGCGTTACTGCGGCTGCGGCTGCCATATGCCCCAAGAGCCTCTGAAACTGTTTCAGTGGAACTGCTGACTTGCCTCGAAAAGACTTGAGGCAGTTGAGCACTGACTGGACGCGTTCCTCCGTGAGGCGCGCAGTCTGGGTGACAGAGTCCAGTTCCATACCGAGATAAGAGATCCTCTGCACAGGGGAGAGTTTGCTCTTGTCCCAGTTGACCTGAAGCCCCAACTGACTGAGGTGCCGGAGCACCATGTCCCTGTGATCGCACAACACATCTCGCGAGTGCGCCAGAATGAACCAGTCGTCGAGATAGTTGAGAATGTGAACGCCTTGTTCTCTCATGGGAACAATGGCCGCCTCCGCGACTTTCGTGAAGACACGGGGCGACAGGGCCAGCCCGAAGGGTAGGACCTTGTACTGATATGCTCGACCCTCGAAAGCAAACTGAAGAAATGGTCTGCGTCGTGGAAGAATCGAGACATGAAAGTACGCGTCCTGCAGGTCGATCGCTGCAAACCAATCCCGGGGACGAATGCATTCGAAAATGCGTTTCTGCATGAGCATTTTGAACGGGAGCTTGTGTAGGCCCCGATTCAATACTCGCAGGTCCAGGATTGGCCATAACCCACCACCTTTCTTGGGTACAATGAAGTAAGGGCTGTAAAACCCTGACCTCATATCGGCTGGAGGGACCGGCTCGATCGCGTCCTTCGCCAGCAGGGCGTCGATCTCTTTCCGCAAGATAGGAGCATCCAATGGACGCACACGGGTGAAACTTGAACTTGGGAGGCCGGCGTGCAAACTGAATTGCATAGCCAAGCCGGATGGTGTGGATGAGCCAGTGCGACAGCCTCGGGAACGCTAGCCAGGCTCCGAGAAACTGCCGCAACGAGCCCACCCGCACCACCGGCGTACCCGCGGAGGGGCAGCGAGGCGGAAGGCAGGGACACGGCTCCGGTGGCATTGTAGCGGCCGAGAGCAGGGCCTGGGTGTGTGCTTGGACAACAGCTACCTGCTTCCACCGGGGGACAGACGGCAGAGAAGACCCTAGAGTGTTCTGCTGCGGGCTGTCGCCTGGCGAGAGAAGGGGAGGAGACGAGGAGCGAGGCCCAAGGGCGGCTGCTGGTCTCCGTACCTTCCCGCCCAGCGGCAGACAGGAGTGACGTGACCGGGGTGGCGCCACTGCTATCTGAGAGCTGGGGAGAGGGGAACGAGAGCGGCGCAGCTTGGGGGCGGCGCGCACTGCCATTCTGACCCTCTCGGACAGAGGAGACTGGTCTTATTTTACTGCCAGTCTCGACCGTGAGGGGAAAAGAGGAGCGAGGCCCGGGGGCATCGAGTCCTGGTTTACGCCTCACCCAGCGAGAGACGAGAGTGATGAGGCCGAAGCCCTCACTGCCATCTGAGCGCTGGGGCCCATGAGCGACTTAGAGGAAGTGGACTGCTCAAACTTTGGGTACCACTGACTGGATGACCAGCGGCGGAACAGAAACAAAATTCTCCACCCGGCCCTCCCCCGGGGGAAGGAGTGGTGATGACACGCTCTCCCGAAGAGCAGAACGTCACATACTCTGGGTCGATTCTCTCAGGGTCATTTCCTTTTCTTTTGCTGGGGGGAAACAGACTCTAAGCGGGCTGGTTTTGAGGCGCTTCTGGACCACCAGTGTGGAGATCGTCTGACCGAGGGCCAGCGTTGTGACTAATCACGGTCAGTCACTAAGCGCAGCTCCACCCCGAGTCAGAACTACCCACGGGCAGTGAAAGTGCAGGGCTAGTGAGAGAGGAAAAACTTCTGCAGATTTAGGCATGTTTGGCTTGCCATATTGGCACCAAAAAGCTTCCATACTGCCAAAAAATTTTCACACACATTCAGGCACTTTAGAATAGCCCAGGAAAGTGTGGCTGTCAAGTCTGAATCTTCAGCATGAGAACACACCATTATAGTAGGAACTCAGCATCATTTTCAGAGTATAACAGCCCTCTCTTCGATGTAGCAATCGACATCTGTCCTCCCCTGGAGGCCCGAATTAAATGCTCGGTCCCTCATGAGAAGGACCAGAACCCCAACCGAAAGCCTCGACGGCACACGGCACGCTGAGCGGCACAAGTCTTTACGAGAAAGAGGAGACGAACAACATGCCGACGTGGTCATGCACTCATGAGAGAACATGAACCACCCACGAACACAGTCTCAACACACTGATTAGGCATGTGAAACAGTGATCGTGGCCGTCAACCAGGCATGCAAGACAGTGAACGTGGCCATCGCCTCGATGACACACGGCACGCTGGTCGCTCAAGCCTGCAGGCAAGGCGAACAACGTGCCGACGTGGTCATGCTCTCATAAGAAAGCATAAACCACCCACGAACACAGTCTCAGCATGTTTGCGATGCGCTAGAGGAGTGAGTGGTTCGTGCTCACTGTAACCCTCAGATCACCAATGTTATTTGCCAAAGTAGCCCTCCTCTGGTGCACCAGAAGAGAAACTAGATCGGGAAATAAACAAAGGGACTCACCTCATAGAGGCACGCGAGTCTTGATCATGACCGCGCATCTTGAGCCCCGAATGACGCGAAAACACGCCACTGACTTTAGACTGGGTTTTTCCTGGTCAGTGGTGGAATTGTTTTCTGAAACTGCAAAATAACACCAGGGAACGTTTGCGGCGGAACACGCCTCCTCTTTTCGCTGAACCGTCCCGGAGTGCAAGTTCATTCCCTAATTTACCGACGTGCGTCTGCCAAAGGGAAAAGTTCGCTGTGCGTCGGGTGCAAAATAGAAATAAGACATGCGTCGGTGTACAAAGTCAATTGCGCTGGGTGCAAGATAGAGCCCCATGACTTAAAGTCAGTTTAATGTGACTAACCTGCCTCGTTCTTTGGATTTTAAATGCCTTTGCTGAGTTTGCTCTGTTTTTATTTTATTTCATCTTCTACGCCCATGATATTAAGACAATTTGGTAAAACTTTACACTGTTATTATATAAGAGATAATGTAGAGCGAGGCGATTGTTATAGCGAATAACAATATATATAATAATTAACTTCCTCCTTTCAGATTCCTTAGATTCCTTTTCAGATCGTGGTTCCAATTAAACGTACCATTTCGATTGATCAAAGTTACATTGATCGAGATACAGCCTCTGAACCAATTTTGGGTCGACCTCGTTAAGTACACTTTTGAACAAATATACTTTTTTTTTTTTTTTAAACTGTTCAGTCATTTCTGTGCGGCTCGGTCCAAATATCATGTGAGTGGTGAAAAAAACAGGATATTGTACTATTCAAAATTCTTGAAAAGAGTCTTAATGTAAGATGTTTAATGTGATCAGCATCAGATGTATTACGTTTTATTTTTCTAGATGGTTCAAAAATTACAACCACTTGAATGTAAAAAAAAATAACATTTTTTTTACTTTTCTTTACCATCCCTACATTGTGCCATATTTTATAATTTTCCTACTTAATATGGCTGCCATTGAAATAATAATAAGAAAACTAATGGATTCCAATTATAATGTTATCCCGGTGTAGAGAGTGCATAAACCTTCAACTCACCTGGAATTCATCAATGTATCAACCTCACAGAAGACCTTCACAATTCAGCAGTTATCTGCTTTTAAACAAAATAATAATTTTTATATAAACAACAAATAGCAATATTAATACATTTATAAACAATTGCTATACTTATTTTTTATCCAATATATTATTCATATGAGTTATATTATGCCCTATCAAAACATTTCAAAAGAAAAATGTCCTAATAAACATAAATATATATATATATATATATATAAATATTAATACTAACCAGCAGTCTGAAGATGGTCTAGTTGAATAATATTGTGCTCAGAAATGATGCTCTATTTATTGTTGAATTAAGGCCCTCCCAACCAAATACGTCTTATCTGATATCTGTAAAATAAACATCAACTGGATCCATTACTGTCAGAGTTATGTTTGTTTTTCATCTGTTTCCGTGTTCTGGGGTGCGTTTTCCATACGTCGCTAACTCAGTTAGCTGGATTTGATTGTTGACGATATGGTATGATCTTGGTTTGTTTGGTTCTTTGACTCATCCTGGACTTGCTTTCATAGCAACATGTGTATAAGCTAAACACTAGAAATGCCATGGCGGTCATATTTTGACCGTTTTGAATTTTATATCTGCAATAACTTTGTTGAAAAAATAAATAAAATCCTGCTGGTACCTGACTTTTCCTAAAAGTGTCTTTATTTTCATTTAAAATGCTTTTCATATAAATTACACGTAATGCAAAAAAACAAATTAACATATTTACCTATTTCGGCCATAGACGGTCATATTGACCGCACTGAATTTCGCGGTATTATACATATACCAATATACACAATAAAATGTGGTAAAAAAATACACAAAATATATTCCACAACAAATCATTTAAATGTAATGATATTCAGAACAGAACAATAACAAATAAATAAACAAGCCAAAATGAAATCGGCTACTTTCAAGCGAAAGTGAAAGTAAGCGGCATTGGGCTCACATCACGGCTCACGTAACTCTCTAATTAGAATCAAAATGTTTCAGCATTTGCGATGTATTTGGATGGCAAACTGTTCTTTATTATAGGCTTTGTACTTCACTCGTGTTCCAAAATTGACAGAAAAAATTATCACCTTCACATGCGCAAAATGGTACGAATTGTAGCCTATACTGACTATATAAACAGAGCAGTGGAATTTTTATATGTTAGGTTGACTAGGCTATTTTATTATTATAACTTATTATGGCTGTAATGAACAGGCTGCGATGTCAAGATTGTGTCACAGGTCGGGGTGGGCCAAGCCAGACTGCACCCACCCCTGGGGACCGGGCACCGCCTCGAGGAGCGTGTCAAGGAACCAGACAGAAACAGAGGATAAAGGAATAACAATTTCTTTATTCAGTTAAAAGCAGATAAATTTGAAAAGTCCTAATTAAAATCTCTTCTTTCGCCAGAAGCAATTCGATGGGCCCCCTGGACCGGGGCGGGATGGACGTTCGTGGACACCCTGCGGCTCGTCGGAGAGGAATCAGAGGAGGACGCACACCACTCAGGTAAGCCACTGGGTAAGTACTCTTTTACAAGGCTCTCAAGGAAGTCTTGGCTACACGGACCCCATTCGGACTGGAACCAGGTAGGTATTCGCAGTGAGGATGGAACGAATGCCGGAGGCTGCCCAGAGGTAAGTATCCAGAGGACGGGGATCCTCGACTCAGACGGGTCACAAGGACGCAGGTGGCGAGCGGGCCGGGCCAGGAGGGGACCAGGAATAACAATTTCTTTATTCAGTTAAAAGCAGATAAATTTGAAAAGTCCTAATTAAAATCTCTTCTTTCGCCAGAAGCAATTCGATGGGCCCCCTGGACCGGGGCGGGATGGACGTTCGTGGACACCCTGCGGCTCGTCGGAGAGGAATCAGAGGAGGACGCACACCACTCAGGTAAGCCACTGGGTAAGTACTCTTTTACAAGGCTCTCAAGGAAGTCTTGGCTACACGGACCCCATTCGGACTGGAACCAGGTAGGTATTCGCAGTGAGGATGGAACGAATGCCGGAGGCTGCCCAGAGGTAAGTATCCAGAGGACGGGGATCCTCGACTCAGACGGGTCACAAGGACGCAGGTGGCGAGCGGGCCGGGCCAGGAGGGGACCATGAACAGCAGCACAACACTTTAATCGAGACACATGCCATAGTTACTCTCCTTCCTTCTGAACAGTAGCAATGCTTTGCAGCACGGGCACAGAGGGCCACCCAGCAAGAGAACACTTCACTTTGGCTGTGCCCTGCAAAGATACGACAGGGTTCAATGATTCAACAAGATGCGACGTTCAACAGTGATACCTTCTCTCCTTCTGAACAGGCGGAGGCTTCCAGTGGGGACAGGTGGGGACCACCAGGCGGAGAAGATGCTTTGAGGGAGACACTCCACTTGACTGCACACTGTAACCAGGTAACAGGATTCAACTTCCCAACAACATATGGAATGTTTCAATTACAATACCTTCTCTCTTTCTAAACAGGACAAGCCGTCAAAGGGGCAGGTGGGGACCACCAACGGAGAGGGCACTTGAACAAGACACTCCACTTCGGCTGTGCACTGTAACCAGGTAGCAGGGGTTAACGATTCAACCGCATGTCAAACGTTCTTTCCAAATACCTTTCTCTTTCCTGAACAGGACAGCAACTTCCGATGGAGCATATGGGGACCACCAGACGAACAGGATGCTCTAAGCAAGACACTCCACTTCAGCTGTACACGGTATCGACACAACAGGATTTGACCATTCAACAGTAGATGGAACATTCATCTATCATACCTTCTCTCCTCTCCAACCAGGGCGGAGGCTTTCGATTGGGACGTGTGGAGACCACCAGACGGGAAGGATGCTCTAAGCAAGACACTCCACTTCAGCTGTACACTGTATCAACACAACAGGATTTGACCATTCAACAGTAGATGGAACATTCATCTAGAATACCTTCTCTCCTTTCCAACCAGGGCGGAGGCTTTCGATCGGGACGTGTGGAGACCACCAGACGGGAAGATTGCTGTAAGCAAGACGCTCCAGTTCAACTGTACGCTGCAACAATGCAACAGGAATTAATGGATCGGCAACATTCACAGAGCAGGACTGTCTCAAATGGTAAGTTGGACGCTGGATGTAACAAACCCCGTTCAGAGACAGCGGGTGAAAGACTTATAGAAGCGAGTGCACAGCAGACTATTAATACTTCTCCACGCGATAAACTTCACTCCATAACACAAACCGTGTGAATCGTCACTTCAGGCACTGCATTCCACTCGCACACCGTGCATTCGGGCCAGCGCTCACCCACCGGTCTTTCTCCCACCTGATCGACTCTCGTCTCTCACACGGGCTCCACTTACATTTACATTTACATTTATTCATTTAGCTGACGCTTTTATTCAAAGCGACTTACAATTGCTATACATTTCAGAGGTCGCACGACCTCTGGAGCAACTTGGGGTTAAGTGTCTTGCTCAGGGACACATTGGTGTCTCACAGTGGATTCGAACCCGGGTCTCTCACACCAAAGGCATGTGTCTTATCCACTGCGCCATCACCATCCACTTCTCTCAGAGACAGTCAAACGGATGTAGTAATCGTCACATTCAGTGCAGGAAGAACAAAGGTTGGAGACAGATCATTAATTCACTCGGTGTAATACTTCACTCGTGCCGCACACTTTCCAGACTCTCCACACCACTTCAGTGTCAGTGCATATAAACAACGGATCAAATACTCATCACTTTGCGTCTTTGCCACTGTTGACGATATCCCCTGGATCTTCATTGACAACTTCACTCTCTCATTTCCATTTCTCAGCTTCAATCTTCGCCCTGCTGCACAGTCCAGCTTCAAATATAAACAACCCACCGACAAAACACAGTATCTCACGGAAGGAGAACCACACCGACCGTCTGCTTCCTCTCTCTTTTTAAAGCCCCATCTTAATGCGCGTTCCTCTCACAACACTCTCTGTAATTCTCCTCACCTGCTGTCAATCAGGCAATTGGCCTCGCTGCCATGGCAACAGACTTCGCGGTGTGATGAGACGACCATCCACAAGAGGTCTCCAAATGATACTGCCTTCACAAGGATTTTACTCTCTCTCCTTATCTGGCTTTTGTCACACCGTGACAATTGCAATGGAATATGGTGTGTGTGCGCAGGGCCGTTTCTAGCCTTTTTGGCACCCTAGGCAAGATTCCTATTGAATCCAACCCCCCCCCCCCCCATTTTAACAGGTTAAATTTTTTTTACATTTTAAGGTTAAATTAATGCATCAGTCTGGCACTTTGAGAGCTAAAAATTAAGAGCTTCAACCCATGAACTGTGCACATTGAACAAAGAAAAACCATTGACTTGTACCTGGACAGTGTGTGTGTGTGTGTGTGTCGGCGGGCGCGGGTGCGATCGAACAGTGTAAACATGAAAACAGGCTACTCTGTCATTTTGTCCAGGACATCTATGGATATTATTATTTATAGATGTATAATTAAACTTGTTTAAATGTACAGATTGGTGTTGTTTTGTTTTTAAAAGATATCCTAATACAATAAATGCATTAATCTCTCAATTGGGTATTTATCATTAAAGATATAGAGTTTGGAATCTAGCGGTCAAAATGACCGCTTGCGGCAGTTCTAGTAGGAATTCTGGCGCTTCTAGTGTTAAACCTGCTAACGAGCAGCTCATTTCATGTCAACAAGATTAGATTGCAGCTTTATAGGCGAAGCTGATGCAGGCTTTTTGATAGATATCGTTTTCTGATAGACTCGTAAGGGTCTCATTTACATAATTAAATGTTCGACTCGTCGGAGTCGGGCTTTAAAGGGGTCATATAATGGTACATGCACTTTTACAAGTTGATTGTATTGAAATGTGTGTTGGCAGTGCCTGTACACAACCATCATAAAATGTAACAAATCCATCCAGTGTTTTTTTTTTTTTTATCTCCTTATCTGTTTTCCAATCTTTCAAATCAAGCCGTTCAACCTAGTGATGTCACACGGTCTGACGGCCCTCCCACAATTGTTGATTGACAGCAGCGTTTCAACTCAGTCCCGCCCTCGCTCATGAGCGAGCTGTCTGTCATCATAGTCCACGCGTCATTGTTGATACTCACTGGAGCACTGTCTATGAGCAGAATGGCGTCTAAGCGTTTGTAGTGTTCTGTTCTTGGGTGTAATAATGAACACAGCATCATTTTTATGTTCCTAAATCCGAACCGTTGAAGACGCATTGGCTGAGTTTGTTTTCGAAGGGAATATTCCCCACAATCAACGTCAATGCTTTCATGTTTGCGCGAATCATTTCACACACCAGACTGCTTTACAAACGAGGGTCAGTATAAAGATGGATTTGCTAAGAAGCTGTTCCTGAAAAAAGGATCGGTACCAACTATTCGTGTTCCTTCTGCACCTCCAGAAGAAGAAGTGAGTGTAACGTTTTACTAACCTTTATATTAATCTTTGTATTAATCTTTGCAAATCGCTTGCTGCACGCTTTACGATGAATGCGGCTATTTTTACACTCAGGGTACATTATGGCATGTTTTCTATGTACGACGTTATCAATATAATTCTTAATCCCACGTTTATAATGAACAACGCGTTATGGTTATTGTGTTATTGTGTTACAAACGGTGTACGCACAGAACAGAGGGGCGGGGTGAGCAAAACTCATTATCATTTAAAGACACATGAACTTAAACGGCGTGCTGAAAACAGAGCTGTTTTTGACCAGGTAAAATGAGTGTTTTCTTACAATACTAATGAGAATTTTTAATGAAAGTATATTACAAACTTTTAATTTAGACCCTAAAGAATCATATTAGCTTGTACAAAAATGGCATTATATGACCCCTTTAACAACGGCAACAACCTGTGTGCATTGCTCTGCTAATTTTTTGCAAGTGGCACTTTCCTTTACACTATTAGAGAGAACTTGGTGAAAAGTGTTATCTGTCGTGCATTTGCAAAGTTTACCTGGTGCTCAAGCTGTTTTAGGGGTATTTCCAAGCTACTTAAGACTACTTCCAAGCTACTTTTTTTTTTTTTTGCCAATGCAGCTAAACTATATTATACTTTTTAATAAAGATCATGCAATCATGACAATGCCAGTATGGCATTATTTCTGTTTGAAATAATGTATTAGCACTAACTCTGAAGTTCCTTATGAAGCAACTCTATCTCTAGTGCCAGTTTTTTATTTTATTTTACAGTGTACTAAGAGAATTTAAAGCTCATTTACCAGTATTGAAGGAGTTTATGCTACTGGTCCCTGAATGTAGGTGTAAGGAAGAGCTGTCCCCAGGGATGCCCTTCACAATAGGTCAATTCAAATTCAACCCAAGGGCCAGCTCTTCCGCAGGGGTGTGACGTGGGTTTGCAGGACCACCAGCTGTTTTTTTTTTTTGTTCAGCATTTTTCTTGGTGGTTGTTATAAACAACCATAACCTTTTTTGTTATAAATTAACTGCTTTTTTAAAAGAGACTAAGAACAGTAGTAAAGGTAACCATTTTGTAGAATATTCTTGTATTTCACTTATACTTGATCCCGTGTTCTAGTAGGTGGTGGTTCTGATATTAAAAATGAACAAAGTAAATGAATCCAAACTCAATGAAATACTCAATAAACACACTCAATGTATGATCCATTGTTTAAGGCAAGAATACTTCCAACATAGCAATAAATCAAGTAAATACCTAGCAAATCATATTCGACGTATCAAAGAAAAAGCAACAATCCCAGTCATAATGAACTCAGCATGGAAGCCAACCAGCTCACCCGAAGAAATAAATCAGGTTTTTAAAAAAAAAATTTACAATAAACTATATTCCTCAGAAATAAACCCCAATCAGGAATCCATTGACTCATTTCTAAACAGCATCAAATTACCACAACTCACTGAATATCAAACAATAACTCACTAACTAGTCACCCATAACTCAAACAAGAACTGTATGCTGCTCTTAAACATATGCCGAATAATAAGGCACCAGGTCCGGATGGCTTCCCTGCTGAGTTCTACAAACAATTCTGGTCCATTTTGGCTCCACTTTTCATCAGGATGATTAATGAATCGAAACAAAAAGGAAGACTTCCAGCTAGTTCCACCACAGCGTCAATTACATTCCTCCTTAAGCCCAACAATGCCATCCAGCTACCGACCAATCTCTCTTCTTAATGTTGACAACAAAATAATCTCCAAAACATTAGCATGGAGACTAGAAGAAGTCTCTCCATCCATTATCCACCCAGACCAAACTGGCTTCAAGGCAGATTCTCATCCTCCAACACCCACAGACTGTTTAATGTCATGTACCGCTCCTCAACTCTTCAAGAAAACACCATTATAGTAACTCTTGACGCGGAAAAAGCTTTTGATAGGGTCAACTGGAGTTTCCTGTTCTCCACTTTAGGGCGGTTTGGTTTTGGGGAATCGTTCATTAATTGGGTTACACTTCTTTACACTTCACATTCAGCCACAGTAATCACCAATGGTCTAACATCACAAAGTTTCATTCTACACCGGGGAACTAGACATGGATGCCCACTCTCCCCCTTTCTATTTACCATCTTTATTGAACCCCTAGCAGCCGCCATCCGTCAGAACCCCCGCATCAAGGGAGTTCAGACTCTAACTATGGATCATAAAATCAGCCTCTATGCCGAGGACATCCTTCTCTTTTTTCAAGACCACACAGCATCAGTGCAAGAAACCATTAAACTCATTGACACATTATCTAATATTTCGGAATACTCAATCAATTGGAATAAGTCTGCAATTGTCCCTTTACACTCGAATAACTGGGATGTGCCAGCCCACTCTTCACCTATCCCACTTTGCACTAACTATGTCACATATTTAGGGATAAAGGTCTCCACCAGGCTGTCAGATTTATTCAGTCTAAATTTTTCCCCACTGCTCAATTCAATAGATGATGACTTACAGTGCTGGATGAACCTCCCTCTATCTATCATGGGAAGGATATCAGTTGTCAAAATGACAATATTACCAAAAATAAATTGTTTATTCTCAATGATTCCAACTCAGCCCACCCCACTCTGGTTTAAGTCACTCGACTCATCAATTACTAAATTCTACTGGAAAAATAATCTTGATTTGCAGTCTGTTTTTCATTCATATCACAATAGATTGGAACAGATGAACTTTGCAGTTAGATTAGTCTTGAAACAGTCATTCAGTCATTTAGTAGAAAAGCTCAAGCTTAAATTAGGTTGATAACCTTTAAAGAAGAAGAAAAGAAAATAATACAATTCTTAATTACAATCAAATATTTGACACCCTATGCATTAACATAATATATAGCCTACACATCTTTAACAGACTTTTAAAATTCATATATGAATCATATGCACTCTAATGCAGCCTTATCTAACTCAAAGTAAAATGTCTCAATCATGTAAACATTACAAATAACACACAAGATGGCAATATTCCGAATATAAATTAATTTAGCTTCAAACAGTCTTCCTACCAGCAGCGTCTCGGGTTGATCAATCACTGATGTGCCTCCAATTCCTGTCGTACTCATTTCCTCATACCTCATAACCTTTTCAGTTACAAAGTTTTTCCTCAAAATGAGATAAGCTGGATAAAACCACAGGACAAGCGCTCTCACTGACATTTGCTTCTACTCGTGTTTGGCGTTTTAATGCTCTAATTACAAGCGCACCTGATAGAAATTTGGCGAGCTGAGTTCGGCTTTTTCCGACGGATGACGGATGACGTCATCTGGATGAAAACGCTCTTCGTGGCTTTCCGTAATATGAGTAATCAGTTCGGCATACAAGTTTTTTCTTTTCAGTTGTCCCCAATAATGTTTGAACTAATATAAATGTGTTTAACTTCACAGACACCAAGAATCAAACTGACCACTCTCCAAAAACCTAAAGTACTCGGAGGACTAGAGGTGCCACACTTCCAGCACTATGCTCTGGCCAACCAGCTTAAATACATCTACAAATGGTTACATCCCACCCCCTCGGACAACACCTGGCTAGGCTTAGAACAAACCATCTGCAAGGATATTCAGATCTCAGACCTCCCTTTCTGCAGTCAGTCAGTCAAAAAACATCCATCCTTTAAAGCACCAACAATATCATCCAGTCTGACAGCCCGGTGGAAATTCCACTATATCACTGGTTCACCTGTAGCACCATCAATTCGCACCCCGATATGGAATAACCCTGACTTCACTGCCAACAAAAAAAACACTTAACTTTCGCACATGGATAGGCAAGGGCATCACTCAACTCCACCACATCGTTCAAGACAAAAATCTGGCTTCATTCTCTAATTTGGTCCAGAAGCACGGCATTGAGAGCAAACACTTCTTAGAATATCTACAAATTAAATCATCTATTCAAGCAAAAATGAATATCCAAACAGCTAACCTGGACATCCCCCCACCAATCTTGGAGCTGATCAATATCCCCTCCCCTAAAAAAATTCTCTCCAAAATGTGCAAAATTATATCCCATTTAGATAAAACATTAAGCCAGCCTTACCACAAATGGGAATCAGACTTGTCCATTACTCCCGGTGCCGACTTCTGGACCCATATATGTAAAAACACCTCATGACAAAAAATAGTAATCTACAACTAATACAACACAAGGTACTTCACAGATCTCACTTCACTATACAGAAATTGTCTAAAATGGGGTTTGGTTCTGATTTATGGTCTCATTGCTTGCAAAATAACCCAGACCCATACATTCGTGCTGTCTGGCAATGCACTCCAGTCAATCGATTTTGGGTAAATGTCACAGAACCCCTCTCTTCCATCTTTGGCTGTCACATCCCAGCAACCCCTTCCCTATGCATTCTTGGTGATACTACTACAATCAATTTAAGCACCTTATGCAATAAAAAACTGCTAGTAGCACAAGCTATAGCCAAGAAAACAATCCTCATGAACTGGAAATCAAGGAAAAAAAATACATATCACTCATTGGAAAAACCTGTTATCAGATTATATATCAATAGACAATCTATCAACCCCTTGGTCACCCTTCATCACAGTCATGACCCTCTGCACCTGAGATCCAAGTCACAAGTTTAGATCCACATATTCCTCTGCATCCACATGTAAATAGCCACAAACACTAGGGCGGAGGATGGTAGCTGGAACAATTATTATTATTATTATTTTCACTTTTATTATTATTACAGTTTTTTTGGATTCCTTAAGCACGATTTTCAAAACAGGGCCCGTGTTTTCAAAACACTACACACAATTAGCACAACCACACACCCAATTAGCAAAACACTACAGATCCTTTGCATAATTAAACACTCTTGTAAAAATAATACACTTCTGTTTAAAAACCACACTTTGTTACCATATGAAACACACACGTTTCACATTACTATACTCTGTTTGCACGAGTTACACTCTGCTGTGATAAACCTAAAACACTTTTAGCACTTCTACTTCCCTATGATTAGAGTAGGCTACCATCAACAAAGTACAAATATAATGTAAATTCACCAAACACTACACAAGACCAATTTTGCAGACTGAAGAAACTCATTTATTTCTCAACACGCCCAAAATGTTGACATGGAGATTCATTATACTGTAACAAAATGACCCTTTACGTATTGTACTGTAAGTTTACTGTAAAAAACAACAACAACAAGACATTGTCTCTTCGCCAAGCTGGATCTGGCCAGAGAATTTCATCAACATCGCAGGCAATGTTGTCATTAGCAAGACACCTTGGAAAGAAACGTCTTGAATGACGGATCCATCCTTGCATTGCTGCTACCTCCATCTGGTCACAGGCCTCCTCCATGGCTTGGATAAGGGGTACCTCAGCCTGGAGACGGAGATCATATACCTTCCTCCGCCATGCCGAGAAAAACTCTTCTATAGGGTTGAGGAATGGAGAGTATGGTGGAAGATATAGGACAGTGAAATGTGGATGTTGCAGAAACCAGTTCTGAACCAGAGCGGAGCGGTGGAAAGACACATTGTGTTGCATATGATCGATTTGATTTGCTGCTGTTATGTTGTGCAATTTGTCCAAGAATGTAAGTATGAGTGTTGTGTTGTAAGGGCCCATATGGGCATGGCGGTGGAGGACCCCATTCTGTGTAATGGCTGCACAGAGTGTTATATTACCCCCATGTTTCCCTGGGACATTGACTATAGCCCTGTGGCCAATGATGTTTCTTCCCCTCCTTCGTGTTCTCGTCAGGTGGAACCCAGCCTCATCTACGTAAATGAGCTCATGCTGGATCTCCTCTCCATCCATTCGTAAAACTCTCTGAAGAACAGTGTCAGGCAAAATTGTGTAGTTCAGTGTAGATCTAGTATACATATTACAGTACAGTAAAAGATTATGAGACAGTATGCAAGATCACACTGCTAAAGTGAATACATACCTCTGCATAATCATGCCGCAGTCGTTTCACCCTTTCGGAATTGCGCTCGAAAGGCACTCGATAAATTTGCTTCATTTGAATTTTTTTTTTTTTTTTGAATGCGTGCCAGTGTTGATGTTGAGACCTGATGGATATCGTTGAAACTGGCGTGGTTATTGACAATGTTAGCTTGGAGCTGATTGAGTGTTATAGCATTGTTGGCCAAAACCATGTCTATAGTACAGTAATTTCACAGGAAAAGGTAACAAAAGTGCTGATAGTGCATAGAATACAGTACTGTAAGCAGTTACTGAAACCGTGCAGATGTTTCTGATATGATGATATTTTTACAATACCTATTTTCTAGTCGAAATGTTCTTATCACACTTGCCACTGTGTATCGGCTTAGATTTGGCTGTACTCGCAGTCCAGCCTCCCTCAGTATCAGGCCGTGGTTGACAACGTGGTCAACCAGTGTTGCACGGATCTCATTTGTCAGATTCGGTCCTCTTTGAGCACCTTCTTGTCCTCCTCTTCCTCTTCCTCTTCCTCTTCCTCTTCCTCTACGTCTACCTCTACCTCCAGCATGGCCTCCATCTCTTCCTCTGCCTCTGTTGATTCCCCCTCTGTTGATTCCTCTTCCTCCCTTTCCTCGTTCTCCTCGTTCTCCTCCTCGTCTTACTCTTTCTCTGACTCTTTCTATTGTGCTTGAAGACTGATGAACTCACCTGCTACTTTTTATAGTGCTTATACACCTGATTGGTGTGTCTACAGTTTTTCTCAGTTGATTTGGTACATTTCTCCAAACTCAGGTAACAGCTCTCAAAACAGTTAACACAGCAAACTAAATGCACTCTTATGTTGAAGAAACAGTTAAGTATTCACTGCACAATGAAACACAGCATTTTATTGTAGTAATACATTTATTAAAATTCAATATTAACATCAAAACTAAAAGTGTGTTCTCTGTTGATTTGATAACAAATTCAGCAAAAGATACACAAAGAAATAATTGAAAATACATGTTTTTCATTAAGTTATTTAATGAGAAGTTCAGGTGTATAACAATGAGTTGTCACCGCACAATTTCTTTTTTTTATGCAAATAAGTACATGGGTAAAAAAAAAAAAAAAAAAAAAAAAAATACTGCTTTAATTGAATCAATTAATTTATTGATCATGCCTCTCAATTACATCTGGCCAGAGAATTTCATCAACATCACAACAAATATTTTCACGAGTCATGCATCGTGGGAAAAAATGCCTTGAATGCTGTATCCATCCTTGACATGCTTGTGCCCCAATATCTCCACAGGCCTCTTCCATTGCTTGAAGACTTACTTGGTTGTAAGGGTTGCGATCATGTACTTTCCATTTCCAAGAGGAGAAGAATTCCTCAATTGGATTCAGGAAAGGAGAATATGGTGGAAGGAACACCATCCTGAAATGTGGGTGATTCTCAAACCACTCTCGCACCAGTGCTGAATGGTGGAATTGGACATTGTCCCAAACAACTACAAAATTCCACACCATTTGCTCCTGATCACCCTGCGGAAAGAGGATTTCATTGAGGAGGTTTAAAAAATGTAGGAGCCATGCTGTGTTGTATGGTCCCAAGACAGCATTGTGTGCCACAACACCAGTTGTAGAAATCGTGGCACAGAGAGTGATGTTGCCTCCTCGTTGTCCAGGGACATTGACTGTAGCACGATGGCCAATCACATTTCTCCCTCTTCTCCATTTTTTTGTGAAGACTGAAGCCTGCTTCATCAATATACAGGTACTCATAATGAGTTGCACTGCTATCCAACTCCAAGATTCTCTAGAGTAAAAAGAACACAAGGTACAATACAGTAAGTTAGTGTTTTACAGTAATGGCATTGATTGCAGTCAATACTACTGTGAAACTGTTGCGGAAGTTTGAGTTCACACTTTGAAGCAGCAGTATACATAGATATGCCTAAATCTTTTCACTTACAGTAGCATGGAATAGTTTATGGACACACTTAAAATTCAGGAAAAATATATCTTTGTGTTGACAGTAAAAGTGCAGTAATTGGGTTGCACATACTTGAACAAACTGGAATCGCAACTCCTTCACTCTAACAGAGTTCCTCTCAAAGGGCACTTTGTATACTTGCTTCATTCGGATTGCATTTCTCCTTAGAACACGATCAATTGTGAATTAAAAAAAAAGTTATCACCATAAGTCCACCACGTGCGAGACGTCATAAACCAACGTGGTTAAACGATATTTTGCGACATATGGTTTCGGGAAACAGTCGTGACTAGCTAGTTGATTTCTCCAACGATGCATCGTACTATGGTAGTTAAGCAGCGAGCTATATAGTTGTACGGGAAACACACCCCTGATTGGGTTGTCATGTGGGCCTGGTGTTGGTCGGTGCCGTGGGGAATCTGTGGCTCTGGGCCCCAATGGTGCTCCCCTCCTAATGCGGGCACACACATACTGGTAGCACACAACACGCCTTACTCTCTTTTAAATGCTCTACACATTAGGTTGCACACACTATACTTCCAATAATAACAAGAACAGCAAAACAGACTAGGGTAAATGAGGGGTGCATGCAGATGCCTCAGCGGGTATTTTACTGCACACCTCATTTCTTTTAATTCACACATTCTAGAGGCGGCATATATCCACTAATACACAGGGCGAGTGCGTCATGCGGGGGGAAATCTGGGCAGATATTCATCTTGCTTGACCACTTCTTTTAATGCATTAAATTAGAGAAAGTTCATAATTTAGCCATTTATACTCATACATAGGACAAGAGTGGCGGTTTGGGTGATGGTTCTGGGGTTGGGATGTGGTTGTTCGTGGGTGGGGGGGGGGGGGGGGGGAGTGTGCTGGGGATCGGATGACGCACTTCATTCATATCTACAGTCAACCTATATGCAATAATTCTCAGCCTCTATATCTGTTGTTAAATGTTATGTTATATTAACCCTCTGGGGTCGACAAACGCGCCCATGCGTTTTGCTGGATTTTTTTCACATAGCAGCAACATAAACTTAAAATACGCCGTCAATTATGGTCATACAGAAAACAGAAAAATTAAAAAACAATCTGTGATATTTCTACTTTTGTATGTGTCCACTTACAATCAAATCAAAACATTGTGCTTTTGTAAAATAAAGAAAATAAACAGGGTGTGCTTTCTGCCTCTCCGTCGCGGTGAACTTTTTTTTCTTGAGCACGTCTATAAACTGAAACAAAACTCAACGAATACTTGTCACACATTTATGAGCCATATACCTTTATAAACATTTAAGTGTGTACTTTTAAATCATCGGATTCAAACTGATTAAGTCATTTGTATAAAACCAACAAGATGTCCAGTTTCTCAAACGCTTGATCATTATTTTTAATTTGACCATGCCCATGCGCGCAAAAGAGATTCACATGCAAATCTGCACATGGAACGCGATCACGCTCATTACCTCAAAAAACAAAACACCACACTTCATAAGTCTCTGCTTTTCATCGAGTTTGGAAGACACGCCGTGAGCTTACATTGGATTTACCTCAGAAGAAGAAGAACGCGATTTGAAGACAAGAAAGATGTAAGGTAAGAAATTCTTACTTATTAGTTTATGTTATTGTTGCATAAACTTCACATTGCAGTTGAACTGTTGCTAGATATATGGTGAATATTATAATATTTAGACCCGTGTTTACTGTTACTGTGTTTGTGGATATCTGCTCAAACGTAGATAAGATATGTATAATATGGTAACCATAATGTTTCATATTTTGGAGTGTGCTGTGCGTTTGAATGTTTCATATTTTGGAGCGCGATC
The DNA here is from genome assembly GCF_963993115.1 of Abramis brama. NCBI lineage: Eukaryota > Metazoa > Chordata > Actinopteri > Cypriniformes > Leuciscidae > Abramis > Abramis brama. Next base: position 40,776,840 of record NC_139974.1, read on the forward strand.
GCGTTTGAAAAGCAAAACGCACCAGGCTTCATGTTTTTACTATTATCTCATTTCATATCATCAAAACGAATGGAACATATGATGTACCATATGATAATCAATATATTTTTCTCTAGCGTAGTTGTTACTGAAATCTTTTGGAAGATTTATAGGCTGCTATAGGTTATTGCTATTATTATTTTATGCAGCACTGCGCGTAGCCTATGCCTACAAGGCACAACAAACCTGGTTTTCATTATATTCTATATTCTTGGAATCATTTGTGTGTGTGTGTGTGTGTGTGTGTGTATTCTGTGAATTTTAAAAAGCAATTTTAACCAGAAAAATCTAAAATTTATTCCCAAAATCGTGCAGGCCTATATTTCTCTTGATATCAGTATGTTCACTTTTTTCTTTTTCTTTCAGGGACCAGATGCCATTGAGTCCTGCTGACTTCAACATTCACTTGAGTCTCTGTATATGAACATGGTAAAGTGAAAAACAAACACCTTGGAAATGAAAGGTATGTACAATGTTTTTAGGAATGTCAGAAAGGTCTCTGTCTTTGGGTCATCTTTTCAAAAATGTGCTTTTTTGTCATTTGTTGTGTATCTTTGGATTATGCTGTGTTGTAAATAAATCCAAACAATCAAACAGCCATTCTTTTTTAAATCTCCTCAATCTTGTGCAAGGTTGCTCAGAATGACAGGGCCTGATAGCTCCTAATAGGGCCATTAGGGAGGGTCTTTGTCTTTCTCAGGTGTAAAAACAATACATATAAATGATGTGATCACACCTCTTTGCATAAAGCTTTCTTACACAAAACACGTCTTACAAATTTTAAATCAATATATTGTCTTATCTGAATGAGCAGTCAGGGTGATTTTCACATAGTTTCGAAGCAAATATTCTAGGCTACATGATGCAATTTTTTAAAAGTCTTGTGAAGAAATAATCAGTATGGGTTTCATGACCTTATTTCAGTGACAATTTTTTTTTTTTTTTTTTCACAAAACACGCATAAATGTCATTATCTCAAAACTACAAACTTTTACATACATGCTGCTGATATATTATTGTAGCAGAGTTTGTGCTGAATACAGTGTAATCAGACTTTAGCCATAAAAATGTCACAAGTAACAGAAATAAGCACCTCCAGGGTCAGAAAACACCTCAGACCCCAGAGGGTTAAGATATGTCAAGTCAATGTCATGTCAAGATATGTCTTTTGTCTAGTGTATGTGTTTATTGTTTGGTGCAGTACTCTTATGTCTATTGTATTGTTACATTTTGTTTGTAACTTCATTCTTGTTTGCAAAAAAAAAAAAGTAATTATGAAATTAATAAAATACTCCATCCCCAGACGGTCCAGCTGATCTGGGACCACTTCGGGGACGCACAGATAGATCTGTTTGCCTCTCCGGACTCTTCCCATTGCCAGTTGTTTTATTCCCTGACCGAGGGGACCCTCGGCAGGGATATGCTGGTACACAGCAGGTCTCGGGGCCTCCGCAAGTATGTGTTTCCCCCAGTGAGCCTTCTTGCACAGACACAGTGCAAAGTCAGGGAGGAAGAGGAGCAGGTCTTGCTAGTTGTCCCTTATTGGCCCAACCGGACCTGGTTCCCCGAACTTACACTCCTCTCGACAGCCCCTTCCTGGCCCATTCCTCTGAGAGAGGACCTTCTCTCTCAGGGACGGGGTACCATATGGCACCCGTGTCCAGACCTCTGAAAACTCTGGACGGGACGTGGAGTTTCTAGGTGATCTACCACAGTCAGTCGTAGACACCAGCATGCTTATGTCTTTCAAGTGGAACCTATTCGCTGAATGGTGTTCTTCTCACCGAGAAGACCCCTGAAGTTGCTCAATCTGCGCCGTGCTTTCTTTCCTGCAAGATGGGTTGGAGCAAGGGCTGTCTCCCTCCAGCCTGTATGTTGCCTCTATTGCCGCATATCACGATGCAGTGGATGGGAGATCCGTGGGAAAGCATAACCTTATCGTCAGGTTCCTGAGGAGGGCGAGGAGACTGAATCCGCCTTGCGACCCCTCTATACCCTCTTGGGACTTACCTTTGGTGCTATCCGCACTGCAAAGACCTCCCTTTGAACCGCTACAGGCAGCTGAGTTAAAAGTCCTGTCTTAATAAACAGTTACCCTGCTTGCTTTGGCCTCCATCAAGAGGGTAGGGGACCTGCACGCATTTTCAGTTGACGAATTGTGCCTGGAATTCATGCCAGCTAACTCTCATGTTTTCCTAAGACCCTGGCTTGGATGTGTGCCCAAGGTTCCCACTACTCCTTTCGGGACCAGGTGGTGAACCTGCAAGTGCTGCCTTTGGAGGAGGCAGACCCTGTCCTGGCTTTTCTCTGTCCCGCACGTTCCTTGCGGTTATATGTGGACAGAACGCAAAGCCTCAGGATCTCAGATCAGCTCCTCATGTGTTACGGAGGCCAGCAGAAGGGAAAGGCTGTCTCCAAGCGGAGGTTGGCCCACTAGATAGTCGATGCCATCATCTTGGCATATGAATTCCAAGGTGTACCTTGTCCCCCGGGACTGCGAGTGTAGCCGCTTCCTGGGCACTGGTGCAAGGTGCCTCACTTACAGATGTTTGTAGAGCTGCAGGCTGGGCGACACCTAATACGTTCGCTAGAGTCTATAGCCTACGTGTCGAGCCAGATGCTTCCCGTGTGCTCTCTTCACATTGAAGCCAGTTAACACCATAAGCCCCGCTCGATGTGTCGGCTTGCTGCACCATTCCCCTCCTATGGACTGGATACGTGTGCCATTCTGCTCCAATTGAGTTCTCCTTCGGCTGAACCCTGTTGAGCTCCTCCATACCCCCTGCAGCATTGGACATGGTGGAGCATCCAATGCTAGGCTTACCACTCGTATGCACTGGTGGAACTTGTGCTAGACTGGGTCCATATGTTGTGATCCCTATGGCAATCCCATATGTGTATTCTTCCACGGTACGGCTCCCCGAGGTGAGCCTGTGTCTTTCCCTTAGCAGAGTCTGCTCTGCCGTCACTGTTCGGTTGATCATCCCCCCTGTTATAGGCTGGAGTCATCCCAGTGACATTCCATATGTTGTACTGCCCAAGAATTCGTCCAGTCCATATGTGTATCTCACACATTTACCCCCTTCTGGCTGGATGTGGCTTCCATAGCGTCTCTTCCTTCCATCGATAGGGCACGCATTCCCAGTGTTATCCAAGTCTACTGAGTGGGTCTTGCGGAACAGCAGTGACTTCCCTGGCCTAAGCCCTGTCCTATCACCTCCTCAAGATGCAGGACTTTCAGCAGGCTTTTGTCTAGGCACTGGAAGGTGACAGCTCTAGTGGTGCTTTCCTTAGTAGATTCCATTCAGTTGACATCAACTATGTGACAATATTAGCTCAAAGGGGAAATATTAATACTAACTCATAATTATCAATTATGATTAATTATTAATTTGGGTCAGTTAATTGGATTAACTTTAGGTAGCTAAATCAATATTACAATCAATTATACCATGGTCTGGGTGAATACTCGATTCTGATTGGCTGCAGGGTGTCCGTTAAAAAGTGATAATGGACACCTAGGAAAGGCGTCCCGTCAATTTGCCTGATGACAGTTCTAAATGATTGCGCTGGCTCAAACTCACTGATCAACTGCTGCGGTCGGGTCGCTGTGGCCACGTTGCTTGGCAACGCCTGTATACGGGAGATATTAAATAGTGCGCTCAACTTAATAAATAAAAACCCTCACGATTTTTACTCTACAACACATTAAAGTATTAATTGATTAGTTAAAATATTAATTGATTAAATATTTCTTTCTAAGTAACCATGGTATAAGCGGGTTAATGCCCTTCGAGGTGTCCATTATCAGGTTTTAATGGACGACGGCGAGGCGTGAACCGTCCGACGCGCAGCGGAGGATAATGACATTTATGCGTGGTTTGTGAAAATACAAAAAACAATTGTCACTGAAATAAGGCCATGAAACCCATACTAATTATTTATTCACGCAACTTTTGAAAATTGTATCACGTAGCCTAGAATATTTGCTCCAAAACCATGTGAAAATCATCATGACTACTCATTCAGATAAGAAAATATATTGATTTAAAATTTGCAAGACGTGTTTTGTGTAAGAAAGCTTTATGCGAAGAGGTGTAAACACATCATTAATATGTATGATTTTCACACCTGAGAAAGACAAAGACCCTCCCCTAATGGCCCTGTTAGGAGCTATCAGGCCCTGTCATTCTAAGCAACCTTGCACAAAGAATGAGGAGATAAAAAAATAATGGCTTTTTGATTGTTTGGATTTATTTACAACACAACATAATCCAAAGATACACAACAACTGAAAAAGCACACTATTGAAAACAATGACCCAAAGACAGAGTCCTTTCTGACATTCCTAAAAACATTTGAACATACCTTTCATTTCAAATGTGTTTGATTTTCACTTTACCATGTTCATGTACAGAGACTCATGTCAATGTTGAAGTCAGCAGGACTCAGTGGCATCTGGTCCCTGAAAAAAAAAAAACTGAACATGCTGATATCAAGAGAAACTATAGGGCTGTACGGTTAAAATGTTTTTTTTTTTGTTTTTTTTTTTTTTCTGGTTAAAACTGCTTTTTAAAATTCACAGAATACACACACAAATGTTTCCAAAAATATATAATGAACACCAGGTTTGTTGTGCCTTGTAGGCATAGGCTACGCTCAGTGCTACATAAAATAATAATAATAATAACAACAATAACCTATAGCAGCCTATAAATCTTTCAAATGGATCACTTCAGTAACAACTACTAGAAAAAAATATATTGATTATCATATGTTACTTCAAAAGTTTCCATTCGTTATGATGATATAATATGAAACATTCAAACGCAGAGTGCGCTCCAAAATATGTTACATTCAAATGTTGAGCGCGCTCCAAAATATGTTACATTCAAACGCTGATCGAGCTCCAAAATGTTACATTTAAACGCTGAGCGCGCTCCAAAATATGTTACATTCAAACACAGAGCGCGCTCCAAAATGTTACATTCAAATGCAGAGCGCACTCCAAAATATGATATATTCAAATGCACAGCGTGCTCCAAAATATGTTACATTCAAACGCAGAGTGCGCTCCAAAATATGTTACATTGAAACGCTAAACGCGCTCCAAAATGTTACATTTAAACGCAGAGTGTGCTGCAAAATATGATACATTCAAACGCACAGCACACTTCAAAATATGAAACATTATGGTTACCATATTATACATATCTTTGAGCAGATATCCACAAACAGTACCTATTTAACAGTAAACACGGGTCTAAATATTAGAATATTCACCATATATCTAGCAACAGTTCAACTGCAATGTGAAGTTTATGCAACAATAACATTAACTAATAAGTAAGAATTTCTTACCTTACATCTTTCTTGTCTTCAAATCGCGTTCTTCTTCTTCCGAGGTAAATCCAATGTAAGCTCACGGCGTGTCTTCCAAACTCGACGGAAAGCAGAGACATATGAAGGATTTTGGTGCTTTGTTTTTGAGGTAACGAGCGTGATCACGTTCCATGTGGAGATTTGCATGTGAATCTCTTTTGCGCGCTTGGGCGTGGTCGAATGAAAAATAATGAGCAAGCGTTTGAGAAGCTGGACATCTTGCTGGTTTTATACAAATTACTTAAACAGAGAATATTTGTTTTCATTTTGAATCTGATGATTTAAAAGTACACACTTTAATGTTTATAAAGGTATATGGCTCATAAATGTGTGACAAGTATTCGCTGAGTTTTGTTTCAGTTTATAGACGTGCTTAAGAAAAAAAAGTTCACCGCGACGGAGAGGCAGGAAAGTACACCCTGTTTATTTTCTTTATTTTACAAAAGCACAATGTTTTGATTTGATTGTAAGTGGACACATATAAAAGTAGACATCTTACAGATTCTTTTTTTATATTTCTTTTTTCTGTATGTCAATAAATTACGGAGTAATTTAAGTTTATTGAGCTACAATGTGAAGAAAATCCAGCAAAACGCGCCCGCGTGTTTGCCGACCTCAGAGGGTTAAACAGGCGTACGCCGTATGATAATTTGGGTAAATTATTTGATTTGCAAAAATGAAAACTGCTGCTTCTGTGTAGATGAGAGAATCAAAGTGTATGCGCGTTGTGCACAGGCTACATGGATTATGGCCAAGCATGCACCCTTAAAATAGCATATGAATAACATGCACAACGCGCCACTGACTTTAAACTAGGTTTTTTCGGCCAGTGGCGGAATTGTTTTCTAAACCTGCAAAATAGCATGAGGGAACGTTTGCGCCGGAACACGCCTCCTCTTTGCACTGACCCGCCCCGGGAGTGCAAGTGTATTTCTTAGTTAACCGACGTGCGTCTGTGGAGGGAAAAGTCTGCTGTGTGCGGGTGCAAAATAGGAATGAAACATGCGTCGGTGTACAAAGTCAATTGCGCTGGGTGCAAGATAGGGCCCATTTAGTTATTGGAGGTTTACATAGTATTCTGATTCTGCATTACTGACTTTATTAATTTTGAGGAATATTTAAACTTTTTTTGCGCAAAGGAAATTAGTAAATGAGGTTTTATTAACAAAGTTCGGGAGGAGCATGTTCACGGTAATTAACACAAGTGGAGTGCACTCAGCAATCAATGGTAAGAGGTATATATACACTCAGCAGTCTCACCTCAATCCATTGACAGTTTTGCAGCATCCTCCCACCACCCCTTCTCCACACTTCTAGTCCAATACACTTACATCCGGGGGGAGTACTCTGGGTTCGGGCCGAACTCCGAGCTCGGAGCCCTCCCTCCGGACAGCACGCCAAATACGCATTAAACTTTACCCCCTCAAATTGTATGTAAGTGTGAACTCGTGAAATGCACGCTCACATTTAGTCTAGAGCAGTGGTTCTCAACTCCAGTCCTCAGGACCCACTGCTCTGCACATTTTGTATGTCTCCCTTATTTAACACACCTGAATCAGATCATCAGCTCGTTAAGAGAGTCTGCATGAACTGAACTGAGTGTGTCAGATAAGAGAGACATACAAAATGTGCAGAGCAGTGGGTCCCGAGGACTGGAGTTGATAACCACTGGTCTAGAGCAACAATAACCATCATGTTTAGACAACGCCTCCGCATTTCGATTTGTCTCAACATGGGGACAGGAGAGCTGTCAGCCAATACATGGTAAAACAAAGTAACTTGCGTTAATTATTTGAAAAAGTAACTAAGATATTTTATTGTAAATTTTAAAAGTAATGCATTACTTTACTAGTTACTTAAGTTCTTAGTTAAAGTAATCTGATTACGTAACTCAGGTTTACTTGTAATGAGTTTCCCCCAACACTGTCTTCCACGGAGGGGCTGACGCGAGGAGTACCAGATCCGAAAACCGAAATCCGAGATCCCGTTGTTCCTCATATGCCTTTTCAGGGCATCTTTGAAATGCAGTTTTTGACCACTACGGCTTCTTTTGCCCTCTTTTAGCTCTGCGTAAAAAACTGCTTTGGGCAGTCGGCTGTCACTCATCCGACCCACATGTCCAGCCCATCGCAGTTGTGATGATGTAATAAGGGCTTCAACACTGACAGAGCCAGCTCGTTGGATTACCTCTACATCTGGGATTCGATCCTGCCATCTAATGTGTAAGATGGCACATAGATGACGTAGCTGAACTCGTGTAAGTATTTTGATATGCCTGCTGTAGAGCGTTAAACACTCGGTGGCATAGAGCAGGCAAGGAAGTACAGCAGCATTGTAGACTTTCACTTTTGTGCTGTACGAGATGTCGTGACAGCTCCAGAGGCGTTTCTCGAGAGAGCCAAAAGCCTTGGTAGCAGACTGAATTCTCCTCTCAACTTCTAGATCTGAGGAGTTTGTGTAGGTCACTGTACTGCCCAGGTATGTGAGGGCCTTGACAGATTTCAGGGGCACTCCATGCACCGTCACTGGCTGTGGCTCTCTCATATTGTTGGAGTACACTGGTGGTGGTTGATACAAAAGTTCAGTCTTAGAGATGTTAATGTTCAGTCCGAACAGATCTGCTGCCCACAAAAGCCGGTCTACTATATGTTGCATGTCTTCAGTGTTGCTAGCCACGAGAGCAGAATCATCTGCATTGAGCAGCTCCCGGATGCATAGTTCTCTGGTCTTGGTGGTTGCTCTAAGTCGGGCTAAGTTGAAAAACTTGCCGTCTGTCCTAGTGCAAATAAAAATCCCCTTGTTCAGATCAAGGCCCATTGAATCTAGCACAGCTGTGAGGTATAGCGAGAAAAGCGTGGGTGCAAGCACGCATCCCTGTTTCACACCATGGTTAACTTCGAAGGCTTCACTGGGTTCCCCACTGCTTGATGATGTTAACAAGCTTCTCGGGGCATCCATAGATCTGTAAGACTTTCCAAAGAGTTTCTCGATCGACCGTGTCGAAAGCCTTTGAGAAATCTACGAACACCACAAAGAGAGACTGATGTTGCTCCACTGCTTTCTCCTGTAGCTGCTGTAGAGTAAAAATCATATCAGTGGTAGATCTCCCTGACCTCTCTCTGGTAAGACTTGCTCGGCAATGTTTTTGAGCCGACTGAGTATGATTTTAGCCAGAACTTTGCCTGTTATGGCTAACAAGTATATGCCTCTGTAGTTTCCACAGTCTGCTCGGTCTCCCTTTCCCTTGTAGATTGTGACAATCAGTGCATCCTTGAAGTCCTGAGGTACACACTCATGGACAAGGCAGCTGTTAAAAAGTTTCAGGAGCTCCTCTCTGAGAACTCTTTCTCCTTTCTTGAGCACCTCTGAGGGGATTCCATCTAGACTTGGTGCTCTGTGGCTTGCTGTGACTTTTAGGGCTTTCTCAAGCTCTTCCATAGTGATCTCATAGCAGAGGTCATCACGACTCTGGTGTCCCTTTAGCCATTTACAGACATCTGGTTCAGCAGATCCTTGCTGATTTAGCAGATTATAGAAATGCTCTTTCCATCTACTCTGAATCTCATATAGTTCAGTGTAGAGTTTTCCTCCATCTGCTGACTTGACAGGTACCACTGCATTGCTCCTTGGACCATAGATGGCCTTTAGTCCTGTAAACAATCCATGATAATCATGGTTGTCAGCCATGCTTTTGCAGTTTTTCTGCCTGCCTACGCCACCAGTCGTTCTGCAGGAGGTGCTTTTCATCCAGCAGCTTCTGGATCTCCTCATCATGTTCCTGAAACCAGTCAGGAGTCCTACGCTGTGGGTGACCTAAGGTCATTTCTGCTGCAGAATAGACTGCCTTCTTCAGTGCCTGCCATTTTTCTTCAATGTCCTCTGATCCTACTGTTTTGACTTTTGCACCATTTACTGCAGATGACACAGTTTCAGCCAGTCTTCTGCAGTGCTCTTCATTTGCAAGCTTTCCAAGGTCAAGTTTTTTAGGGGTTGTGCCATTAGTTTTTCTCCTTGGCGCGGTTATCTTGTGTCTAATCTGACACCTCACAAGGTAATGGTCAGTAGAACACTCCGCCCCACGCATGACCTTGGTGCACATGATCTCATGAAGCCCGCTCCTACGTGTAACAATGTAGTCTAACAGATGGTAGTGTCCAGAGCGTGGGTGTTTCCATGTGAAGAAGTTCTTATCTGGCTGGCTGAAGAAGGTGTTTGTGAGACATAGCTCTTGTTGAGCACAGAAGTTAAGCAGGAGGTCTCCGTTGTTGTTCTTTTAACCTTTGCCAAACTTTCCAATGATTCCAGCATAGGTTTCACAGTCACTTCCCACCCTTGCATTAAAATCACCCACAATTAACAGCTTGTGTTGTGGGGGGACTCTGCTTACAATCGTTGTCAGCTCCTGGTAGAATGCCTCCTTTTCCTCATCTGGGTAGGTCATGGTTGGGGCATACACATTGACAATGGTCAGATGCCTGTTGTTATCAATTGGTACACATATAACCATCATCCTCTCAGAGACGAATGTTGGCAGAGTTGTCAGCTTGATCTTGACATAAAAATAGAATCAGATGAAATTTTAATTTCACACGATGTCATATCACTTTTCACAAAGACCCCCGTGGATGTAACACTTCACATCGTACAAGAACGACTCCGAAAAGACAGGACACTTAAGAGACGCACAAACCTCACAGTTGATGATATAATTGAACTACTGAGTTTCGTCACAAAATCCACATATTTCCAATACAGAGGAACAATATTCAGACAAAAAGAGGGGTTCGCCATGGGGGACCCACTATCAGCCATAATGAGTAGTTTTTTTATGGAGGACTTGGAAACCACAGCCATAGCCACAGCACCATCGCATTGCAGACCTACCCTCTGGAAACGTTATGTAGACGACATACTGGAAAAAATAAAAAACGGACATACACAGGAACTCACGGACCACCTAAACAGCATGGACCCCACCGGAAACATAAAATTCACACATGAGGAAGAATGCAACAGAACCATAGCTTTTTTAGATTTAAAGATCCACCACAGAGATGATGACAGCATCAAAATAACAGTACACAGGAAACCAACACACACTGACCAATATTTACTCTGGACATCTGAACATCCCACCGCGCATAAATTATCAGTAGTGAGAACACTTTATGAACGGACCAGTTTCATCACGGAGGAAAAAGACAGACAGAAAGAGGAAAAACATATCAGACATGCACTTGCACACTGCAAATATCCAACATGGGCCATAAACAAAGGAAAAGAACAAGTCGCAAACAAGCAAACCAGACCAAAAACAAAACCGAAACCGAAATTTGAAACCGGAAACAAGGACATAGTAACCCTACCATATATCAGAGGCATAACAGAACCATTACAGCGGGCAATGAGAAAATACAACATAAACACAGTAGTAAAACCATACACAAAGTTAAGGCAGTTACTGGTACATCCCAAGGACAAAATAGAACAAGACAAAAAATGCAATGTCATATACGAGATACCATGCAAATCATGCAATAAAACATACGTAGGTGAAACAGGCAGGTCGTTCAACACAAGAAAGAAAGAACATCAGAAAGAATGTGAAAAAGAAACAATAGGACGACTCACGAGAACTCAAAAGGAAAAAGCGCAACAGGAACAGTTAAAATCAGCTATATCAGATCATTGCAAACGAAATAACCACATTATGGACTGGGACAACGGACACATCATCAGATCAGAACCAAACAGATACAGAAGATGGATAAAGGAGGCGATTGAAATCAGGAAGCGGGCCAAGGACACCATCAACCGGGACGAGGGAGCCTACATGCTCTCACACACATGGAACACCATTCTCCAGAGACCATCGAGCGACGGGGGGGTAGGGCGTGGCCAGCCCGGCGGTACTGTCAGGTCCGCCGGGTTGGCCACGCCCAGGAAATAACAGCTGATAAACGACACGTCACAGCTGTCAGATGACGCTTCTGAGGAAGACTGCAGGTTGCAGTCGAAACATGTCAAGGTAAAGAAAAAGTTTTTTCTCCACCTGAACGTTTTGTCTTTCTAGAAGAAAACTATCCAATTTCAGCTTGATCTTGTTGTCGACAGCAAAAGCCACACCAGCGTCTCTCCTTCCCTCTGTCTTCCCAACCCAGAAGAAGGTGTAGTTTTCCTCTTGCACCTGACCCTGACCCTCAACCCTGGTCTCTTGAAGGGCAGCAATGTTCACTCTATATCGTTGTAGTTCTTTTGCAATCTGAGCTGTTCTCCGCTCAGGTCTGGAAACTCCGTCTAGCATAGTGCGGATATTCCATGATGCAACAATCAACTTTTTACTTTTCCTGTTTCGACCGCTGAGGTGAAGTCCCGCTGTTAGCGGTAAACCAGCCAGGATATGTTCTGAGCACGCTTTTTTTACCCCACCTTTTCTAGGGGCTTTCCACTGGCACTCAGGATTCAGTGATGCTGCGACCATCAGCTATGAGCCGCCTGTGTGCAAGGTTTCCGCTATAAGCTCCCAGCTACTTCAGCCTACTGATGTTGCGTTCCCCTCATCGCCACAGGGCTTCCACCTACGCCTCCAGTCAAGACGCCTTGCACAGTGAAAAAGGCAGTTGGCGTTATGCCCCCACCAGACTGCCTCTCTGGACCTCCACGCCGGTTACCACGTGGTGCACAAAGATGCAACAAACAAGGTTGGCGAGGAGGCTGCCCCGCAGTAGCATCTTACTTGTTTTTGACGCCATCCATTGACCATAGTTGTGGTTCATCCGCATACCATCTTGTGTTTGCACCATTGACTCAAACTAGTGGGTTCCTCGCTGAATAAAACATCTTGAATCAACTCCAGATATCTGAGGATGGAGTCTCCATTCTTTCTGGATACACTTCAGGACTTTTGTAGAATCTTGCACAGGTGTTAGGTGACGACTAGTCTCAGCCTCAGAAGTCACGCCCACGGACCGTTGGCTGAATGCATATGGAACACTTTTTTTGGAAACACTTCTGGAGTTTCGAAGTCACAATCTGATTGATTGTTTAGCATGTGGGAATGTGCTATATGGTGGATCCTTGGTAATATTGTGGTCGCAACACGGACCATTTAGTGGGTTGCATGCAGAGGCTCGCATGTTATGCTGTTGCACTGTTAATTCTCTATGTATGCGTTCAAACTTATTACTTAATAAACCACCACCCGTTGGGTGTTAAACAAGATTATCTGGAGTCTGTGAGTATAAAGACCAGAATATAACAACACCCACGGACCGTTGGCTGAATGCATATGGAACACTTATTTTGGAAACACTTCTGGAGTTTTGAAGTCACAATCTCTTTTTTCTTCACCTTCTTCTTAGCGTATGTCCCGCGCAGGCGCAGGATCCGCTTGTCGGCAAGCCTTTCTCCACTTTCTCCTGTCCAAGGCATCCTCGGGGGCGGCATCGATGTATTTCATGTCTTCCTTGATTCGGTTCATCCACCTCTTTTTCGGTCTTCCACGTGGTCTTTTCCCCTCAGGGCTGAGCCACAGTGCTCTTCTCGCCACTGACTCTTCGTCACTTCGGATCACATGGCCATACCATACCAGGCGGGCTTCTCGCATCTTCTCTGTGATTGGTGCTACTCCCATGATCTTCCTAACATCCTCATTCGTAGCGTGGTCCAGTCGGGTCAGTCCCAATATCCATCTGAGCATACGCATCTCCATCGTGTGGAGGGGCTGTTCGTGTTTGGTAGTTGCAGGCCAGCATTCTGCTCCATAGAGGGCGACTGGGCGGACTACCGTCTTGTAAACCTTTGCCTTGAGGTGGGTGGGCATGCGTCAATCACAGAGGCCACCAGTGACCTGGCGCCACTTCATCCAGGCAGCGTTGACTCTTGCTCTGGTGTCTGGAAGGCTGTCACCATTAGCCGAGAGGGTGGAGCCAAGGTACTTAAACTTCTACACCTTCTTCAGGTCCTTCCCATTGATGGTGATTGTGCCGTCGGTTTGGGCACCACCTTCCATGTATTCCGTTTTATCCAGGTTGAGCTTGAGGCCGCTTTCGCCAAGGTGGTCGTTCCACTGCTGCACTTGGACGTTGAGTTCCTGGCGGGTCCCTTTGGCAAGGAAGACGTCGTCAGCGTACAGCAGCGTCCATGGATGGTTTGTTTGAATGTCGGCTGTTACTGTGTCCATGCAGAGGACGAAAAGCAGCGGCGATAGGGCTGATCCCTGGTGTACGCCAACCTGGATGTCAAATGGTAGCGAGGTTCCAACAGGACACCGAACGCTGCTTGTGGTACCTAGGTAGAGGAGTTGGGTCCAGCGCACATACTCTTCTGGGACTTGGTGCGATCGAAGTGTTCGCCATATAAGATCGTGGGGAACTCTGTCAAAAGCTTTCTCCAAATCGAGGAAGGCCATATGGACCGGTACGTTCTTCTCCCTATGCCTCTCCATTAGCAGGCAGGTGGCGTAGATGGCATCTGTGGTTCCAGAGCCCTTGACAAAACCGCATTGGTTTGGCGTGATACTGATGATAGAGCGTAGGCGGGAGTCCAGGATGCGTTCAAATATCTTCATCGTGTGACATAGGAGTCGGATTGGCCGGTAGTTAGTGCACTCGCTGACATCACCTTTGCCTTTCCAGATCGGCACTGTGGTGCTAGTTGTCCAGGCTTGGGGAAGCTTGTTAACCGCAATGATTTGGTTGAAGAGTAGCGTGAGGATTTCTGCACCTCCGCATCCCATGAGTTTCCAGGCTTCGGCAGGAATGTCATCGGGTCCAGTTGCTTTCCCATTTTTCATCCTCTTGACAGCCTGTGACACTTCAGTGATGGTGATTAGTAGTACTGGACCGACAACGGGGTCCATGCTTGGTATTGGGGGGTGTTGGAACTCTTCATTGGAGATTCCGAAGGCAAGGTCATGGGCCTTGGCGCAGTCCAGGATGCGGCGACCATCGTCGTTGCGGGTACCATGCCCCGTCCACCATGTACTTGTTCGTAGCCATGTCTCGCTGATCCTACATGCCCATTTAGGTCTCCACCGATGAACAAGTACTCCTCTGGTTCCACAGTCAGCAGATGTGCATCCAGGTTTTCCCAGAATTCATCCTTCTCCTCGTCGGTGCAGCCAGTTTGGTGGGCGTAGCAGCAGATGACACGGATGGTGATTGATCCGGAGGCAATCTTGATGGAGATAATGTGGTCCGAGATGTTCGAGACATCGGTGATCTGGTTTTGGAATTGCTGATTGACGGCCACTGCGACTCCATTTCGCTTCGGGTTGATACCGTAGTAGATGAGTTTGTATCCTTCATGTGCCGATGTTTATGGTGGCCAATCGGATCCTTTGGACTAGCTTCTTTAGCCTGCCCCGTCCATGGGCAGGGAGCCCTAGCTCACTTCCCACGCCATCCAGGCGAAGACAGTGCGCGTCGCCTACGGGGAACGCACTAGCTTGATCGGGTACTTGGGATTGTGCTGCCATTTTGATGCGACCAAAGAATCACCCAGCCGATGTGTCGCTCCATCTGTCGCTGGGACCAGAGCCATCGTTAGCCGAGTGCCGAAGCTCTCGTTTCCAGCCGCCGCCACGTGGAGGAGATGGTTGGATTTTGGCGGCCAAAGTCGAAGTCACAATCTGATTGACTAAATTCTAAATGGATGTCCGAGAGATGCGTGTGTCGCGTTCTTTATAGGTCTGTCTGGAAACAAATGCGTGACGCCAAAACACCTAGTGGAAGAAGAAAGCTGTTGCGTTTACAACTGTGACAATGAGCGCTTACCAGGATCAACTAAAAGTTGGATTTTCAAAAGAGGTTCACTGCTCCATTGTTGCAGTAAACTTGAATACCGTTCTTGAATTAATCATTTATTAGATGCACGCCGGTCTGTTATTGTAGCGACATTAACATTATATTGGCGAACTGTGATTCAATTAAAATTGTAAAATGAAAATTAATTTATGGTGTTTTTGAGTTGGGATAACATGAACCATTTTTGTTGACAGCTTAAACTGGACAGTGGATTTACCAGATTGCTCCACATGAGATTGGGGTTCTAAACTCAAAACATCCTCCAATACATTCATGCATGTCCTACACATTACATTATGATATTAAAGCAAGGCGAATTTTCTATACAAAACACTTTGTTAGTGTGAAGTTTTTACAACATGTTGTACAATTTAACAGTAAATTTTAGTAGTATTCACAGATAAATGTAATAATAGTAATGATATCAATGAAGTTTTAAAAAATATATATATCATTGTGTTCTTCTATCAAAACACTTTTCCTGGCATGCAAGAAAAGGCATGGCATGTAGTTTTGTCATGTCAGTATGAAAAGTATGTGTGCTTAATGTAAACGGTACTCTTTCATTTGTGCAGTTAGGTACTTTTTGGTTGTGTTTACTTTAAGTAATAAAGGAAGAAATGTAGCGCTCAGTAAACATAATGTTAGCAAGACTTTGGATATGCAAAATCTCCAAGCCTTATGTTTAAGCCTCTCTATGTTTTGTTTCTTTGCAATAAATTCACAAATTTAAGCCAGCTACACTCCACAGTGAATCTCTGTGTTTTGTAAATAAAGTGAAATAATTCCTCTGTGTATCTATTATATCACACAGACTCTTAAAGTTTAGTCCTCGATCTTGTATCAAACAGCAAAAAAAGTTGTAGAATGATGTGTTTGAGTTAATTTGCATTGCATGTCCAGTTGCTGAAACAATAAATATCATGCAGACCAAATTTTTGTTTAAACACGGCAAGCTTGGTAACATTTTAATCATCAAAATTTTTGTAATTGTACTGTAATAAATGAGTATCTTTAATTTTGGGGTACTGAAAGATAGCTTCAATTAATAGAAAGTTTTCCAACCACAGTGATTACTGTTTTAATCCTAGTTGAATTCTTCTACATTTTAATTTCATCATTAGCTGAATTGTGTTGCTGTGTTATCGATTTTTTATTTTTATTTTTCGGTGGTAAAAATATCTGTCTCATGCACTGTAGTGTTTCATTGATAACTTCATGTATACAGTACAAATCATACTTATTTTTTTGTGAATCCATAACATGAAGACACATGAAGACTTGAAGTATTGGTGCAGAATGCATTCAATCATATTGTGGTTAAGTAAATTGATTATATTTATATATTAAGTGAATTCAGGTTTGACATTTCATCAGTTTATGCATTCCTTGTTTCTTTTGAACAGAACTTGCTTATGCAGGAACTTCTCATCATGTAATCGGATACTTAATGTGTGATCTTGTGATCAGGATGTCATCCTCAATTCTGTGGGTAATTCCACAACTTCAATTGTGTTTATCTTTGTTTGCATTAATGTCACATGTTTTGCAGGAATAGTATGGATGTTTTGGTCTCAGAATTACAGATTTCGAGATCTGTGTTTTTGGCAAACTGTCTAAATGCAATATTTTTTTTAATAAAATAATGATTTTAAATCATAATCACCAGTTGTATTTATATAAAAAAAATAACCTTGATATTTTTTTTATTCCCACTTTCTGACTTTTGAGTGAAATAGTCTAGAACTGAAAATGCTACAGAGACAATTTTATAAAATATTTGTCAGAACAAGACAGAACCTATTTAAAACACTCCAAATACTTTTGCTGCTAGTTCAGTTTATTTATTTGAAATGAGTTGCACTTGCAACATTTGATTTCATTACACTCAATTTACTTAAAATTGTTAACGAATCATGCTTGAGTTGGAATTACATGAATATTTTTTTGTTGACAGCTGAAACTGTACAGTCGATTTCCCAGCATGCTCCGCATGGGATTGAGATGCTGTCAAAACATCCTCCATTACATTCAAGTTTGTCCGCATATTATGATCTTACAATGCAATTAACTTACAAAACACTTTGTTAGAGTGAAGTTCTTTCAACATGAACATATTAACAGGATTTGAGTTAAACTTCAGTACCATTTACTGATCATTGTAATAATTATTATGCTAACATTTTAATTTTATAATCATAATATCATTATTTATGTTCTTATATCACAACACTTCTCCTGGCATACAGGAAAAATTATTCAAATATTGTGTAGTTTTGTCATAAGAAAAGGATGTGTGCTCAATGTAAACAGTACTCTTTTATTTCTGCAGTTCTGGTTGTGTCTGCTTTCTCATTCAATAAGGAAGAAATGTAGCGCTCAGTAAACACATCATCACCACAATGTAAACCTTTCAAGACTTTGGACATGCAAATTAATCTGTCAGTAGCGTCAGATATAAGGGATTTTGAAAAGGCTGTTTCAAGCATTGTCATTTTTTTTTACCATTTTTTTTATTATTATTGCCTTTAAGTGTGGAAAAGGTTTTGTCACTGCTTATAGGTTTGGGATTATTAAAAAAAAAAAATTGCCTGACTTGACTGTATCCTGCAAAGTCTCCTCCTTTTTGGTGTTATAGAAATGGCCATTAGTGCTCTCTCTCTCTCTCTCTCTCTCTTCACTTCCATGTCCCCCTTTGCTGCTCCTCCACGTTTTACAGCCCTCACTTCATCGTACCCAAGAAAGGCAGTGGGTTACAACTGTTCTTGGATCTGCATGTCTTGAATCAGGTCTTTCTCAAGCTTCGGTTTAAGATACTAAAGCGGAACACTTCCCATAAATCCTGGTGTACTCGTCTATGCTAATATTATTCTCTCTGTTTATCCCGAGGTTTACCGCAGTCTGCCGGATCCAGATCTGATGAAGGACCTGTGCCTGGACACACACACACACATTCTGTGGGTAATTTCACAACTTCAATTGTGTTTATCTTTGTTTGCATTAATGTCACATGTTTTGCAGGAATAGTATGGATGTTTTGGTCTCAGAATTACAGATTTCGAGATCTGTGTTTTTGGCAAACTGTCTAAATGCAATATTTATTTTAATAAAATAATGATTTTAAATCATAATCACCAGTTGTATTTATATAAAAAAAATAACCTTGAAATTTTTTTTATTCCCACTTTCTGACTTTTGAGTGAAATAGTCTAGAACTGAAAATGCTACAGAGACAATTTTATAAAATATTTGTCAGAACAAGACATTTAAAACACTCCAAATACTTTTGCTGCTAGTTCAGTTTATTTATTTGAAATGAGTTGCACTTGCAACATTTGAATTCATTACACTCAATTTACTTAAAATTGTTAACGAATCATGCTTGAGTTGGAATAACATGAATATTTTTTTGTTGACAGCTGAAACTGTACAGTTGATCTCCCAGCATGCTCCACATGGGATTGAGATGCTAAACTCAAAACATCCTCCATTACATTCAAGTTTGTCTGTATATTATGATCTTACAATGCAATAACAAAAGTAATAACATTTTAATTTTATAATAATAATATCATTATTTATGTTCTTATATCACAACACTTCTCCTGGCATACAGGAAAAATTATTCAAATATTGGGTAGTTTTGTCATAAGAAAAGGATGTGTGCTCAATGTAAACAGTACTCTTTTATTTGTGCAGTTCTGGTTGTGTCTGCTTTCTCATTCAATAAGGAAGAAATGTAGCGCTCAGTAAACACAACATCAGCACAATGTAAACCTTTCAAGACTTTGGACATGCAATTTAATCATCGGTAATGGCAGATATAAGGGATTGAAAAGGCTGTTTCAAGCATTGTCATTTTTTTTTTACATTTTTTTATTATTATTGCCTTTAAGTGTGGAAAAGTTTTTGTCACTGCTTATAGGTTTGGGATTATTAAAAAAAAAAATTGCCTGACTTGACTGTATCCTGCAAAGTCTCCTCCTTTTTGGTGTTATAGAAATGGCCATTAGTGCTCTCTCTCTCTCTCTCTCTCTCTCTCTCTCTCTTCACTTCCATGTCCCCCTTTGCTGCTCCTCCACGTTTTACAGCCCTCACTTCATCGTACCCAAGTAAGGCAGTGGGTTACGACTAGTGATGGGTCGTTCGCGAATGAGCCGGATCTATGAGCCGGCTCTTGTCGGTGAACGACGGGAGCCGGCTCGCATATCTGAAGAGCCGACTCTATTTTTAAAAATATTGCCTATAGAAATTAAATCATTATGTAGGCTAATAATGAAATAATTCATGATTTTAATTGCATTTTAAATAATTGACTAATTCAAAAACCAACAAAAACATAATTATATAGGCCTAAAGGCGCACACACATTTGTTTCGACTGTCTGATCAGCCTCACATTCAGTTCCTGTCAATCATACACGCGATGTCAACCAATTAAACTGCATGAGGGAGGGCCGAGCTAACTCACACACACACACACACACACACACACACACTAGAGATACGGATAAACCGTGGATCAGGCGGATGACGTGACGAAAAATAATATTTTAATTAAATTCGGGCGGGTGCCGGTTGAACCAATCAAATAAAAAAAAAGTTTGCCACTAAGCAAACCTGCAAGCTATGCCCAGCTGTCTACTATTGGAGGAGGCCTAAACGTCTCTTAGATGAGACCGCATGGGTTATTTTGTTATTTTATTTCGATATTAATTATATTTTAAAACAGCCAATCGTAGCCTACTACCTCTGTGGAATATGCATTTAAAAGAGAGTTATGGTCTGATATGACTCAGAAATGACATCGGGCAATTGCAGCGCAAGATGTTCAGAAGAACGCAAGAGCTAAACTTCTACAAGCTCAATAGCCTAATATAGCCTACACATTAAAAAGTAAAAAAAGAAGGTAAGAAAAATAGTCAGCCATAACTTTGCCCAATAGCCTAATAAGATGTGCAAGGCAAGCAGGCTAGTTATGGGGTTGTTATGGACAATTAAAATTTTGAATATTCACGTTGCACAGTTGTGTGGTGGACTTTCAGCGAGTTAAAACATATATTTTTTAAAGAGCCGTTTGTGAGTCAAAAAGAGCCGGCTCTTTTCAGTGAGCCGAGTCAAACGAGCCGGCTCACGAAAAAGAGCCGGAATGCCCATCACTAGTTACGACTGTTCTTGGATCTGCATGTCTTGAATCAGGTCTTTCTCAAGCTTCGGTTTAAGATACTAAAGCGGAACACTTCCCATAAATCCTGATGTACTCGTCTATGCTAATATTATTCTCTCTGTTTATCCCGAGGTTTACCGCAGTCCGCCGGATCCAGATCTGATGAAGGACCTGCGCCTGGACACACACACACACACACACACACTCCAGATCTGATGAAGGACCTGCGCCTGGACACACACACACACACACACACACTCCAGATCTGATGAAGGACCTGTGCATGGACACACTTACACACACACACACACACACACACACACACACACACACACTCCAGATCTGATGAAGGACCTGTGCATGGACACACTCACACACACACACACACACACACACACACACAGTCCAGATCTGATGTTTTTGGAGCGAGAGAAAATCACAACGCTCCGACATTTAAAAAATCCGCTCCTCGCTCCTGGCAAAATTACGATTACCCCGCTCCTCGCTCCGCTCCCACTCCGCACCGCTCACATACTCTGGTTAGTGTGAAGTTCTTTCAACATGTACATGTTAACAGGATTTTAGTTAAATTCAGGTACAGTTCAGTACCATTTACTGTTCAATGTAATAATTGTTATGCTAACATTTAAATTTTATAATAATAATATCATTATTTATGTCCTTATATTACAACACTTTTCCTGGCATTCAAGGAAAAATTATTCAAATATTGTGTAGTTTTGTCATAAGTCAAGTCAAGTCAAGTCAACTTTATTTATATAGCGCCTTTCACAATACAGATTGTATCAAAGCAGCTTCACAGTATTAAATAAAATAGTACATCAGTGTTTGTTTCTGGTGTAAAACATCCACGTTTGGTAATGCAGATCAATAGCTGTTGAATCGATTAATCAATTTAAGTATCCCCAACTGAGCAAGCCAAAGGCAACAGTGGCAAGGAACCGAAAAACTCCATCAGGTGACCTAATGGAGAAAAAAAAACCTTGGGAGAACCCAGGCTCAGTCGGGGGCCAGTTCTCCTCTGGCGTTTATGAAGTAGAGACCGGATTTAACTGTAAGATTAAAATATTATATGAATGCCTGGCTGAAGAGATGCGTCTTTAATCTAGTTTTATACTGGGAGAGCGAATCTGAGAAACGAACAGTATCAGGAAGGCTATTCCAGAGTTTTGGAGCTAAATGTGAAAATGATCTCCCTCCTTTGGTGGATCTGGATATCCTAGGTATGACCAAAAGCCTCGAATTTAGTGATCTTAAAGAGCGCGATGGATTATAGGGCGATAGAAGATCCGTTAAATAAACTGGAGCTAAGCCGTTTAGGGCTTTATAAGTCAGTAGCAATACCTTGTAATTAATACGGACTATAGGTAACCAATGTAGTGATGATAAAATTGGTGTTATATGGTCAAACTTTCTTGATCTAGTAAGAACTCTAGCGGCGGCATTTTGGACTAACTGTAGCTTGTTTATTGAGGATGCAGGACAACCGGCTAATAAAGCATTACAGTAATCTAGTCTCGAGGTCATGAATGCATGAACTAACTTTTCTGCATCAGAAACTGATAGCATGTTACGTAACTTAGCAATATTTCTAAGGTGAAAAAAGGCTGTTTTTGTAACATATGAAATATGATTTTCAAAAGACAAGTTACAATCTAATATAACACCCAGGTCTTTTACTGTAGAGGATAAAGTAACAGGACACCCTACTATGTTAAAGTTGTATAGTGAGAGGTTTTGCGGGTGGTTTTTTGAACCGATAAGTATTACCTCTGTCTTATCTGGATTTAATAAAAGAAAATTGTGCGTCATCCAATCTTTTATATCTTTAACACACTCTGTCAATTTGGATAATTTAGCGTTTTCATCCGGCCGTGATGAAATATATAGTTGAGTGTCATCAGCATAACAATGGAAACTAATTCCATGTTTCCTTATAATATTTCCAAGTGGCAGCATATATATTGAGAATAATAGAGGGCCTAACACAGATCCTTGCGGCACTCCATAGTTTACTGGAGTTATGATCGATTTTTCTCCATTTAAATAGACAAAATGGTAGCGGTCAGATAGGTATGATCTGAACCAGCTTAATGCTTGTCCTTGAACACCAGTATAATTTTGTAGTCGATCTAAGAGTATTGTGTGATCTATAGTATCGAACGCAGCACTTAGATCAAGTAAAACTAATATTGAGATACAGCCTTGGTCAGAAGCTAAAAGTAAATCATTTGTGATTTTAACGAGCGCAGTTTCAGTGCTATGGTGCGGCCTGAATCCAGACTGAAACTTTTCATAGATGTCATTTTCTTGTAAGAAAGAGCCCAGTTGGGCGGACACAACTTTTTCTAGTATTTTAGACATAAAGGTAGATTTGAAATGGGTCTATAATTTGCTAGATTATGTGGATCTAATTGTGGTTTCTTAATGAGAGGTTTTATAACTGCCAGTTTAATTGTTCTTGGAACATGACCTAAAGATAAAGATGAGTTAATAATATTGAGGAGAGGCTCTTCCACTACAGGTAACACTTCTTTTAGTTTAGTTGGTATAGGATCTAATAAACATGTTGTTGTTTTAGATGAAGTGATAAGTTTATTTAACTCTTTTTGTTCTATAGTTGTAAAGCACTGTAATTGTTCTTGCGGGGTGATAATTGAGGCTGAATTATAAGGCGCGATTGAGGATTGAACGTTTACAATTGTGGTTCTGATGTTTTCTATTTTCTCAGTGAAGAACTTCATGAAATCATTACTACTAAACTGTAACGGAATATTATGTTCAGGAGACATCTGTTTATTTGTTAGTCTAGCCACGGTGTTAAATAAGAACCTAGGATTGTTTTGGTTGTTTTCTATTAGCTTGCGGAGATGCTCAGCCCTGGCCGCTTTTAGGGCCTTTTTATAACGTGACATACTGTCTTTCCATGCGATTGTAAAGACCTCTAAATTAGTTTTTTTCCATTTACGTTCTAAATTACGGGTTTGTCTCTTTAGAACATGCGTAGTATGTTGTACCATGGTGCTTTACTTTTCTTTCTGACCCTTTTTAATCTAATGGGTGCAACAATATCCAATGTTCCAGAGAGAATGGTGCTCATAGTGCTAGTTAATTCCTCTAGTTCATCTGTTTGTTTGGGTTCACTGAGCAGCTGAGACAGATCAGATAAGCAATTTGAAAAATTATCTATGGTGGATGGAAGGATTGTTCTGCCTAATCGATAACGCGGTGCAGCATGCAAGTTACCATGTAATGGTCAGTGACTTCCTCACTTTGTGGAATTATATCTATATCGGTTGGATCGGTTCCATATGATATAATTAAATCAAGTGTATGATTAAAACGATGAATTGGTCCGGTAACGTTTTGCTTGACCCCAAAGGAGTTTAATAAATCTGTAAACGCAGCCCCTAACGCATCATTTTGATTATCTACATGGATATTAAAGTCTCCAACAATTAATGCTTTATCGAAGTTAACTAATAGGTCTGAGAGAAAATCTGCAAACTCTTTTAGGAAATCAGCGTAAGGCCCAGGCGGTCTATATACGGTAGCCAAGGCTAGAGATAATAGGGATGTTTTTCGAACATCTAAGAGCGTAACATTTAGTACAAGTACTTCAAACGAAATAAACTTATAGCCCGTTTTCTGAGTAACATTGAGAATAATCTCTATAGATTGTTGCAACACCGCCGCCACGACCAATCAGATGGGGCTCATGCTTATAGGAGTATCCTGATGGAGTAGACTCACTTAGACCGAAATAATCATTTGGTTTAAGCCAGGTTTCAGTAAGGCAAAGTACATCGAAGCTATTATCTGTGACTATTTCATTTACAATAACTGCCTTAGGTGTGAGTGATCTAATGTTTAGAAGACCTAGCTTTAGAAATTGTTTTTGATTACAAATAGCAACATTTTTTGGTTTAACAACAATTAGATTTTCCTAGATCCTGCAGTAAATGTTTTATTTGATCTCACTAAACGAGGAATAGACACAGTTTCTATGCAATGTTCAACACTAGTATTTATATCAGTTAAATTGGTGCAGCAGAGACTATGATTTGGACTTTTGGTTACTAGTGGAAAAGCCTAGGATGCTCCCAAAACAGATTCCAATTATTTACAAAGAGCAGTTTCTGCTCATTGCACCATGACATTAACCATTCATTTAGCGCGAATAATCTACTAAACTTTTCATGACCTAGTCGGTACAGTTTCGACGCGCTCGTTCAGAATCTCGGGAACGCGAGCGGCGATTTCAGAAACACGAGCACCAGGAAAGCAGTGACTGTGCACTAGAGATGCGCGGATGGGCTATTATTTCATCCGCAACCGCATCTCAAAACTCATCATCTGTCCGCCATCCATCCGCACCACGTTTTTGACCATTTTTCAAAACCGCACCCGCCCGCCATCCGCTGAATGTATACATATATTTTTCATTTGATTGGTTCATTTGAATGGTTCAACCGCCCGCCACCCGTCTGAATTTAATTAAAATATTATTTTTCGTCTTTCATCCGCCCGATCCGCGGTTTATCCGCGGAGTCCGCGGCTGTAACTGCCAACGGCGCATCTCTACTGTGCACCTTACTTTTATTTAACGTAATGTGTACGTGTCGAACGATGGAGTCGCCCGATGATCACAGCATGCGCTCTGTTTCGCGAAGAGGGGAGAAGCCGTTTTGTGTGGATATCTCGAAAACCGGGAGGGTCGGAGAGAGTTTTCTTGGTCTAGACCTGACTCGCGTCTTCCGCTGCGGAACCATCCAGGCTTCGTGGTGGCGTGTTGGAGCCGGAGTGAACGAGACCATGGCTGATCGCGACCTCGACGCTCAGGATGCTGTTGAGAAAACGCACAGAGTAGACGAGGTCGGAGTCAGCGTGTTAGTAACGTTAATCTCTGATTTGTGTGCATCGGCGCGTGATGTTTCAAGAGCCAAACGCCGGTCTATTAGCTCGGCTTGTCTCACTAAAAGGTCGTGGATCTGTTTCTCAACAGTTTCCAGCTCGGACTGCAATGCGTGCAGCTAAAAAATGTGTCCTCACCTGCACCAAAAGGTAGACTACTTACATCTGATATATTCGCCATTTTAACAGATGGACAGTAACGTTAAGTTAGCAACGACGCTACCAGTGATGCTATCAATATTAATACTAATTTATGACTGAAGTCTTGGATATAATCCGTCTTTTTAGTGGTACGGGTGTAGAGTAGACGCACGATAGGCGAAAACATTTTTGTTTGTAAGCGAGTGTTGAGAAGACGCGTTCAGCCGTGATCCACGGACGTAATCTTTAGGAGTATCCAGCGTTGGATCACTAATAGGCTTGAGACGCGTCTGCTCAACAGTCCGCGTTGTAACTATGAGGTGAGGAAAAGTAAAAAAATGTTCATTGTAAGTGAGTTTAAAGAGAAATCAAGAATTATAAATCAATCGATGGAGCTCCAAAGACAACAACGCGTTCAGACGCGACGCATGCACATTCGAAAACAGCTCGTTCAGGACGAGCTGTTTTCGTATTGTACATGACTGTACAATATCTCTTAAATGTTTGTCTTGCTAGGAATATTTTTTCTTCACGGAAGCTTTGCGTTTATTACAAGCGAGCTTATAAAATATTTCAACTCAAATCAATATTGAGTGTCCAACATTATTTCTTTTGTGGCTAGTAGCCATGTAGTGTCTTGATCACCCTGTCGGGTTTATTTTGCGATAATATCCGTTTTGATGTACATTATCCCTTATTGGTTTGCAAATGTTCAGTAAGAATATTATACATGCGTTATTGACAACATTGAAAGTAATGAAGAGCACTCACTTGGACCACAAACGTATGATGGAGTGTCCAATACTGTTAATAAAATAACTGTTATACACACATTAATAAGTACATTAATTATATCCCAGTCTTCCCTCTCTGTCCCTTACCTGCAAACACCTCGACTTCACACAGAGTGAGGATTTCATTATTCCCAGGTAAAAATATGTTGACATATCGGCCATTAACAGACTCAAATGAAAATGTTTGTGTGCCATTAGGAGGAGTGAGAATTGTTGCAACCCTGCAAATACATGAACAGTGTTAAAATGAAAACCAGAGGCTATGCAACAAATCACGTCTAACCAATTCAATTTAGCTGTATTGAAATCAAATGGTTTTGTATAGCACTGCTACAAGAAACAATGGTCTA
The DNA here is from genome assembly GCF_963993115.1 of Abramis brama. Classification (NCBI taxonomy): domain Eukaryota; kingdom Metazoa; phylum Chordata; class Actinopteri; order Cypriniformes; family Leuciscidae; genus Abramis; species Abramis brama. The sequence goes on from NC_139974.1 coordinate 40,803,453, forward strand.
AACCTACAAATGTTAATCACAATCTGAATAAAATATGTTCAAGTACATCTCCATGGCTGTGGCTCGATGAGTGGTTGGTGTGTGGAGTTACAATTTTACCTTTTCTTATTAAACCAGATTGAACATCATAAACATGGGAAGATGATAGAACAATTGAAACATCTTACAGCTCATTGTTGTTTCCGTTGTTGTCCAGCTTGTTACCAATACGAATCTGAGCTCCTCTAAGCCGCTCTTTGCAACAGTCTCCACGATTAGTGATGGTAACGTTGCTTACACTGTAGACATTTCCAAGGTCGACTCTCCACCATGGATTAAACTCCCTTTTAGTGAAAGTGCATGAGTCCTTGTAATCTGAGTCTCTGTTTCCATCTATGGCATTTTGAGCATCTCGCTGTGGGTGGCCTAAGGAGGACTGCACAGCCATGCCATTAAGAGCAAGATTCCCTGTTCAAGATGATAGGAAAAAAAAAAAAAAAAAAAAAAAAATAATATATATATATATATATATATATATATATATATATATATATATATATATATATATATATATATATATATATATATATATATATATATATATATATATGACAGGTTCAAAGCATTACAAAAAAATATAGATAAATCACATTTTAATTACCATATGTCAGAATATAATTTTAATAAATGAATCTGCTAAATATGTAATGACACACAATGGTTACAGATTTTTTAAATCCAGGCATTTTTACTTGTATTATTGTAAATGTACCTTTGGAATCAGCGGCACACATCCCAGTAAAAAGTGTTAGAAATAAAACACACATGTCCATCCTGATATAAGACATAACACATCTCATATCAGCATATGAAAGAATAATTCAATTTCTCACTTAAAGTAACAAACCGCTAATGTAATTATAAAATAGAAAACCATGACTTAAACATGACTTAAAGTGAGTAATGTGACTAACCTGCCTCTGTTCTTTGGTTTTTAAATGCCTTTGCAGAGTTTGCTTTATTTTTATTTTATTTCAGTTCATCTTGCTATGATCAAAACAGCACCAATGCTATATTTTCTAAATGTCAATTTAACAAACAAGTATTCATTACTTCAATGAGCTCATTATAGTGGCATTAAATTACATTGTTTAAATTACTACATTTTTAGCTAACTGTGACCTAGTATATACATTTTAGTATATTTACATTTCTGAAATGAATAACTTGGACAGTTACCTCTGATAACAGATCAAGTTGTATTTCTATAAAGCTGCTTTGAAATGATGTGCAATGTGAAAAGCGCTATACAAATAAACATGGATTGAATCTTCTACGCCCATGATACTAAGACAATTTGGTAAAACTTTACAACAGTGTTATAGTTAACCTATACAAATTAATTTATTTAGCTTTATTAAGGATTATTCTATATTTAATTTACACATTTTTGTGCCTGAACACTACTGTAAAACCTGAAGAACTTGTTTGTATAATTTGTACCTTTATTCGATTGTATTTGTTATTACTTGTAATTTGATCATCTTAGCAACTGTTAAATTGTTAACTTTCTTTAACATTAAATATCAAAATACTTAATTCTATTTCATTTAGGTTTCTCAATTTATCTTTGGCTGCCTTATGATTTTCTAATTCATCAAAGTTTACGTAAGCAGATGTAGCTCATGTGGACATCATAAATACTGTATAATATGATGTTTTGATTACATTCCCAAACCCTGAACAAATGTTTCTTTCTTTTGGAACTTTGTTATTTTGTTGTGCTTAAATATCGCTGTAATTATTAACTTCCTCCTTTTAGATTCCTTAGATTAGTTTTGTTTTGAGAAACCGAGGTACTATAATAAAATCTACAAGCAGACATAAGATAATTTTAGAGTGTTGGAAAGTATTAAATAAGTGTTATTTAATGCCATTTAGAATAATAAGCAATAAACACTATTGGCATGTCGAATTAGTCGACGCTGAATCAACTGGCAGCCGAAGAGAGCCTTCAGTGTTAGAATGAACACACAAAAGCATTACTTAATATTTTAACCAGATTAGCATGCTAAAACAACTTGATGCAAATGTATATTATGGTTAATCTAATATCTGAAAAGCCACATTAAAAAGAATGGAAACTGGTTAGCATGTTAATCATTAGCATGCTAAGACAACAAACACAGGCAGAGTCAACTTTGGAGAGATATTTCCCAGGAACGGTAGCAAAGGACACAAGAAATCCATAGACACCCAAGATCATGATTCTGATAAAACGGTTCAAAAAAGATTAGCAAATATAGCCAATTTTTCCAATCTCATGACCTGTAGAAAATTGACCAAAATTTCAGATCATGGTTCCAAAGAAGTGTACCAATCGGCCGAGATACAGCCTCTGAACCAATTTTAGGTCGACCATGTGAGTACACGACATAACTTCTAAAGAAATATGAATAAAAAACCCTGTTCAGTCATCTGATCAGATTTGACAAAATTGGACAATTTTAAGGAATAGCGAAAAAACTTAATCCTGTTCTTTTCAAAACTGCCGCTACTGTAATTGGATTCTTGATATAAGATGTTTAATGTGATCAGTATCATATGAGGAATCAGGTGTACTACATTTTATCTTTCTAGATCAAATGGTTCAAAAGTTAGAACCATTTCAATGCAACATTTTTGAACTGGTGGTGGCGCTATAGAGTTTGTCCTGGACACTCCAAAGTTTGTCAAATTACTTTGCTTTACCATCATTACAAGTGTGACAAGTTTCATAATTTTCCTACTTACAGTTTATATGGCTGGCATTGACTCACATTAGGGAAAAATAATAAGAAAACTAACAGATTCCAAGTATAATGTTAGAGTGTAGAAACATTCAACTCACCTGGAATTCATCAATGTATCAACCTCACAGAAGACCTTCACAATTCAGCAGTTATCTGCTTTAAAAAAATAAAATAAAAAAATACTGTCACGGTTTGGTGCAGGCAGAAGATGTTCAAACTTCAGAAGAAGATTCAAAAGTTCCAATACAAACTTCTACTAACAATATAGTGCAAACAGGTACAGACAGGCAGGAGGTACACACACCTTAAATATGACGGAGATCAGAGCAGGACTGACTGAACTGACAGAACTTAAATACAAACACAGATTCCACTGATTAACAGAACACAGGTGAGACAGATGACAATAATGACTAAACAGGTGATACAACTGAACTGATAATGACGGTAACCGTAGAAACAAAGGAGTGGCGGAAAAGAACAAAGGCAAACAGGAGCCAATCAAAACTCAAACTGAAAGTCCAAACAAACGCTGCATGTGACAATTACGTTTTTATATAAACAACAAATAGCAATTGTTTATAAACAATTGCTATATTTATTTGTTATCCAATATATTATTCATATGAGAAATATCATTCCCTGTCAAAACATTTCAAACCAAAAATGTGCTATTAAACATAGATATGAATATTGATACGAACCAGCAGTCTGAAGAAGGTCTAGTTGAATAATATTCTGCTCAGAAATTTACACACACTCACACTTATTGTTCTTCTTAAGTTTTCTTATTCTTATTATTATTATTCCCGGGAGAGAAATTTTGGCCAGCTCCTGCGCCTAGGCCCTTTGAGACAGACACCATTCCAACTTTAAAACGTACGGTCAGTACCGGTGTCAGTTGCTCGCGAAGATGACATCACAAGTCCATGTTGTTCGTCCGCCATATTGGATTGAACAGAAAGCAAAATTAAATTTTCACAGGTCACAAATTTGGTCCGAACTTCACGAAACTGGACGTACATTATCTTTGGACCAAGCCTCACAAAAGTTACTAGAAGGATTTTTGATTTTCGGAAGCGTTTGCCCGTCACAGCCAAACGAAATCGTAGCCAAACATAGTCGCCAAACAGGAAGTCGTCCATATCTCAGGAACTCTGTCACGTATCGAAACCAAACTTTGTACATGAACTCGGGACTCCAATGTGAGGATGCACAAGATCTGATTTTTTTTTTAATTTCAGGCTAATTGACAAACCCATTTACCTATGTCTATGCAAAAGAGTTTCACCTCACACTTTTAATGTTAATGCATTTAGACAGTAGGTGGCACTTTTGTATTACATTTCACAGAGCTGCCAAGTCAGTGTATACTGCATTCGTTTTTACTAGGTTTGTCTTAATAAATGCAGGGCCTGAATTTCGTTTTTTAAACTGGGAGGGAATTCCCCGCTTACACGGGTCACATGGGGGGGGATCTAAAGATTATGGGGGGGGGGGGTAACTTTTGATGCATCGGTCTAATTTAATTATCTTCATTTATTAATATCTATAGATTTGCATGCATGAATTGTGCATTTTCAGTTCTCAAAACAGTTAATAACAAAACAAAACAAAAACTTTATACAAAATACATCATGCTCTTCTTCGCTAACCGAACAGTTAATTGTCTGTGGCTGTGTTTGTGCGCGCGGGAAATATGCTGCGCATAACAATAGAAAACAAGGAGAAACGCACAGTAACATGCTCAAACAATCAACAACGTCGCTCTAGATGTATAAAAACAAGTGGAAAGCGCGGGCGCGCCACTGTCTCCTTTCCACAAGCGCTTGTTCTCCTGTGGCGTCTGTCGTTGCTATGCAACCATGAACTGCGCTCTCCATGATGACAAGGAAGTATCAGCAAAAGATTCATTGATTTCTATCCCTTGCATTAGCTTTACTACTAGATATATTTATGGAGATGAAAAAGAATAAGCTAGTACAGCTATAATAGTAAGTACAGCTATGATCAGCTGTTCGGCCGAACATTCAATGTTGTTAGGCTGCAAGCTGATTAGTTGGTTCGTTGTTCTATCACTCGCACACCATAAAGAGCAAATTGTTTAATGTTTCAATTGACATAATTCAAGCCCTGAAATGGCAGCAGGATGTGTAACTCTAGCATATGGCGCATGTGTCATATAAAGTTAGGCAAGGCCAAACAGCGTTATCCATGTTGTTGCGATTGCATCGCTAGAGTAAGCTAATAGTGAAACTGATAGCGTTCTTCATTTAATTACAATATGTGGACTGACGGTAGGCTATAAAAATCAGCGTTTCTGTGTAGGTGATGACCACCATCTTGACAGCAGCAATCAAAGCATCGCTAATTACGGTAGACCTTAATTTGAGAGTGTTGTGAATTCTGTCCCTTTAAATATTAAGTTGGTTGCATGTGTGATATTTTAAGTTGTGTTGTAAGCAAGTAACGTAACGTTCTCAGCACATACGGACTCAGCGTAATTGGCTATTCACTAAGCTACTCCAGTTGAGCGATCATATCGCGTGCACGCATTCATGTGCAGTGTTTGTGCAAGAGAAAGTTTATGACAAAGTGCTCCTTCTATGTATATTGTTAATAACAGATTGTCATACTGTATCCCAACTGCGCTAAGTTAGACCATGTTTGTGCTGTAGTTGATGTTTAGCGATCTTTCTTAGTGTAATTTGATCCTGCTTAACAAGCGGATTATCCCGCTAGCATCGCGGCTCTTATTGTTCATGTTTAGTTATTACCTTGAAGTGAATTTCTCCGTGGATAATATCTTTCACTGGTTGTCATTTATTACTGCCTGTATTAATGAGACAGTCCAATTTCTATAATCCACATTTTGGTGTTTTGTCAATTTATTATGCAGTTTGTATTACATACTCATAAATTTTTCCATGTATCAGTGCACTTTACAGAGATGTTTATATTTGAGTTTGCAATCTCTTAAGTTGTTGAATAATTTTAGACTGAATATTTATTTGTTATATTTATTTATTTCAGAAACTACAAGTACACTTATGTATATGGTCACTCTTGTGCAATAAACGACTAAACTCTGCAGAGTTCTGCAGCGGTCAATAATATAATCCACCAGTTCCCTTTCGAGGGAACTCGCGATGCGTCAACGACGCTTTGGGAACGCCTCCGCGTGATTACGTCTGAAGCACGTATGTCAACTAGTCCAATTGGAAGAATGAGCGTCACGGGCGGGTGACGTCATGATCAGGAAAGGATAAAAGCACATCCGGTGCAACCGGCGTTAGCTTTTCTGCCTCAGCAAAGCGCTATATGTCAAAACTGTCTGTATATTTACTGTTTGTTTGTCACTATATATATATATATATCACTATGGCGAAACAACTATTCAAGCAGTGTGTTCCTCCTTGCCCTCGTTTTCTTACGGGTGGGGATACACACAAGCTTTGTGTAGTTTGTTTGGGAGCGGAGCATGCTATGTCAGCCTTCGAGGGGGCTGACTGTCAGCATTGTGAGCTTCTCCCGCTCCGCATGCTCCGCTCCCGCCTGTCCATGTTTGACGAGAGTGGACAGGCTCACGAACCTCAGGGTGCTGGACCCGCCGCTGCCGAGGCAGCCCGGAGAAAGCAGACCTGGGGTTCGCAAATGGATCTCTCGGCGGGGTTGGAGACGGGCTCTGCCTTATCTCCTCCCTTACCCGGGGGATCCAGCGCTCTCTTGCCGGTGTCAGAAGCCCGCCCCGCGGTTACTTTTGCCCAGGAAGAGAGCCCCATGCTTCAGTGCTCTAGCTCCGAGGAGGTAGATGTGCTGAGCATGGCTAATGACACAAACACACGAGAAGAAAATACGCCATCTTCTTCTCCTGCACATGATGAGCTTGTGGAAGTGATAACACGAGCTGTTGAGAAATTACACATTGAATGGCCATCTGAGAAAAGAGACACTCGCCCTAAAAGCAAACTTGATGAGCGTTTTTTATTATCTAGTGTATCATCTCCCTCACGGGCACTTCCATTTTTTCCCGATCTGCATAATGAGTTAAGTAGATCGTGGAATAAGCCATATTCGTCACGTCTCTTCAGTCCTCAAGTGCACACATATTCTGATATAAGGGGACTGAAGGAATATGGTTACGGGTCGATGCCCCCGGCAGAACAGACGCTCGCGAGTTATCTTTCTCCCGCGTCAGCATCGTCCCTGAAATCACCCGTGTTGCCCACTAAACCGCTAAAAAATACATCTGCATTAGTGGGCAAAGCTTATACAGCAGTTGGTCAAGCTGGAGCCTGCCTGCACAGCATGGCAGTGCTTCAGGCTTATCAGGCGGATTTATTAGGGGATATTGACAAGAGTGAGGGGGTCAGTCCCGACGATATTCAAGAGCTTCGTCGGGCAACGGATCTTTCTCTCAGAGCTACGAAGGAGACCGCTCGTGCTATTGGGTGGTCTATGGCAGCCCTGGTAGCTACTGAGAGACATTTATGGCTTAATCTAGCTGAGATTAAAGACAAAGATTGTGCTTTCTTATTAGATGCACCTATCTCATCATCTGGTCTTTTTGGTGATGCTGTCAATATGGTTGTTGAACGTTTTCAAGAAACAAAAAAGCAATCTGAGGCATTTAAAAAATTCATCCCTCGTAAAGTCAAAGCCCCTGAGGATGCTGGGCGTGAGCTTCCTCAAACTAGCACTTCAAAATTTACTTGTGCACAGCAAAGAGAGAGTGTCGCGTCTCGAGCTCCCCCTTTAAAACCTTGGGGACCGAGCCGTCATTCTCAGCCGAAGTCTCCTAAGTCTAAGCCGGATCTGAGGACCGTTCTTATGGCTAAGAAGGCTTCGGCTCAAAAGAGGTCCTGACGCCCTCAGTGTCAGACCTTTGAGGACAGCCCCAGCCGGGGTGGAACGGTGTTCACCTCTTTTTACGGTGCCCGTTCCATTTCGGGGTCATCAGGGAGCCGTTCTGCCAACCTTGCCACCCTTGGTGCTTCAGGGCGCAGCGGTTTCCAGCGAGCTCCTGACCCAGCGTCAACTCGACGTTGCATCAGACTCGCGCCCTCTGAGGGGGGTTCAAAAACAGTCACTTCGGTTGTTTCCTGCCAGTATGCTTCAGGTCACCGAAGTGGCTGTTCCTTTAATACCAGAGGCCAGTCTCTCGAGACTGGTACCCTTAGTAGATTTTCTGACAGAGTGGATGAATCTGACGAATATATCTCCATGGGTCCTGCAAACAATAGAGAAGGGTTATCGAATCCAGTTTGGTTCTCCTCCGCCTCGTTTCAACGGGGTGTTACCCACGTTAGTTCACCCCGAGCAGGCTCTGGTAATGGAGCAAGAAGTGGAATCTCTTTTAGCGAAAGGAGCTATAGAGCAGGTGTACTCGCCCGACAGAGAATCGGGGTTTTACAGCCGATACTTCATTGTTCCGAAAAAGGTTGGGGGGTTGCGTCCCATTTTAGATCTTCGTCTGTTGAATCGTACAGTCATGAAACTCAAGTTCAAGATGCTCACACTCAAACAGATCGTGACTCAAATCAGATCCGAGGACTGGTTTGTCACGATAGATTTAAAGGACGCTTACTTCCATGTCTCCATCCTCCATCAACACAGGAAGTTCCTGAGGTTTTCTTTCGGGGGCAAAGAATACCAATATCGGGTGCTTCCATTTGGCCTGGCTCTATCACCCCGCACGTTCACGAAATGCGTAGACGCAGCTCTGGCCCCGCTCAGGCTGCAGGGCATACGCATTCTGAACTACATCGACGACTGGCTTATTCTGGCAGAATCAGAGCAGTTAGCGGTTCGGCATCGAGATGTCGTCCTCGCTCACATGAAGAAATTGGGGTTGAGACTCAATACCAAGAAGAGTGTGCTATCTCCACTACAGAGAACCACTTTCCTTGGTGTGGTATGGGATTCAGTCACGATGCGGGCCACATTATCGCCCGTTCGTGTAGCTGCTATCCTCGTAGCCACGAAAGAGTTGAGGCTAGGCCAGTCACGCACTGTGAGACAGTTCGAGAGACTGTTGGGTCTCTTGGCAGCAGCATCCAATGTGATCCCCTTTGGCCTGCTGTACATGAGACCTTTGCAGTGGTGGCTCAGGACCAGAGGGTTCTCCCCGAGGGGAAACCCACTTCGTATGATCAAGATCACGCGGCGGTGTCTCCGCGCCTTGGTTATATGGAGGAAACATTGGTTCCTGTCCCAGGGTCCGGTGTTGGGAGCTCTTTGCCATCGAGTTGCGATCTCGACAGATGCTTCCCTCACCGGCTGGGGAGCGGTAATGGAAGGCCGCTCAGCTCAGGGTCTGTGGAGGGGTCATCATCTTTTGTGGCACATAAATTGCCTGGAGATGATGGCTGTCTTCAATGCGTTGAAACATTTCCTTCCAGACCTGAGGGGCCATCATGTCCTTGTCCGCACAGACAACACATCGGTGGTCTCTTATATAAATCGTCAGGGGGGTCTGCGCTCGCGTCCACTCTGCAAACTGGCGCACCAGATCCTCCTGTGGTCTCTGGGCAAATTACGCTCTCTGAGGGCAGTGTATATACCAGGGGCTCAGAATATAGGAGCAGACTCCCTGTCGAGGCAGGGGCTGAGGCCAGGGGACTGGAGACTCCACCCCGAGGCGGTGGAGCTCATATGGGACTTCTACGGCCGAGCAGAAGTGGATCTTTTTGCGTCTCAGCATACGACGCATTGTCCACTTTGGTTTTCCCTCACTCAGCCAGCCCCCCTGGGGCTGGACGCTATGGTACAGACATGGCCGAGGCTACGTCTGTACGCATTTCCCCCTGTTGCTCTGCTCCCAGGAGTTCTGGAGAGAGTCCGCCAGGACGGAATAAGTCTACTGCTAGTAGCACCACGTTGGCCGAGCCGTTTTTGGTTTGCGGATCTAATTCATATCCTCAACGGCCCTCCCTTGGAGATCCCAATCAGGAGAGACCTTCTGACTCAGGCAGGGGGCACAATATTTCACCCCCGGCCAGAGATTTGGAAACTATGGGTTTGGCCTCTGAGGGGGCCCAACTTATAGAGAGTGGTCTCTCAACCGAGGTTGTTGAGACCATTCTTAGCTCCAGAGCTCCAGCTACGAGGAAATTATACGCACTTAAGTGGAGAGTTTTCACTTCTTGGTGTCACCAGCATCAGTGGGATCCAGTTAACTGTTCAGTAAACACAGTACTTGAATTTCTCCAAGATCGCTTTGCATCAGGTTTATGTCCATCTACCTTAAAAGTCTACGTGGCGGCCATTGCGGCTTTCCACGCCCCGGTGGGTGGTACGTCATTGGGTCGAGACCCCCTGGTCATCCGTTTCCTTCGTGGCACCTTGAGGCTTAGGCCTGCAACTCGCACTAGGGTTCCGGCCTGGGACTTGGCGATTGTTCTAGAGGGTCTTTCAGGGGCGCCCTTTGAGCCCCTAGAGTTAGTTTCAGAGAAATTTCTGACATTTAAGACTAGACATTTCTGACATTTAAATTTCTTCTAGCGATCTCGTCCCTAAAAAGAGTCGGAGACCTTCAGGCCCTTTCGGTTTCTCCCACCTGCCTTGAGTTTGCACCCGGGATGGTCAAGGCATTCTTATACCCGAAACAGGGATATGTCCCTAAGGTGCCAACCAATATTCCTAGGCCTATTGTGCTGCAGGCTTTCTGTCCTCCTCCTTTTACATCTTCGGACCAGGAAAAACTGAATCTTTTGTGTCCAGTGCGAGCACTCGACACTTATGTCCACAGGGCTGCCCCGTGGAGGAAATCTGATCAGTTATTTGTCTGCTTTGGGTCACCTAAGAAAGGTCTTCCAGCCTCTAAGCAAACAATTAGTAAGTGGATAGTTGAGGCTATTTCTCTTGCCTATGAGTCTTCTGGCCAGCCATGCCCTTTGGTGGTCAGAGCTCATTCTACTAGGGGTATGGCGGCTTCTAAAGCGTTATTATCTGGGGTTTCTCTTCAGGAGGTTTGTGATGCGGCAGGTTGGTCTTCTCCGCTCACATTCGTGAGGTTTTATAGCCTGGACCTGGCTGCTGCCCCAGGTTCTCAGGTGCTTGGTACTTAAGTTGCCGACAGTTTTAACACAGGCAATTGTAAGTCTGGCGTGTTGGGTATTCTCGTTCCCAAAGCGTCGTTGACGCATCGCGAGTTCCCTCGAAAGGGAACGTCTCAGGTTACGACTGTAACCCTAGTTCCCTGAGAAGGGAACGAGACGATGCATCGCCCGGCCATACTTCCTGCATTCCTGTAATCGACTTTGCTTCGGCTCTAGAAGCTAACGCCGGTTGCACCGGATGTGCTTTTATCCTTTCCTGGTCATGACGTCACCCGCCCGTGACGCTCATTCTTCCTATTGGACTAGTTGACATACGTGCTTCAGACGTAATCACGCGGAGGCGTTCCCAAAGCGTCGTTGACGCATCGTCTCGTTCCCTTCTCAGGGAACTAGGGTTACAGTCGTAACCTGAGACGTTTTCAGTGGGGCAATCCCCAACAGATAGTAAATTTGTTCCTAATCAAAGGGAACTCAACCACAGAACAGCTGGGTGAGTTTTGTATTGGCTTATTGGATACAGTAAATGAAGACTGTCAACTTCTTTTCAATAGGAAACTCCCACTCTCTGCTGTATATTCATAACCAATTATTTCGAAACCAACAACCAAGCCACAAACAATGCCATTGGCACTAGTGTACATTGCAGACATGTCTCTTAACGCACATAGGTTTTCACCTTTTTGCACAATCTTGAAAAAAGTACTATTGTTGAAATTCTCAGATCAAGCAAACTTCAACGCACCCTTATCCACACCTGCTAACGTTAGTGAACCGCACCCGAGCAAGCACACTTCGCAGTTCCTCCGGAAATGCATTCTAGTTGATTTTGTGCCTTTTTTACTCTTTATAACAGAAAATTAGAAGCTAATATTGGATGACTTGGTGGTTGTGTTGTTGATTCTGGGACAGAAGGTTGGAAATCCTCGTTCTCTCCATGGTTTTCTTTTTCCTTCTCTTTTTTTGTAAAATGTTCTTTTACAACTGTTCTCCTGCTCTAAAAATTCTTCTTTACTTTGTTAGCAGCTCCTCAACCCTAGATAGGTAGCTATGTAACACTATACCTAATACAACATAATACAAGCTGTAGTAATTTATTGATGTAGAAAGAAGAGAGATAACCATTTCAAGATAACCATAAACCATTTCAAACCTTTACTGAAGGTGCACAGAAACTTTTTAACTATTTTAAGGATAAAAGGTGCATAGGTAAATGAAAAAAAAAAAAAAAACCTGACCAAATGTGCAATATTAGTATTGCGCAGAAAAAAAAAACGTAGTTTGATATTTTGCTTGTAGGATCTCACTTCATTTAATCTGGCAATGAAATCAGAAAAGAACAATTATTAAGGCAACGTACACATTGTATAAATAGTACAAATGTCTACACACCATCTCTCTCTCCTTTTATTGCTCACCTGCAAACACCTCAACCTCACACAGTGTGAGATATTCGTTGCGCCCAGGTATAAAAATGTTCACATATCGGCCCTTAATAGGCTTGAACTGAAATGTTTTTGTCTCTCCAAGTGGGATGGACACAACAGTCACAGCCCTGTGAAGAAATAGAGGGGCGTTTTAAATCTGCATGCAGCATAGAAGGATTTATTCAAAGTAATTTTATCTTATTCAGTAATTTTCTAACCATTAGAGTAAGTATTAAGAGAGACAATACTTACAGCTCATTATTGTTGCCATTATTTTCCAGGCTGTTGCCGATACGGATCTGAGCTCCATTTATCCTCTCTGGAACAGCATCTCCACGATTAGTGATGCTAACCCTGGTTACCTTGTAGACTTCCCCCAAGTCAACTCTCCACCAGGGGTTCCTGTCCCCATTAGTGTGACTGCATGACCCATGACCCCAAATTGCATCCCTGTTGCCATCGACAGCCCTTTGAGCTTCTGCTCCCTCGAATGTGGAAGACTGGACAGCTGTGGCTCCAAGAGCAAGATTCCCTATATAACAAAATAATAAAGAACTTTTTTTTTTTACTTTAGTAAAAACTTTTTTTGCCTAAGTATAATCCCAATATAATGAGCAAAATAAAGCTAAACTATGTAATCCAAATGATTATGACACGGCTCTCTGGAATACTTGAATCTGATTGGTCAGTCGCCACATTCCCAGGTCTGATATTCCCAGATAATGACATCAACAGCAACGCTGGATAACACACAATGACCCGGGTTTCTAGAGCCGGCCTTTCTTTAATGTTTCTTATATCACACTGTGGACCCGCTCTCTCTCGTTTCATACAAACAACTGGTGCCAGTTGAGTCTCTGTTATAGTTATTGATTGTATTCAAATATTCAGATTGCATTGAAATATTTTTAGTATTAAGAGTACAGTAGTGTTTGTCTTATTTCCAGTATGATTGTTTGTTTTACACTGTAATGGATTCTAAGATAATAAACAGGCAAGAATTTAAAACTGTTTCATCAAGTCAATATGTCCATGTAATTATTTATTTAGTGTACATGACTGTACATTATCCCTTAAATGTTTGTCTTGATTGAACTTGTCCGTTTGTCTTACTAGAAATATTTTTCTTCATTGAAGCTTTGCATTTATTACAAATGTGCTAATATAATATTTCAACTCAAATTAATATTTTGTGTCCAAAATTATTTATGGTTAGTAGCCATGTAATAAGAGGGTCCTGATCACACTTTCAGGATTTACTTTGTGATAACTGTGTTGGTGTAAATTATCATCCCTTATTGGTTATCAAATGTTCAGTAAGAATCTGATATCTAAGAATATATTCAGAAAGAATATTATGTTATATTATGTGTTACTGACAACATTCAAAGTAATGAAGAACACTCACAACACCAGTGTACGTGGATGTGTCTGTTAATGAAATAATAACAGTTATACACACATTCACATTAATAAGAACATAATCAAATTCTATCACAGATTCTTCTCTCTCTGTCCCTTACCTGCAAACACCTCGACTTCACACAGAGTGAGATATTCACTGCGCCCAGGAATAAAAATGTTCACATATCGCCCCTTAATAGGCTTAAATCCTCAGTGCATCACAAGACCTCTCGAGCTGTCTTAAACAACTGAGAGAGTAAGAGTGATTTTTAGCTTTAAGAAATTTGATAACTTGCTTGTGGTTCCCTAATAATTTTGCGTGTATAGGACAAAAAGCTGCTGTCTTCTTGCCGGTACTGTACATCTCATTACTGTATACCAGCACGCACCGCCCGAAGGATTACACACTCAAAGTCCCAGTCTTTTTGTGCTGTTATGTAGTTTGTTGGTTTGTATAACTTGCACAAAAATTTACAAGTGTCACAAGGATATTATCTTTATCAAAAATTAAGACAATAAAAAATGAATGTGGTTTAATTGTAAAAAAAAATCTGGAGTGTTTACCTCAGCTGTTAGAAGCCAGACTGACTAGAAAGACATTTTATATTATATTGCTGGTAGGCCTACTTAAAATGTTTCTTTTGTTATTTTATTGATATCTTGTCTTTGTTGTTATTTTATTAATTTGTCTCAAAACACTGATTGATGACTTTAAACAATGCTTCATAAGAAGTTATTAATCACTTCATGCCATTGTTTCGATGTAGCCCTGTGTTTATAAAACGTATATAAATTTATATAAAATAAGCCATAGCAATATTTACATTGTTTTTGCTGATGTCCATAATAACCTTTATTTGCATTTATTAATTGGTCTGTTTTATTTTTGTAAGAAATTCATAGTTACATGGCACCAGATGTTGGTCTCCATGCCCATACCGGGCAATTTTTTTTGTAATCCTGATTTTCTCCAGTTTATGGTTAAACAGGGAGAGAGGGAAGAGTTATGTAAATTATTATTCTGAATGATCTTTCTCCTGGTAATTTAGAGAGATTCAAGTTAGTTTTTTGTTATTTTGTCATTTGTTATTTTGGCCAGGTTCTCCCCTGAAGCTATTGCCCCTAATTTCATTATTATTATTTTTTATATTAATATATCTGGTTTGGTTATTATTGATTTTGTGCCTTTTTTACTCTTTATAACAGAAAATTAGAAGCTAATATTGGTTGAATTGGTGGTTGTGTTGTTGATTCTGGGACAGAAGGTTGGAAATCCTCGTTCTCTCCATGGTTTTCTTTTTCTTTCTCTTTTTTGTAAAATGTTATTCTTCTTTACTTTGTTATCAGCTCCTCAACCCTAGATGGGTAGCTATGTAACACTATACCTCCTCCTCATTGTAAATATCCAAATACCGGTAAGCCTTTTTTTATCCAGAAACATACAATACAACATGCAATGCTTTAGTAATTTATTGATGTAGAAAGAAGAGAGATAACCATTTCAAGATAACCATAAACCATTTCAAACCTTTACTGAATGTGCACAGAAACTTATCCTTTATTTTAAGGATAAAAGGTGCATAGGTAAATAAAATAAAAAAAAAGAATGAAAAAAGTGCAATATTAGTATTGCTCAGAAAAAAACGTAGTTTGATATTTTGCTTGTAGGATCTCACTTCACTTAATCTGGCAATGAAATCAGAAAAGAACAATTATTAAGGCAACATACACATTGTATAAATAGTACAAATGTCTACACACCATCTCTCTCTCCTTTAATTGCTCACCTGCAAACACCTCAACCTCACACAGTGTAAGATATTCATTGCGCCCAGGTATAAAAATGTTCACATATCGCCCCTTAATAGGCTTGAACTGAAATGTTTTTGTCTCTCCAAGTGGGATGGACACAACAGTTGCAGCCCTGTGAAGAAGAAATAGAGGGGCGTTTTCAATCTGCATGCAGCATAGAAGGATTTATTCCAAGCAATTTTATCTTTTTTACTAATTTTCCAAACATTTATGTAATTATTAAGAGAGAGACAATACTTACAGCTCATTATTGTTGCCATTATTTTCCAGGCAGTTGCCGATACGGATCTGAGCTCCATTGATCCTCCATGCACAACAATCTCCACGATTAGTGATGCTAACCCTGGTTACATTGTAGGCTTGCCCCAAGTCAACTCTCCACCAGGGGTCCCTGTCCACATAAGTCGCACTGCATGACCCCAGATTGAAATCTGAATTCCTGATGCCATCGACAGCATTTTGAGCTACTGTTCTCTCGTATATGGTAGACTGGACAGCTGTGGCTCCAAGAGCAAGATTCCCTGTTTAAGATAAAATAACAGACAATTAATTTTTTTTTTTTACTTTTATGTGCTAATGTATAATCCCAATATAATGGGCAAAATAAAGCTAAACTATAGTGTAATCCAAATGATTATTACACGGCTCTCTGGAATACTTGAATCTGATTGGTCAGTTGCCACATTCCCAGGTCTGATATTCCCAGATAATGACATCATAAACAGTAATGCTGGATAACACACAGCTCATCCGGGTTTCTGGAGCCGGCCTTTCTTTAATGTTTCTTGTATCACGCTGTGGACCCGCTCTCTCTCGTTTCATACAAACACAACTGGTGTCAGTTGCGTCTTTGTTATTCATTGATTGTATTCAAATATTAAGATTGTATAATTTGTTGTACATGACTGAACATTATCCCAAATGTTTGTCTTGTTTGAACTTGCCCGTTTGTCTTGCTTTTGTCCCGTTTTTTTCACGGAATCTTTGCGTTTATTACAAGTGCTGTAAAATATTTCAACTTTAATTAATATTTTGTGTCCAAAATTATTTATTTGTGGTTAGTAGCCATGTAATAAGAGGGTCCTGATTACCCTTTCAGTAGTCTCAGCCTCAGACGTCACGCCCACGGAACGTTGGCTAAACGTCTGATGCATATGGTACACTTAACTGGAAACACTTCAGGAATGTCGAAGTCGTCACCTGATTGGTTGAATTTTATCGGATTTCCGGGGGGCGCGAGTGTCGCGTTTATTTTCGGTCCGCCGGGAAAACAAAGCGCAGACGTGTGATTGCGTTTCCTACTGATTTACTCTGTGTTTTGATCAGATGTGGTAATGCAGACGCCATTGTTGTTATACGTGCACGAACAGATCAATGACTTACTGCTTGTTTTCTTCTCCTTCTTTGATTTTCTATGCTGACTGACTTGTTGCACGCCGGTCTGTTGTTGTGGGGACATTTCCACGCCCCGAAACGTGACGCTTGTAACGTTGTGTCAGGAGGGGAAGAAAATATGGATAGCTCACAAAGTTATTAGGCCAGACAGACTCACGGAGGCGATTGATATTTAACAACAACTCGCGTTTTATTTCTCCAATCCAACTCGGCCAATTGTCCGTCCCAGGCTCCACCATCCACAGCGTTACCAAACAAACAAAACAAGATTAAAACAAAATCTCCAAACAGAAATTACCCGCATACATGGGGTATTCGAGGCGCGGTTGTATATCATACCATACAGAGTGCAGACTGTTTTTTAGGGAGCGCGCAGCTCTTAAAGGGGCCACACTTATTTCCACTCGTTACACGCTGAACGAAACGAACTGTAATTGGTTGTTTGACATGT
The DNA here is from genome assembly GCF_963993115.1 of Abramis brama. Lineage (NCBI taxonomy): Eukaryota > Metazoa > Chordata > Actinopteri > Cypriniformes > Leuciscidae > Abramis > Abramis brama. The sequence goes on from NC_139974.1 coordinate 40,820,770, forward strand.
CGGTCAAACGGCCTTATGGGCGGGCCTTGGCCAAAGAAAGCTGCTATGAATTCCAGACCTTCAGCCGTCAGTCTGAAGGTCTGGCTACGCAAGACTACCCTTTCAGGGTTTACTTTGCGATTACAACTGTGTTGATTCACATTATCCCTTATTGGTTATCAAATGTTCAGTAAGAATATTATTATTGTTTTATTATGTGTTACTGACAACATTGAAAGTAATAAAGAACACTTACTTGGAACACAATTGTACGTTAATGAGTCTGTTAATAAAATAATAACAGTTATACACACATTAATAAGAACATAAACAAATTCTATCACTGAGTCTTCTCTCTCTGTCCCTTACCTGCAAACACCTCAACCTCACACAGTGTGAGAATTTCATTGCGCCCAGGAATAAAAATGTTGACATATTGCCCCTTAATAGGCTTAAACTCAAATGTTTTTGTCTCTCCAGCTGGGATGGACTCAATACTTGCAGCCCTGTGAAGACACAGAGAGAAATAGAGAGGGGCGAATCAAAACGGCATAATTCATGTTAAATATACTTAATTATACCTAAAAGTAATTTTATCTTATTTACTTATTTTCTAACCATTACAGTAAGTATTAAGAGAGAGACAATACTTACAGCTCATTATTGTTGCCATTATTTCTCAGGCTGTTGCCGATACGGATCTGAGCTCCATTTATCCTCTCTGGAACACCATCTCCACGATTAGTGATGCTAACCCTGGTTACCCCGTAGGCTTCCCCCAAGTCAACTCTCCACCAGGGGTCCCTGTCCACATTAGTCGCACTGCAATACCCCAGATTGAAATTTGATTCCCTGTTGCCATCGACAGCCTTTTGAGCTCCTGTTTGAGGATATGTGGAAGACTGGACAGCTGTGGCTCTAAGAGCAAGATTCCCTGTATAACAAAATAATAAACAATAACTGACTTTAATCTTCTAAAGTATAATCCCAATATAATGGGCAAAATAAAGCCATAAGCTAGAGTTGTCAAAAAGTACCAAATTTGGTAATAAACGGTACAGATTTTTTTTTTAATGTGACGAACATTTTACAGCGCTTCAAGCGTCATCATTTTTAAATTTCAGTGCCGTTTGGTACCGAAGTCAGTACTTTTTGACAACTCTAGAGCTATGTAATCCAAATGATTATTACACGTCTCTCTGGAATACTTGAATCTGATTGGTCAGTCACCACATTCCGAGGTCTGATATTCCCAGAAAATTACCGTCATCAACAGCAACACTGGATAACACACGGCTCATCCGGGTTTCTAAAGCCAGCCTTGCTTTGCTTTGATTCAAAATGTTATGTTAAAAAAAATTCATCTCATAACATTATTTATGCAATTGTAATTGCAGTGTAAATGCATTATACTGTGCAAATGACATCTAATGCCATTCAGAGTCAGTTTCTGCACGTCCCACATCTGCAGAGCGAAGATGCATTTTGTTGATTCAGATTTTATTTTTCCTGGTAACAGCCCTATAATCGTGCTTTATTATTCTTAAAATTGAACAATATTTTCAAATTTAAGTATACTTAAATATATTTAAATAAGTACCCTAAATAGAAAACACAACAAATTCACAATAAAACCTATAACTACAATAATTTAACACTAAATAACACACAAAAAAAACAGTTACAGTACTAAAATAACAGCTAAGTAGTCTGTATTCTTGGTTTGCTAAAAAACAGCTTTACATTTCAGCTTTTCTGTTGCAAAAATATGACCACATTTTTGGCAAAATATGACACCTCTCCTGACTTATTGCATGTCCTGCACAAGGTGAGCGTTATTTTAGAATGCATCAGCTTAAATGCCATGACGCGAAACCCCTCGTGGAAGAAGAACGCCATCATGTTTACAACTGTGACAAGGAGCGCTCATCGAGATTAGATGTACGCCTGGTCTGTTGTAGGTGTAGGGACATCGACTTCACACTAAACAAGACGTTTTTAGACGTCAAAATTTAGACCTGCACAGGGCTGGGATGGGCTACAGGACAATAGGCAAGCAGCTTGGTGAGAAGGCAACAACTGTTTCCGCAATTATTAGAAAATGGAAGAAGTTCACCATGCAAGATCTCACCACGTGGGGCATCAATGATCATGAGGAAGGTGAGGGATCAGCCCAGAACTACACAGCAGGACCTGGTCAATCACCTGACTCTTCAAAGTCGTTGTGGCAAAGTCTGTGGCACGTTGCATTTCTGCTATGGCAACGTCGCTGTCTACGTGCTCGCAACATTGTAACAACATAGAATTGTAAGACGTGACAGGGCTGTAGCAACGTTGTTGCGCGACATTCAGCAACTGAGAGACGACGTTCTGACAATTTTTGTTTTTTATGCTAGATATAGATATTCCCAATTTAGCATTTTATGTTTTGAGGTAAATTTTTAATTAGTCATATTTGAGATAATTATATATATATTTTTTAAATATTGTTTATCCTTTTTTTAAATATTATTATTTAATGGGACTATCAGTAAATTAGCCTAATTATAATCAACACCTGCAAGTGTACACTTTGAAGAGTAAAAATTGCAGAAGGTTACGTTAATTCAACTTTATTAAAACTAACTGCATATATAAACAAATTACACTTCCAAAAGTCATGCATTTGTGAAAAACAAAAAAAACGAAAATTACTATACAAATTAATTTTAAGTATAATAAATAAAACATAAAAAGCAAATATCAGAACATGTAATGAACAAAACCGGTTCTGTACATGGCAGACAGTAATCGAAAGCCGGGCGATAAAGTTTGGTAAACGGAATCAGTCCAGGAAACATCCACAAATCCAGAGGAGCCAAGAAACGAAAGAGACTAAATAGCAGACAAATGAAATGAAAAACTAAACAGTGCAAGCGAGGCTACATTAGTCACATTAGAAAATGAAGTTGTAGGTTGTGTTTGAATAATTACGTATCTTATTTAGCTGAGGTAAATAATACGCAATACTCACGTATCCTTGCTCGATGAAGAACGAGACAACACAATGAGCCCAACGGGCGGTTGATATTTAAAAGGCCGATTTTCACGCTTCAGGGCAGTGACGAGCAGGGATGGGCAGTATTTCAGATACATGTATTTAAAATACGTATTTGAAATACAAAATACTATTTTGTATTTTGTATTTTAAAGCCTTTGGAAAAATTATAATGTAATTTGTATTTAAATACATTTAAGGTGAGTATTTTTGTATTTTCAAAATACATAAAATACTTTTTGCCAGTCAACCTCTTTATCAGGGTATTGATTTTGTGCATCAACTAGTTCAGACCTTGGGCCTTATCTTGCACCCAGCGCAATTGACTTTGTACACCGACGCATGTATCATTCCTATCTTGCACCCGCGCACAGCGGACTTTTCCCTCCACAGACGCACATCGGTTAACTAAGAAATACACTTGGGGCTCCCCGGGGCGGTTCAGCGCAAAGAGGAGGCGTGTTCCGGCACAAACGTTCCCTCATGCTATTTTGCAGGTTTAGAAAACAATTCCGTTGCGCATATTATTCATATGCTATTTTAAGGGCGCATGCTTGGCCATAATCAATGTAGCGTAGTGTGTGCACAACGCGCATACACTTTTATTCTCTCATCTACACAAAAGCAGCAGTTTTCATTTTTGCAAATCATACATTATTACGATAGATAGATAGATAGATAGATAGATAGATAGATAGTTTATTATAAAAGCATACATCTAGCTTACACATTTACCCAAATTATCATACGCCTGTTTAACCGAAGTTAATTTGGGTGTGTTTCTCCATCCCCAATGTCACTTCTCTGTGTTTTACGGCCCTGACGAGAACGTCGGTCTCCTTGGCTGTGAACCGCTGCTGGTGCGTGTCTGGCAAATCCGCCGTTATAATAGCAATCCGCCATGGAACAAGCGCGCCTGCTCTTAAAGAGAAAATGTGAGATGACGCTCTGATTGGTTTATTTCACATTATGCCCAAACCACACCTATGAATAATGAAGCTACTTCAGACCAACCCATTTTAGATTTGCGTCGGGCGCAAGAGTCATTTATCCCGCCGGTATAATAGCAACAGCGCCCAAGACCCGCCCACAAAGTTACTTGCGTTTCGCGCTTGATACTTGCATTTCAGACCGTTAAAATAGGGCCCATTCACTAGCTCAGTATTGGATCAACGATTTTTTTTTGGAATAAGGTGAGAATGTCATGATCTATTCTACTTGTTGATTAAAGTTAAAATAGTGCATTATTCACTTTAGTTAACATGAAAGAATAAAAGTGCACAGACAAGTGGGAAAATAGTAGCCTTGGAAAACCCAGACAAACTCCCGGCAAATTTAGATTTGCTCTGCAAGTAGACTGGCAAAGAGCCCATTCAAGCCGATTTCTAATCCGTCCAAATCGAGGCACCAATCAGAAACGTTGAGGCGGGCTTTACACGATGACGATCGCTCTGATTGGTTTTAGGTCTATCCAATTGCGCCCAGAGGCATTTGAGTGACGTCTGTTGGTGACGCCCCTTTGGAAATTAGTTATTAATGAAGCTTTGCCAGACCATAACTCAGTTATTACTGAGAATGGTCTGGTTTTAACCAGGCTAGGAAAATAGCGTTAGCCAATCAGTCTTGACCGGTTCTTGATTTTTATCAACTAGCTTGTCAAATGTGTTTAAAGCATTACTGCATGTTAGGGCTGGTTGATATGGCACTATCATAGTGATGATATAAAGTGTTAATTGATGGAACTTTTTCTAAATCGTTGACATAGATGGGCCTATTTGTGGGGTAAGCAAATTTATCCGTGCAGCTTTTAGTGGGCAGGAATTATTGAAACGTTGGAGTGGAAAAACAAACACTGATGAATGATACTCCACAAAAATCTTCAGCTTTTAGTTTTATTGTACATGAAAAATAATAAAAAAGGGGGAAATAGTGTCAAATGAATCTAAATTAATTCTAAATGAAATCTCTATTTAGATACACTTTCTAATTTGAATAAACTTATAGAAACAAATAAACTTTACATAAAATAAACATAAAATTACTTAAAAAGCATTGGACTACCTGCAAAAAAAAAAAGTTTGAAAGTTTGAAATTCAGTTTATGCTGTGGAATCAAAACTGATATTGAGAATTGTGAAACCATGATATTGTTACTGTGAAGTAAAATTAAGATTTTGGTCATATCGCCCACATTGCCAGAAAGAAAGAAAGAAAGAAAGAAAGAAAGAAAGAAAGAAAGAAAGAATGACAGAAAGAATGAGAGAAAGAATGACAGAGAGGGCAGAGATGTGGTTAAGAATGAAAAGTCAGTAGGCCTATGTAGTTTCTTCATTCACTGTGACTTATACCTGCACTGGATGGCCAATTCCACTTGTATTTTCAAAATACAAAATACTGTATTTGTATTTAAATACATTTTTTCACACAGTATTTTGTATTTGTATTTAAATACATTTTTCCACACAGTATTTTGTATTTGTATTTTAAATACATTTCCATGTATTTAAGCCCATCTCTGGTGACGAGTACATATATAGTCCAGTGGTTGTCAAGGCACCATTGGCACAACCTTAAGCAATGGCCCTGAACGGTTTAATGTCAACATTGTGACAACGCTGTGACAACATTCACCACACAACGTAGTTTGCTAAAACATTGTTAGAAGGTTGGGTACGTTGCGCCAGCGTTCTGTGTTTGCTGGGCTGGGAGTGGGACCACAGTCTCAAAGAAAACCATTAGTAACACACTACGCCGTCATGGATTAAAAAACTGCAGTGCACGCAAGGTCCCCCTGCTCAAGCCAGCGCATGTCCAGGCTCATCTGAAGTTTGCCAATGACCATCTGGATGATCCAGAGGAGGAAAGGGAGAAGGTCATGTGGTCTGATGAGACAAAAATAGAGCTTTTTGGTCTAAACTCCACTCGACTAGCTAGTCTCGACTGTTTCCCGAAACTGTATTGTCGCAAAGTGGTCATTCAACCACATAGGTTTATGACGTCACGCATGTGGTGGAGTAATAACTTCTTTAAAGAATCTGTTTGAGATCGAATTAACGCTAGATGTTTTGTTATAAATTACAGATATGACATCTGAGGGCTATTTCTCATTTTTCTCAGTTTTTTTGCTTTATTTCCAGATTCACTCATAGGCTCGTTCTTACATAGTAGAGCATGTTCGCACATGCGCACTTCAAAAACGGTGCTTTAAATCTCTTGACAAACTAAAAGACGTAAATGACATTTGTATGTATGCTAAATAAAAGACACTGGTTGTACTGAATGTCAGCTTTCTTTTTTTGCTCAAGATGAGGATTTATTAAGTCTACATGTCATGCAAACTAGAAACTCTGCTTCTAACCACAGGTCGAGAGCTGTGTTCCAACTACACAACTTTGAAATGCTGTTTGCAAATGTTCGTTAGAACGATGGTTTCGGGAAACACTGACTCGTTGAATGCTGATAACGACGGAACTTGCGAACATAGTTGGCTAACGATGCTTTTGGGAAACGCACCCCTGGTAAGCTCGTACTTACGAGGTGGGAAGTCGTGTATACGAACAGAAGCTGCGTTCAAGTCATTTTCATCGGAGTAAGTTGGCGGTGTACTTTCTCTTAATAAATTACACAAAAATACAGCAAGGTTCTTAAACTCTACTTCTAGAAAAATGAAGAACAAAGTAATGTGCATCAGGTGTGCTTTGCTTTTTTATTGTTTCAATTTATGAAGTCTGCAAACTTTATCATTACATATTACATTGTTATATTATAATGCCATCATATTATGTGCAGGCTATCAGTTTACTATTGTCACAGTGTCTGGTTTGAGTTCCCTGGGTCACCACTAGATGTCCTCCTTCCCCACGGTGTCTGTCACATCAGACAATATAATTAATCAGAATACATAGCAAAAGTTGCTTGATCGACGTCTATATCCTTTCTGCTACTGTGTTCTCGCCGCTGCATCACACAGTCTAAAAGAGCTATTTTGCGAACGTTGTTGCAAATGCCTCGCTCTATATGCGCCAGGTGCGGATCCCATCTGCACGAGGCCGACGGCCACACGAAGTGCGTCACATGCCTGGGAACCTCCCGCGCTTAAGCCGCACTTTCTGTCGGTGGCTGCTCTGTCTGTGAGAGCATGCCTGTCTCTGTACTGCGGACGCCGGCTAGCCCTCTCCAAAGATAGCGACGCCATCTCCACAGCTCCCTCTTCCTTTTACTGCTCTACTTCTGCCAAGGAAAAAGAAGCTCCGCAGCCAATGGCAGGAAATAAGTGAGCCCACGCCGGCCACGTCCCCACGTGCCTCGCTTTCTCCTGCTCAAACACCTTCATCGGCCCTGTTCTCTCAGGCGGACCAGCGGCCCGTACACGAAGTGCATAGACGAAGTGCATAGACTTTCTCCCGAGGCATCAGGGAGTGCGCGTGCTGAGTTATCTCGATGACTGGCTTGTTCTGGCCAGTCAAGGACCAAACTCGTGACACCTAGAGCTTCGATCCTCAGCCATTTGGAATGCCTGGGGCTCAAAATCAGTTTATCCAAGAGCAAACTGAACCCCAGCCAGACTGTAATCTTTCTGAGTTAAAACTCTAAATCTTCACAGTTATCGACTCTACAACTATGAGAGCGCGGCTCACATCAGAGCGTGCATTCTCTGTTCAACAGCTGACAGCCTCCCTCAAAGCAGGTGCACAAACATGCCTCAGAAAGTTTCAGAAACTTCTCGGACTCATGGAAGCCGCATCGCCAGTACTCCGTATGGGATTACTTTATATGCGCCCGCTCCAGCACTGGCTCAAACGCAGCGTGCCAGCCTATGCATGGCAGTCGGGGAGCCTGCACATTATGGTGAATCATGGTTGTTTCTTGGCGGGCTCAGGACTGGTACCATGAGGGCGTGACCATGGGGGTGGCCTCCAGGAGGAAAGTGGTTTTCACAGATGCCTCCAACCCAGTGCACGAGGGCAAGCCGGTCTCTGGCCTCTGGTCGAGCAAGGAGAAGAGCTTACATATAACTGCCAGGAAATTAAAGCAGTTTGTTTGGCCCTGCAAGGATTTCTGTCAAACTTCAAAGGGCACCACGTCTTAGTCCACACGGACAACATGTCGGTGGTGTCATATATAAATCGCCAATGGGTGGTATCAGGTCGTGCAACCTGTACACCATGACGAGAGACTTCCTTCTCTGGGTGCAAGCCAACTTGAGCACTCTGAGAGCAGCACATATCCCTGGCATTCAGAATCTGGGTGCGGATATACTTTCTCGATACAAGACTCCCCTAGGCGAGTGGTCTCTAAACCCTCAGATGGTTCGTCTGATATTGAGTGTTTTATATTCGGCGAGGCCGAAGTCGACCTTTTCGCCCTGGGAAACAACACTCACTGCTCAGTGTTCTTTTCAAAGAGCAGGGACTAGCTGGCCAATCCCTGGCCCTGTTCCCCCCCCCCCCCCCGTTTCCATGACTCCCCAGGTCATCAAACAGGGGTCAGGGAGAGCGGATGCCCAGTCCTCGTAGTTCCCAGAGCTGGTTCAGATGATGGACGAAGTCCCTTGGCCTGTCCCACTGAGGAAAGATCTCCTCACACAAGCGAACGGGACGATCTGGCACCCTCGTCCCGATTTATGGGCTCTACATGTGTGGCCCCTCAACGGGTACCCAGGGACCTCCCCGAGAAGGTCTTGAACACAATTACTGAGGCTAGAGCCCCGTCTACCAGGTGTCTCTATGCCCTGAAGTGGTCAGTGTTCTCCGGATGGTGCTCGAATAGACACTTTGATGTTCTGTGATACTCTCCTTTCTACAAGAGCTGTTGGATGTGGGCCGTCCACGCTCAAATTGTAAGTGGCAGCCATAGCAGCTTATCATGCTCCGGTAGCTGGCCAATCACTAGCCCCCAGTGATGCGCGGGTTGATCCGAAATGAGCGGGTGCCTGCGGTCACCCAAAAATATTTTTAATGATATTCGGGTCGCGGTCGGTCGGGTCGTTTGAAATTAAGATGCCAATTAAACCTTTGTAATTTATATACGACTAGTACTAGACACAATTTTCTATGAAATACATAGGCCTACACTTTATTGGCTGAATAACTGGCGAGATGACGCACAAGCTCAGTCTGCAGGTAGAGATGGAGGCGGCAAGAGAATAAATGAAGACTGGGGAGTGGAAGCTGTTGGAGTGTGGGAGACATTTGCCGAAATAATGAAAGATGATGACCAAAGTGTTAGCTTTGTCATGTGTAGGCTACTTCTTGCGATGTTATTTACACATTTGATAGCCACAAAACTGGTACGACCAACCAGGCACGGCGCCAGGATTCCAGTTTTGGATGGGCCAGACCAATTGTGGGTGGGCCTTAAATTAAAAACGATAAATAAAAAATAAAAAACGTTATCCAATCACTGCTTAACCTAATAAAAAATATTGACTAATATAGCCTATGTTATATTATCTGTGCGTATACATAATATAGATTTTAAAGGGCACCTATTATGAAAAATACACTTTTACATGGTGTTTGAACATAAATGTGTGTTGGCAGTGTGTGAGCAAAACCACCCTAGAATGATACAAATCCACCCAGTAGTTTTTTTACTATCTCAATAAATTATAAGCACTGTCTCAGAACGCCCTGTTCTAGATTTCCCTCACTGTGACATAGAATTGCGCTAAGCCCCACCGACGTGATTTGATTGACATCTGGTTTTGGCATAGACCCCGCCTTCGGTGATCTGTTCACCCTCCTCCATTGTTTCAACGACAGCCAGTGTGTAATGTCTTATAAGAAGTGTAGGTGTTCTGTTGTGGGATGTAAGAATGGACATACTAGTCTTCACTGACATCAGAGCCACTGAAAACGCAGCGGATGGATTTTATTTATGAAGAAAAGGCGCCACTTAAACTTCCTAAATACGAGAATCATGTTCTGACTGACTGTTAACGAGGGTCAAAGTTAATCCTCAAGTGTGGATCGTTGCCTACTGTTCGCGAACCAACGTCACCTCCAGAAGTAAGTGTATTTTATGATTTTTGAGCAAATAGTCATTTCAATCGATGTCAGCCAGTTCAACAACAAATGCGTCTAAAGCTATTTATTCATTTTTTGCAGCAATTACAAATGTAAATAAATTAAGGTCTGCTCTATCTCCATAGAAAGTATATAAACGTCTATCTCCCTCCCCTTAATAATAATAAAATAAAAAAAAATCGTTTGAACTTAGCAAACGTTATCACAGTATTTGTGTGTGTGTGTGTGTGTGTGTGTGTGTGTGTGTAGTTTAAAAAAATGCGCGAACGTTATCACAGTTTGTGTGTGTGTGTTGCACATTCATAATTGCAAAGGAGACGCGATTAAAACTTTGTAAGTACATAAATGTATCAAATAACCTTTCCGAGACGTTTAGTCCATTCTCATTCGTGTTTATTCTGTGCCGGTGTTAAAATATATTCGGTTCCTGAAATATTTGGTTCCAATGGGTGGAGCTATCATGAATATTTACGATACCATAGCGTGGGCGGGGCAACAAATAGCTACTAGCGAGTGGAACGAAAATTATTAGCGTGAGCGCCTCGTTTTGTTTTATGGATTTATTTCAAACAGGTAATAAAGTTGAACGAAGTTAACCTTAAACTACTCGTATATATTTTATAAATAATTCATCGTTTTATAGCATGTGTTTCAGTACTCTTGAGTTTGCCTGAACTGAACTGATTCTGTAGGAAGCGTTGCAAGGCATATAATATATTTCTCCAAATTTTCCCAGATTAGTTGTCGCTGACATTCTAATCTATGGTATAAAACTGTTCGTTTCTCATGACTGCGATTAGGATTTTTAAAGGTGTGTGATTGCTGTTTAAATAAATATTTACAAATATATTCTTGTGTCTTTATTCTGTCTCCCAAAGTTGTCTGCATATTATTAAAATAGCCTTTAAATTATAGGCTGATAGCTCAAGACAACATCAGAACTTGGAGTTGCATGCTTTGGATGTTGCTTTATACTGACTCAACTGAAAATCCTTTTGATACACAACCTTTACTTTATCAAAGGTTATCATAAATGTTAAGCTTCAGATCCATTAACAGTTGTTTTCTCTAGCAATGCTTTAGAACAGTGGTCAAATTAATTGATAATGACTAACCATTAATCATAAAAATTAGGCCTACATCTTAGCAGTTTAGTAATATTATCATTCTATGTAATCTTTTTGTAAACAAGTTAACACAAAAACACACTGGTGTAGAAGGCATGGCTATACCAAAATATTAAGGAAAGGTATTATATTTGAATAATATAGTCAATATTTTATTAGTCCTGCTGTATTCATTTTGTCCTTGATCCTATGTTTTACTCTTGTCTAACATTCTCGTTTTTACTGATGAATATGAATAAAATATGTAATTTTAAGACACTGTATCTTACTAATTTTGAGTTAATGAATGAAAACTCAATAATTTTTGAGTTGAGGCAGATGTTTTTGTTTATCAATTTTAAACAGTCTAGATCATATTTAGGATGTAGATAACTTTATGCATATTGTTTTATATTACAAAAAAGTATATGTATTGTATTATTTAAATGAGAATACTTTTAAAATATATGTCCATATCCCACCACACCTGAGAAACTTATTTTCTGACCTCTATTTCTGTGCAATTTACTATTGTACACAGCTTTGGCAAATAAATAATTGTTTCAGTACATATAGTTTGTGAAGCATTCAACATCCAATTAGCTATGGTGATGTTTTAAAATAATAACGAGTCTCAACCACAATTCATATAAATAAACCTACCCATCTTTGTTGAATTTGTCATTTTGGCTGTCAATATAGATAAGGAAATGTTTAAAACCTTATGAATTGAAAAAATCTGGAAAGGTTCCTCATGGTGTTTCTAGAAATAAATAAAAATATTTCCTTCTTAGAAGGGCACAGAACTTCACAATGAGAGGTGAGTTAAGTCCAACACTTAGTGATTTCTCTGTCTCTTCATGATCAAAACATACTACTTTTAGATGAGGTCTTATACTATATTATACAGTGAGGTTTTTATTTGCCCTATAAGCAAACACCCTTAATTTTGCAATTTCATAAACACCCATGCATGATATCAATGAAAGAAAATGTTAAATTTGGCATTGCCAAATAAAAAAATAAATTAAATGAATCAATTTGCTAGAGTTTTGTCTCTGTTTTATTACAATTAAGTGCACCTGGTACATTCGAAACTACAAATTGCACAAACTGAATATAACATTACTTTAGTTGGACTTTGCTATGTATACATCAATACATTTGAAATAATTATCACTTAATTTGACCAACGTTCTAAAGCATTGCTAGAGAAAACAACTGTTAAAGCAACTGAAGCTTAACATTTATGATAACCTTTGGCAGTTTGTGTATCAAAAAGATTTTCAGTTGAGTGTAAAGCAACATTCAAAGCAGTGGCGTGCACAGACCTCCTCAGGGGCAGGGGCGGAAGGACCAAAAAGGGCACTTTTTTAAAAAAACATTTATTTTTTAAATAAATCACCTGTATTTAAAGCAGTACCCAGTCTGTCTGTTGTGTTTTATATATTTTAATGACTTCCTCACAATTATTTGGAATATCTCACTCGATGGAGAGCAGCAGTCGGTCAGAGAGCCTCTCTCGGAAATTATGATAATATAACTAATTATTATTTACTTTACCAAACAAAACAGAGAATCAAGTCGGTAATTATGAGGAATTCATGTTTAGTTATGTTGATGTTATAAATTGTAGGCCTATGTATTCAATAAAGTGTTAGCTATCATGAAATCAGTAACACTTTACAATAAGGTTTCATTAGTTAAATTTATTAACATGAACTAATAATGAACTACACTTCTACACAATTTATTAATCTTAGTTAATATTAATTTCAGCATTTACTAAAACAATCAAAAGTTGTATTTGTTAACATTAGTTAATGCACTGACTGTGACATAACATGAACAAACAATTAAAAGTTGTATTATTATTAACTAAGATTAACAAATAGGCCTACAGTAGCCTAACAAATGTTTAGTTTAGTTTAGTTTCAGACACAGTTGAGCTAACAAACAACAGCACAGTCTGAAACAGGTGTAGGCTGAAGCTCTTGCTTATAATGCCTACCTTTTTAAAACATCTCATATTTTAATAAAAAATAAAAATAAAAATAATTATTGTCTTACATCATTATAATTCTAATAATTGATAATTATATTTCTTATGCAGTACCATTGCACAATCCAAATACAACAAAAGCAGCTTGTTCATTTAACATTCTTTAAATGGTTTCATAGTTTCAGTGCATTATTTTTTAAATAGTTTCTTTAACTTATTAAGTGCCCCACATATTTTTAGTTCCTCATGACAGCTATTCCATAGATTTACACCTTTAACTGAAATACAATGGTATTTTGCATTGGTCCTATGTTCTTTTTGAATTGTACAAGTTCCCCTTAAGTCATGTTGGCATTCTCTTTCTGTGTACAACCCTTGGATACTTTCTGGCAATTGATGATTTTTTACTTTGTACATGATCTGTAATGTTTTTTTTTTTGCATGATTAGTTAATGTTAATGTTAGTTAATATGAATAATAAACAAATAAACCTCATTGTAAAGTGTACTATGAAATCAGAGATATAAATTCCTTACAATTTAGAGCTGGACATGGACTTTTCCTTGGACATGAAATTTCCTTTCACTAGATGCATTTCCCCAAGCTAATTACACTTGCTATGGCCTGGACAAAAACGAATGACATTGTCAGACTCAGAATGCGGCTGAAATTGAGTTATACTAATGATTGTTAAGCATAACTCACATGCTGCCGCAACTTTTACAGTAGCATGGTAGGATAAATGTAACTTTTCCGTATTAGCTTAATATTACCTGCTGCCCCTGCAGTTTGAAGACTCGCGGCGAACTGCTGCGTACATAGCGCTGAAAAAAAAAACTCCGCCTACTGCCACTTCACCTCCGCCAAATGCTTCCGCCAAAAAAATTATATTTAATATTTGTTTGTATTACCGTATTATTGTTCGTGGCAATGGTGTGTAAGTGTATTGTTATTTATTATAATATTTTGTTTAATAATAATTATTATTTACATTTATCAGAGAGGGGCACAATACATTTTGAGACAAAAGGGGCAGGGGCTTGAGAGTCTTCACGCCACTGATTCAAAGCATGCAACACCATGCAACTCCAAGTAGCCTATATGTTGTCTTGAGCTATCATAGGCTATAATATAAAAGCTATTTCAATAATAGCCTACAGACAACTTTGGGAGACAGAATCAAAACACAAGAATATATGTAAATATTTATTTAAACATGCAATAATAGACATTTAAAAAGCTTAATCTCAGTCATTCGTGAGAAACGAACAGTTAGGAGTAGTTTAAGACAAAACGCGGTCTGAGGCGCTCACGCTAATGATTTCTGTTCCACTCGCTTGTATTTGTCGCCCCACCCATGCACGCTATGGTCTCGTGAATATTCATGATAGCTCCACCCATTGGAACCAAATATTTCAGAAACCGAATATATTGTAACACCGGACTCTCTTCATCGTCTGGGTCCAGCAGCAGGGCGGGGATATGCAGCTAATTTACATTTAAGGTGGTATAGACCAAAACAGCTCTTTTTAAAACAGGCCCCAAAAATGACATTTTCAAATGGTTATAATAAATTAACTGTGGGGTATTTTGTGCTGAAACTTCACAAATGCATTCTGGGGACACCCAAGACCAATATTACATCTTGTAAAAAGGGGCATACTAGGTGCCCTTTAATAGCTTGATGCTCTTTAAATATTTTGTTGCATTGTTAAAAGTTTCGGTGCATAGGACGGACCTATCCGGGATCGCTCTCCATGGTTCTGACCAAAGAAGAGCGCTTTGGAATCTCCGTTATCATACCTGGGCTGCGTTTTCCGATAACATGCCTCTTAGCGCGCTACGAAGACTCTTAAGGTATAACTTAACTAAAGGTATACTACCACTAAAGGTATATCAATGCTAGGCGTCTTCAGGGCTATCATCCACTCGCGAGGCAGAGCCGCTGAAAGGCAGAGGCGCTGGCGCCCTCCTAGCAACAGCGCTGTTTTTGGTAAAACATGATTTTGACGACTTCATTAAGTTTTGTTTTATAGAAAACTCTTTTTAAAAGATTTTCGTTTTGTATAAATTGTATCTTAATTTTGATCAATGTTTTATCAATCAATCGCCTGTATTTAATGAAGAAGCAAATACTGTTTATAGCAGACAATGTAATAAGGAGCCAGCACGATCACTTGCATTGCACGCAGGGCCGTTTCTAGCCTTTTTGGCACCCTAGGCAAGATTCCTATTGAGCCCCATTCCCCCCATTGTAATTTGGCATTAACAGTTTTACTCACTTAAAATGACTTTGTAGCACTATGCTGGAGTAAAGTTAATAAATGATCGTTCTCTCCCATAGGATTTTGTGAAACTATGTTGGGTGGACCTCTGTCCCTCTAGGGGGTTTCGGGGGCATGCTCCCCTGCAAGAAAATTTTGTACATTTTAAGGTTAAATTAATGCATCAATCTGGCACTTTGAGAGCTAAAAATTAAGAGCTTCAAACCATGAACTGTGCACATTGAACAAAGAAAAACCATTGACTTGTACCTGGACACTAAAGAGGGCTCAAACATCTTATTAGTTATGATATAGAGTCTCAGTCTACATTACATTATCACTAGTGTTTATGATTTATATAAGTATTCCTATGACGTAAAATCCATATAGCCAATAATATGTACTTTATAAATTAAAATGAATATTTCAAAAGTATATTTTACATTACACTATAGTATAGGAAAATTACAATACTTTTGTCCTAATTTCTTCACTTGCAAGAAATAAACCCTTGAGCTTTTATTTTGGAGAAAAACACCAGATCACCATGCTGATCGCATGAGCAAAGTGCGCACTTCTTTAAATCACGCAGCACAAACAGAATGCCTATATAGGCTACTTAATTAAAGTCTTGTGCTGTTTTATAAAGGCACAAAGCCATATCACAATTTCGATTTTAGTTCGTTGACAAAATATAACGCTAGAGACCTTTATGTTAGGCTATAAATTTTACATCTCATGTGTTGGGAAAAGGGAGAAGAGCGAGTTCGGCAAAAGGCGGATTCGAACTCGGGTCGAACGCATCAAAAGCTACTTTCAAGCACCTCACACCTTACGACCTATGCCACTGTAGATATTTAGTAGTGGGCGTCTTTTTGCCAAAAATACAGGCACTTAGTGCAAATATAATACGCTCCATTATCGGAAATGTAAAAAAAAGAAGGATTTTTCTTCCACTCGCTTGGGCGAGAAAAAAATCTCTTAGTGTGGTGGGGGCTCTCACTGGCGCCCCCCAGCTGTTTGCGCCCTAGGCGACCGCCTAGTTTGCCTATGCCTAGAAACGGCCCTGATTGCACGTGAACTGGAGGGCGCCGAAACTCAGCTTGTGCCTCACAGATTTGAGAAATATAGGCTATATATTACAGAAAGCTTGAAATGTCTACTTTTAAACGAAAATATTCAAATCAAAATAAATAGGCTACTCTCTGATTATGTAGGCTAATTCATATGAAATGTGCATTTCTCTCTGGCGTGCATGGCGAGTCCGAATCAACTTCATCTTTGCAGCGACACAGAAAACACCAGTTTATTGATAAACAATTAAATGTGTCCTTGCTAATTTAGACACATTCATAATCATTACTTTAACCGGTTCTTTGTGGCAAGCTTAATGCGTGCGCTCATAATGCTCATTATACTGTAGGCTATAGCCTATTTAAGTAATTAAATTAATATAAAGGGGCGAGTTGTCCACGAATGGCTTAAATTAACAACTACTAGTCGACTAGAAAACAAACGAGTCGGAGGCAGCCCTTATTCCACATATTTTCGTGGACCAGCAGCCGCAGGCCATTCTGGGTTGAGCGAGCGACCCTGCGGAATGAGCTTATTGACGAATTATTTTATAATTCTTGACAAAATTAGAATAGCCTATATTAAAAAAAAATTCCAATGACGCTACGATGAGCATTTACTACTTTTAAAAAATGCGGGTCAGGAAGCGGGTCGGGTACAATATTTTCCTTTTCTTTTTTTTTGCGGTCCGAGTTGCGGGCGGGTTAGTTGAAAATGTCGGTCGGGTGCGGGCTGTTTATACATTGACCCGCGCATCACTGCTAGCCCCTTCTGTTCTGTGGAATAGGTGACTCCAAAGTCACTCTCAAACCCAGACATGGCTATGTAACTAAGGTGCTCTCAACACCGTTTAGAGCACAGGTGATTACATTATTAGCTAGGGGCATGGCCTCGTCATGGGCTTGGTCCTCTGGGTTTCCTCTTCAGGACATTTGTGCGGCGGCCGGTTAGTCTTCGCCTTCCTCATTTGTGAGGTTTTAGAATATGGAGGTTCCTTCCCTGCAGGCTAGATGGTGACGGTGTCCGGTCTTATCGATATATACTTAGGGGTTCTGGCTTGTTTCTGTGAGCTCAGTGGTCCTTTGAAATATAGTGCAGTGTTTTACATTGCGTCCCCACTGCTTATAGCTACACAATACAAAGTGACCATTCTCGAAAGGACTTGGTTACTAACATAACCTCGGTTCTCTGAGAGTATTGTGTAGCCGGCCGCACTATAGTAACATGGCAAGTTTGTTGATTTAAACCTGCTATAATGGCGAATTCGGGCTCTATTATAGACATAGCAATGCCCATTTTGGCGCAGCACAGTCAATGAGTGAGCCAGACATTCACTGTGCTCGCTGTTCAGCTGCAATGCGTTGTACAAAATTGGCTTCAATAATCTGAGGAAAGGAGTTTCCCCACTGCATATAGCTATGCAATACTCGTTCCCTACTCTCAGGGAACCGAGGTTACGTTAGTAACAGAGTACGTTATTTATTCTACTTTATATTATTGCCTGCTCAATGGATACAAGTTAATTCTGAATTTGATTTTCAATTGTGACCAGTGATTGGGAAAATAAACATAGGCTATAGCTTGATAAAAATGAAATCAATAACCCTAATAATAAATTCGCTAGTGTTGTCTGCAGAGCTATTTACCTCATCTCTGTGGAAGCGCGGATTCAGAGAGAACTTAGAAAAAGTGAGATTATAACGTTGGCAGAGAATTGTTTTAAAATTTAAATAAAAAAAAATTGTTAAATAGCCTAACCGACATAGTTTAAAAGAATTTGGGTCTTCTCGGGTCCATTTGGGAAAAGCACATTCTTTTTAAACTACCCAAGACCCGAGGCCTCTCTACCAAACCTATGGAAATAAAATAATGACAAATGTTTTTGAAACATAAAAGCTTGTTGAATTGCTCTACTTGAAACAATATGAATTGCATTAACCCTGCTTGCATTTTAATGCATTGTATTTTTAAGGCTTGCATTTTTATGGGTTGAAATTCAACATCGTCGAAGTTTTGGACCTCGTGTTTTGGGATCAAAGTGGACCCATGAAGACCTCTATTATAGTGTTTGTCTTATTGCCCAAATGTTTTTTTTTTTTTTTTTTTTTTTACACTGTTATGGATTCTAAGATAATAAATCTGTAAGAATTTAAAATGGTTTAATCTCAAATCAATATGTCCATGTAATCATTAATAATTTAATGTCCATGTAATCATTAATGTAATCATTAATAATTTATTTATTTAATTTTCATTAATAATTTAATGGACGAACTTCTTCTCCTCACCCGCACTAACAAGGATTTTTTAAACTCCGCTGCTCTGTGCTTCACTGAAACCTGGCTGAGTGAAGCCATACCGGACAACGCACTACATCTGCCGGGCTTCCAGCTGTTCCGAGCGGATCGCATCGCGGAACTAACGGGGAAAACGAGAGGTGGTGGATTGTGTTTCTACATTAACGAAAGTTGGTGTTCAGATGTAACAACACTGAAGAAGATGTGCTCTCCTAATTTAGAGGCGCATTTCATAAACTGTAAACCTTTCTACTCGCCGCGGGAGTTTTCCTCATTCATTCTCGCGAATGTTTACATTCCTCCAGACGCGTGTGTGAGCGCGGCGCTACAACAGCTGGCTGAACATATAGCTGAAATGGAACAAAGGTACCCAGACTCTCTTTTAATCATTCTTGGGGATTTTAACAAAGCAAATCTCTCCCGTGAACTGCCAAAATACAGTCAGCATGTTACATGTCCTACCAGAGACAGTAATATATTGGACCACTGTTACACCACGATAAAGAATGCGTATCACTCCGTCCCACGGGCAGCTTTGGGGCTCTCTGATCACTGTTTGGTTCATCTTATACCGACCTACAGGCAGAAACTGAAATCAGCTAAACCTGTATTAAGGACTGTAAAAAGATGGACCAACGAAGCAGAGCAGGATCTACAGGCCTGCTTCGATTGCACTGATTGGACTGTTTTTGAAGCTGCAGCCACCGATCTGGATGAGCTCACAGATACTGTAACATCATATATCAGTTTCTGTGAGGATACATGCATTCCTACCAGGACATTCTTATCATTCACTAATGATAAACCATGGTTTACTGGGAAACTCAAACAGCTTCGTCATGCCAAAGAGGATGCTTACAGAAGTGGGGATAAAATCTTGTATAACCAGGCCAGAAACAAACTGACAAAGGAGATCAGAGTTGCTAAAAGAAGCTACTCTGAAAAGCTGAAAAACCAGTTTTCAGCCAACGACCCGGCATCAGTCTGGAGAGGCCTGAGGAACATCACCAACTACAAGTCACCATCCCCCCCATCTGTGGAGAATCAACAACTGGCTGACACTCTCAATGCATTCTATTGCAGGTTTGAGAAGCCCAGACTCACACCTCACACCCGCCCTGATGTGCACTTCACACATCCACCATCACCTCCTGCAACCCCTCTCCTCCCCCCTTCTGCCATCCAACCTGAGCTTAAGGTCTGTGTGGAGGACGTGAGCAGAGTCTTCAAAAAACAGAAGACTAGGAAAGCTTCAGGCCCAGACGGCATCTCATCTGCTTGTCTAAAAGCCTGTGCTGACCAACTGGCCCCAGTCTTCACGCAGATCTTCAACAGATCATTGGAGCAGTGTGAAGTTCCCTGCTGCTTCAAACGCACCACTATCATTCCGGTTCCCAAAAAAACTAAAATCACTGGACTTAATGACTACAGACCTGTCGCTCTCACGTCTGTGGTCATGAAGTCGTTTGAAAGACTGGTGTTGGCCTATCTGAAGGACATCACCGGACCCCTGATGGATCCCCTTCAGTTTGCTTACAGAGCAAACAGGTCTGTGGATGATGCAGTCAACATGGGACTGCACTATATCCTGCAACATCTTGACAGACCTGGGACTTATGCACGGATCTTATTTGTGGACTTCAGTTCGGCCTTCAATACCATCATCCCTGATCTTCTCACAGCCAAACTGACTCAGCTCTCCATGCCATCCACAATCTGTCAGTGGATCTCCAGCTTCCTGACGGACCGGCAGCAGCTAGTGAGACTGGGGAAACTCACATCCAGGACCCTCACCATCAGCACTGGCGCCCCCCAAGGGTGCGTTCTCTCCCCACTGCTCTTCTCCCTGTACACTAATGACTGCACTTCTAAAGACCCCTCTGTCAAGCTCCTGAAATTTGCAGACGACACCACTGTCATCGGTCTCATCCAAAATGGTGACGAGTCTGCTTACAGACTGGGGGTTGAACAGCTGGCTGTCTGGTGCAGTTATAACAACCTTGAGCTGAACACACTCAAAACAGTGGAGATGATCGTGGACTTCAGGAGAAACACCCCAGCACTCCCCCCTCTCACCATCATGAACAGCACTGTGGAAGCAGTGGAGTCATTCAGGTTCCTGGGCTCTACCATCTCCCAGGACCTGAAGTGGGCAAATCACATTGACTCCATTGTGAAAAAGGCCCAGCAGAGACTGTACTTCCTTCGCCAGCTGAAGAAGTTCAATCTGCCACAGGAGCTGCTGATCCAGTTCTACTCAGCCGTCATTGAGTCTGTTTTAAGCACTTCCATCACTGTCTGGTTTGGTTCAGCTACCAAATCGGACATCAGGAGACTACAACGGACAGTCCGGACTGCAGAGAGGATTATTGGTGCCCCCCTGCCAACCCTCCAGGACCTGTACTCTTCCAGAGTGAGGAAGAGAGCAGGTAAAATCATCACAGACTCCACTCACCCTGGACATCCCCTGTTTGAACTGTTACCGTCAGGACGGCGACACAGATCACTGGCCACAAGAACTTCCAGGCACAGGAACAGTTTCTTTCCACAGGCCATTTCCCTTCTGAACACTTAACATGCCCCCCAAAGCATATGCCTGTAAGTGCAATACTCCCACTGTCTAGTGCAATAAACTCAGGTGATATTTATATCTATATTATTCATGCTACTCAAAATACTGTAAATATGTTTATAATCTGTAACATGCGCTAGACTCCCACTGTCTAGTGTAATATTCTCTAATTCAGGTGATATTTATATTATTCATACTACTCAAATACTGTAAATATGTTCATAATCTGTAAATGTTTATTCAGACTAAACCCAACTGTGACCCTACTTTTTTACTTTTATACTATTTTTATTTATTTTTTATATATTTTCATTCTTAGAATTTGTATTACTATGTTCTTGTTGTATTTGTATTTGTATATGTGCACTGGAAGCTTCAGCACCAAGAAAAATTCCTTGTGGGTGCAAGCACACTTGGCAATAAAGCTCTTTCTGATTCTGATTCTGATTCTGATAATTTGGTGTACATGACTGTAGGCTTCATTATTCATTAAATGTTTGTCTTGTTTGAATTTGTTCGTTTGTCTTGCTAGGAAAAAAATTTCGTCACAGAAGATTTGCATTTATTACAAGAGAGCTAATAGAATATTTAAACTCAAATCAATAGCCTATTTTGTGGCTAGCCATGGGTTATTTTGCAATAACAACTGTCTTGATGATGTACATTATCCCTTACCAAATGTTCAGTAAGAATATTATTAATGTGTTACTGACAACATTCAAAGTAATGAAGAACACTCACTTGGAAACAAAGAGCACGATGATGTGTCCATTACTGTTAATACAATAATAACATACATTATTATACAATTATGAATTATACATACATTAATAAATACAAAAATAAATTATATCACAGAGTCTTCATAAATAAATAAATGACAGATTTCTGATTAATATGTAATAATACACAACGATTACAGATTTTTAAATCCAGGTATTTTTACTTGTATTATTCTAAACGTACCTTGGGAATCAGCGACACACATCCCAGTAAAAAGTGTTAGAAACAAAACCACACGCATGGCCATCCTGATAGAAGACACAACAACACATCTCATATCAGCATATGAAGGAATCATTTTCAATTTCACATCCTCATTTAAACAAAGAAAGAAATGATATAGCTATTGTAATTATAAAATAGAATAGAATAGAATAGAATAGAATAGAATAGAATAGAATAGAATAGAATAGAATAGAAGAACCCCATGACTAAAAGTGAGTGTAATGTGACTAACCTGACTCAGTTCTTTGGATTTTAAATGCATTAGCGGAGTTTGCTCTATAAGGAAACTATCTCCTAAATTTGACATTACTTACTGATTAGTTAAGCTTGTTTCTACATTAGTTAATAGTAGTCGCTGTGTTAATGTACTACTCATTAGTCCTGCATGACTTCATGCATAGTTACTTATTAATGAAGGACCATTATTATAAAGTGTTACCGGTGGAGTCTTGATATAAGGTGTTTGTTTAATTAGATCAGCATCACGAGATAAATCAGTTGTACTAAGTTTAATTTTCTAGATCAAATGGTTAAAAAGTTCACTTCAATGTAAAAAGAATTAACTGTTTGGTGGCACTATAGAGTTTGTCCTGGACACTCCAAAGTTTGTCCAATTACTGTTCTTTACCATCACTACAAGTGTGCCAAGATGTATAATTTTCCTACTAACGGTTCATATGGCTGCCATTGACTCTCATTGGGGAAAAATAATAAGAAAACGTATGAATTTTACCATTTTGACCCCAGTGTAGAGAGTGCATAAACCTTCAACTCACCTGGAATTCGTCAATGTATCGACCTCACAGAAGACCTTCACAATTCAGCAGTTATCTGCTTCTTTTGTAAAAAATGATACATTTTAAAAACAATATTAATATTTGTTTATAAACAATTGCTATATATTTTTTTATCCAATATATTACCATATGAGTTATTTTATGCCCTGTCAAAACATTTCAAACAAAAAATGTGCTATTAAACATAGATATAAATATTAATACGAACCAGCAGTCTGAAGATGGTCTAGTTGAATAAAATTGTGCTCAGAAATGATGCTCTATTTATTGTTGAATTAAGGCCCTCCCAATCAAATAAGTCTCATCTGATATCTGTAAAATAAACATCAACTGGATCCATTACTGTCTGGGTTATGTTTGTTTTTGATCTGTTTCCCTGTTCTGGGGTGCGTTTTCCATATGTCGCTAGCTCAGTTCGCTGGATTTGATTGTTGCCGATTTGGCATGATCTTGGTTTGTTTGGTTCTTCGACTCATCCTGGACTTGCTGTCATAGCAACATGTGTGTAAGCTTAAACCTCTCGCGAGCAGCTCATTTCATGTCTACAAGATTAGATTGCGGCTTTATAAGCGGAGATGATGCGGGAAGTCCTTTAGCGCAGCGCGATAGTACTTTTTGATAGATATTGTTTTCACACTCGTGAGGGTCTCATTAACAATTACATGTTCGACTCGTCGGGCTTTAACAACGGCAACAACCTGTGCGCATTGCTCTGCAGTTTTTTTGCAAGTGGCACTCTCCTTTACACTATTAGAGAGAACTTGGTGAAAAGTGCTGTCTGTCGTGTATTTGCAAAGTTTACCTGGTGCTGAAGCTGTTTTTAGGGGTATTTCCAAGCTACTTAAGACCCAAGTTTGTAAAGCACTTTTTTAGTTTAATTTTTTTTGCCAACGCAGCTAAACTATAATTTTTAATGAAGATCATGCAATCATGACAATGCCAGTATGACTTATGAAGTTGACTGTCCACCACGGAGGGGCTGACGCGAGGAGTACCAGATCTGAAAACCAGGTCTGGCTGGGCCAGTAAGGTGAAACCATCAAGACCTGCTCCTCTTCCACCCTGAAATGCTGGGGAAATGACTTGGGGAAATGCATATTTGCGTAGGCCCCGGGGTCCAGCTGTGTGCCAATGCATCCGTGCCAAGAGTCCCCTTGGTCAGGGAATCAAACATCTCGAATCAACTCCAGATACCTGGGGATGGAGTCTCCATTCTTTCTGGATACACTTCAGGACTTTAGTACAATCTTGCACAGGTGTTAGGTGACGACTCTCAGCCTCCGAAGTCAAACCCACGGACCGTTGGCTGAATGCATATGGAACACTTATTTTGGAAACACTTCTGGAATTTCAAAGTCACAATCTGATTGATTGAATTCTAAAGGATGTCCGAGAGACGTGTGTGTCGCTTTCTTTATCGGTCTGTCTGGAAACAAATGTGTGACGCCAAAACCCCTTGTGGAAGAAGAAAGCCGTTGTGTTTACAACTGTGACAATGAGCGCTTACCAGGATCAACTAAAAGCTGGATTTTCAAAAGAAGTTCACTGCTCCATTGTTGCAGTAAACTTGCACAACGTTCTCGAATTAATCATTTATTAGATGCACGCCGGTCTGTTATTGTAGCGACATTAACATTTTATTGCCGAACTGTGATTCAATTAAAATTGTAAAATGAAAATTAATTTGTGGTGTTTTTGAGTTGGTATAACATGAACCATTTTGTTGATAGCTGAAAGTGGACAGTGGATTTCCCAGCATGCTCCGCATGAGATTGGATTGGGATGCTAAACTCAAAACATCCTCCAATTACATTCATGCATGTCCTACACATTACATTATGATATTACAAAGCAAGGTGAATTTTCTATACAAAACACTTTGTTAGTGTGAAGTATTTACAACATGTTGTACAATTTAACAGGATTTAACAGTACATTTTAGTAGTATTCACAGATCAATGTAATAATAGTAATTATATCATTGCAATTTAATGATATCATTATGTTCTTCTATCAAAACACTTTTCCTGGCATGCAAGAAAAAACATGATACAAATGTTGTGTAGTTTTGCCATGTCAGTATGAAAAGTATGTATGCTTAATGTAAACAGTACTCTTTCATTTGTGCAGTTAGGTACTTTTTGGTTGTGTTTACTTTAAGGAATAACGGAAGAAATGTAGCGCTCAGTAAACATTACATTAGCAAGACTTTAGATATGCAAAATCTCCGAACCTTATCTTTAAGCCTCTCTATGTTTTCTTTTTTTGCAATATATTCACAAATTGAAACCGGCTACGCTCCACAGTGAATCTCTGAGTTTTGTAAATAAAGTGAAATAATTCCTCCGTGTATCCATTATATCACACAGTCTCTTGAAGTTTAGTCCTCGATCTTGTATCAAACAGCAAAAAAAAGTTGTAGAATGATGTGTTTGAGTTAATTTGCATTGCATGCCCATTTGCTGAAACAATAAATATTGTGCAGACCAAATTTTAATCAAATTTTTGTTTAAACACGGCAAGCTTGGTAACATTTTAATCATCAAAATTTTAGTAATTGTACTGTAATAAATGAGTATCTTTAATTTTGGGGTACTGAAAGATAGCTTCAATTAATAGAAAGTTTTGCAACCACAGTGATTACTGTTTTAATCCTAGTTGAATTCTCCTACATTTTAATTTAATCATTAGCTCAATTGGTGCTGTTATAGTTTTTTTTTTTTTTTTTTTTTTTTTTTTTTCGGTGGTAAAATTGCTCATGCGCTGTAGTGTTTCATTGATAACTTCATGTATACAAATCATACTTGTTTTGTGTAAATCCATAATTATTTATACATTTTGTTTCAATACAGGAAGACTTGAAGTATTGGTGCAGAATGCATTTACTCATATTGTGGTTGAGTAAATTGATTATATTTATATACAGCTGAAACTGGACAGTGGATTTCCCAGCATGCTCCGCATGAGATTGAATTGGGATGCTAAACTCAAAACATCCTCTAATTACATTCATGCATGTCCTACACATTATATTATGATATTACAAAGCAAGGTAAATTTTCTATACAAAACAATTTGTTAGTGTGAAGTTTTTACAACATATTCATGTTGTACAATTTAACAGGATTTGAGTTGAATCCAGGCAAATTTTAGTAGTATTCACAGATCAATGTAATAATAGTAATTATATCATTATGTTCTTCTATCAAAACACTTTTCCTGGCATGCAAGAACAAACATGATAGAAATGTTGTGTAGTTTTGTCATGTCAGTATGAAAAGTATGTGTGCTTAATGTAAACAGTACTCTTTCATTTGTGCAGTTAGGTACTTTTTGGTTGTGTTTACTTTAAATAAAGGAAGAAATGTAGCGCTCAGTAAACACACTGTAACATTAGCACAAAGTACACACCATTGCCTTATCAACACTTTGGATATGCAAAATCTCCAAGCCTTATCTTTAAGCCTCTCTATGTTTTCTTTCTTTGCAATATATTCACACATTTGTTAACTATACTGTGAAATAAATGATATTCCGATTTTCTAATATGTGCAAGACTATGCATCTTGTGTTTTAAACAGGCTACCTTTATAATGAACATGTTAGTTGATCGCGCTATGGGAGTGTTAGTTACACTGCATCACTGTCGAGGAATCAGTCGGCTTTACAACATGTAAATTCATCTATTTCTCTAAAAATACATTACTATGAGGAGAACAATATAGTAAACTTCATAGTTATAACCACAATGTGTATTAGACCAGCAGCGAAAGCTCCCTTTATAAAGTTGTTGCAAGCTCATTGAGTTCTGCTCTCGGTATAATCAATGAAGCCGGCTACGCTCCACAGTGACTCTCTGTGTTTTGTAAATAAAGTGAAATAATTCCTCCGTTTATCCATTATATCACACAGACTCTTGAAGTTTAGTCCTCGATCTTGTATCAAACAGCAAAAAAAGTTGTAGAATGATGTGTTTGAGTTCATTTGCATTGCATGTCCAGTTGCTGAAACAATAAATACTGTGCAGACCAAATTTTAATAATTTTTTTGTTTAAACACGGCAAGCTTGGTAACATTTTAATCATCAAAATTTTAGTAATTGTACTGTAGTAAATGAGTATCTTTAATTTTGGGTACTGAATGATAGCTTCAATTAATAGAAAGTTTTGCAACCACAGTGATTACTGTTTTAATCCTAGTTGAATTCTCCTACATTTTAATTTCATCATTAGCTCAATTGTGTTGCTGTGTTATCAATTTATTTTAAAAAAATTCGGTAGTAAAAACATCTGTCTCATGCTCTGTAGTGTTTCATTGATAACTTCATGTAGACAAATCATACTTATTTTTTGTAAATCCATAATTATTTATACATTTTGTTTCAACACGGGAAGACTTGAAGTATTGGTGCAGAATGCATTCACTCATATTGTGGTTGAGTAAATTGATTATATTTATATATTAAATGCATTCAAGTTAGACATTTCATCAGTTTATTCATTCCTTGTCTCTTGTGAACAGAACTTGCTTATGCAGGAACTTCTCATCATGTAAACGGACACGTAATGTGTGATCTTGTGATCAGGATGTGATCTTTAATTCTGCGGTAATTTCACAACTTCAGTTGTGTTTATCTTTGTTTGCATTAATGTCATGTTTTGCAGGAACAGCATGGATGTTTTGGTCTCAGAATTACAGAATTTGAGATCTGAGTTTTTGGCAAACTGTCTAGATGCAATAAGTTTTTTTAATAAAATAATGGTTTTATTTATATAAAAAAATAACCTTGATATTTTTTTATTTTCACTTTCTGTCTTTTGAGTGAAATAGTCTAGTACTGAAAATGCTACAAAACAAACTTGCAGGCAAGTACAATTTTATTAAATATTTGTCAGAACAAGACATTTAAAACACTGCAAATACTTTTGCTGCTAGTTTAGTTTATTTATTTGAAATGAGTTGCAACATTTGATTTCATTGCACTCAATTCACTTAAAATTGTTAACGAATCATGCTTTTGAGTTGGAATAACATGAATATTTTTTTGTTGACGGCTGAAACTGCACAATCGATTTCCCAGCATGCTCCGTATGGGATTGGGATGCTAAACACCCACACATACATTACAGTCACATAGGATACATATAGTCACATTATCCAAAATGCATGTTATATAGTTTAACTGGGTCTTGAAAGTAGCCACAGATGAGGTATTACGTAGTGTAAGAGGTAGCGAATTCCATAATTGAGGGGCATTAACACTAAATGACCTTCCACCTACAGTAGACAGCCGGAAACGAGGGATGAACAATAAACCAAGTTCAGCTGATCTAAGGGACCGGGCAGGGTGGTAAGGGTTAGAGTAGGCCAGACAGATATTGGGGAGAAAGACCATTTAATGCTTTGAACGTTAGAAGCAATACCTTATATGTGATGCCACAGGTAGCCAGTGAAGGTCATGAAGCAGAGGTGTAATGTGAGCAGAACGCCTAGTGGAGGTGATTATATCACAACACTTCTCCTGGCATACAGGAAAAATTATTCAAATATTGTGTAGTTTTGTCATAAGAAAAGGATGTGTGCTCAATGTAAACTACTCTTTTATTTGTGCAGTTCTGGTTGTGTCTGCTTTTTCATTCAATAAGGAAGAAATGTAGCGCTCAGTAAACACAACATCAGCACAATGTACAGTAAGCCTTTCAAGACTTTGGATATGCAAATTAATCTGTCAGTAAGTACACTACATTGCCTTATCAAGACTTTGGATATGCAAAATATCCAAACCTTATCTTTAAGCCTCTCTATGTTTTCTTTCTTTGCAATATATTCACAAATTTGTTAACTGTACTGTGAAATAAATTATATTCCGATGTTCAAATATGTGCAAGACTAGACATCTTGTGTTTTAAACAGGCTACCTTTATAATGATTGGGTTCATACACATTTTAACCAATACTTTTCCATGACTTTTCCATGACTTTGTATTCCTGAAAATGTCAGTCGACATTAAAACTGACACAGAAGCGGCATCAAAACTGGCAATTAGCCTACTATATTTACACTTCATTTACAATTAAATTAAAAATAAAAAATTAAAAAATAAAATTATTTGTAATTTTAACATTTTATTTAAAATATACTTTAAATATGAAACTAAAACCACCAGTAGGTGGCGGCAAGTCACTGTCTTAATAAGCGAGTTGTTGGAGTAATTTCAACCGATTCGTTTAAAACGCGGATTTCATTAAATAAATTAAAAAATCATCGATGTCTGTTGGACTACGGCTTCATTGTGAAATTCTCGCCGGCGATATAAAGTGAAAATTGACAATATTGTGTCCAAAAAGTAACTCACAATGTTAACTTTATTGTTAATTTAACTGTTGTATAAAATAAATAGCACATTTGCAATTATATGCAAAGGAAAACGGCACTCTTGCTCATGTAAAATTCTAATATGACAACATAATATGATATAAATATGTAACAGCTTTAAAGGAGAACTCCGGTCAATTTTAACATTGAGCTCATTTTTTTGTACATTTGGAGTGCTGTCAATACAGAGAACAACGACAAAAATCGGTGTTGCCTACACCGTGTTATCCTCTTTTTAAAATTTGCACCCTGTTGACTTCAATGGGGCAATATTTAAACCTGCTTTTAGCCTCTTAACATCCTTGATGTGTCATTACAAGTGCCCAGCCAATGTGAGTGATTCCTTCAGAGTGAACACGAGTGAATCTGACTGCAGTAGATGTGAAAGAAATGTATAAAAATGATGTTATTTAAGCCAGCGCAAATACCTGTGTTTACATCCTGTTTTCGGGTGAAGTCCAAAGTAGTCGATTGCAGAGTTCACGCGCGTGATCATAGGTACTAAACCTATGCGCGTGAACTCTGCAATCTACTACTTTTAGTACTTTAGTACTTGCCCCATTGAAGTCAACAGGGTGCAAATTTTAAAAATAGAATAACTCTGTGTAGGCAACACCGATTTTTGTCGTTGTTCTCTGTATTGACAGCACTCCAAATGTACAAAAAAATGAGCTCAATGTTAAAATTGACCGAATCGCAATTAAAAGTAGGCCTACTGAAATTAATGTATATGTGACAAAAAAGGCTATTTATTATTTTGGCCGGTAAAAATATGCTTGGCTGGTGGATTTTTTCATCTACCAGTACCCGTGGCAGGTGAGCCAAAAATGTAATTTCGGACCCTGGGGTGGGGGAGGCGCGGGGTCGCGGGGCAGCAGCGCATTTATCATGTGGGTCGCGGGCTAAAAAGTTTGGAAACCCCTGGGATAGAGGAAGCAATGGCTTCCTTGGGCTATTCCATTTGACTTTTTAAGGTCCTATGATTGAGGAATGTGTTTCCTTTTTGGTCAATCAGTAAGTAGTGTGTTTTTTTTCTCAATATTACCAAAACCAGAGTGTACATTTATTTAATGTATAACTATGATAATAGGAGTGTGTTGAGCATTGGGCTATTCATGCAAATTGTGAATGTGTCGTCTATTTAGATGGACCTTTTTATTCCTGTGCTTTCTTACATGGGTGAAAGTACTTGCTTCAGCTAACTTTCTGCTTTATGGTTGGGTGCCTGGATTATGATGCATGGACGTTTAACGTTGAGCACTAGAGGGTTTGGATTGCACTTGTGGAAGACAGGAGGACACTTTTCCTAGCTGCAACATTGGGACTATCAAGTTAAAAGTGTGGACTTTTGCAAGGACATTTCATCCATTACCAAGCTATGTCGGCTTCACCATCAGACAAGGGCGTAGATTTGGTTTGAACATTGGGGGGGTTGAAGTTTGGGTTCTGCATATTTTTCATGTGATCATGGTATAAATATTGGGGGGGTTGTAATGCATAGATTTAAATATTGGGGGGGTTATCTCCCCCCCAACCCCCCCACAAACTACGCCCCTGCCATCAGCTTAAGTTTAGTAATTCACTTTTCCAGTCAAGATTCCCAAACGCTTGACTTTTCTTGTTTGATGTCTGATGTAACTGATGGTTTCCTTTTTTCTACCTTGTTTATTATTTTGTTTTGTTTTGTTTTTGTATAATGTAAACGTTTGAGATTTTGGGTTGGTGAATACATTATAAGCGTAAAGCTTGGGTCTAATTTTTCAGAAATATTGCTGGGTAAACCAAAGCAAACTAGTCTTTATCTAGTTAATATCAAGCCTTGCCATCTCTACTCTAATATATAACTTAAGTCCAAAAGGGATAAGGGTTATAAATATAAGACAAAAACTCATTTGGGGACATATAACTGACTGACACATCACGCAGTGAAAGCAAGCATGAGAGACAAACGCGGTGTCAGCTCGCACTCGCAGTACCTCGTACATAGTTAAAACAATGATTACAATATCATCATAGTTCATAGACAATATCGCACACTCCTAAGCACATAAAGAATGAACTTACAATTAAACTGACACTCCTCTCGCGTGCAGGAGACAGACGTAGGCTAATATGCTGCGTATCGTTTCACATGCGGCCAGAGCTGCAATCCTCTTTCCGCTACATTCTCGACCCACCGGTGCTTGCAAAACTTTATCATGCTCGTGCCACTTTCCTGGCATTTCAATTAAATTTGTCTGCAACGACATCGCAACAAGTGAGTGAATCGGATTTGGAAGTGAACTGAACATTATTCCGCCCGAATATAAGGACGTTAAGACAACGCAAAATATTTTTTTATTAAACAGTTTTTGTATTAATCACATATTATGCTGTGTTAAAAAAAACTCCATGACTTTTCCTAAACTTTCTGGGTCTTTTTATTTTTTCAAAACCTTTCCAGGCCTGGAATTTGCATTTTTCAAATTTCATAACTTTTCCAGGTTTTTCAAAACGTACGAACCCTGAATGAACATGTTAGTTAATCGCGCTATGGGAGTGTTAGTTACACTGCATCACTGTTGAGGACAACATGCAAATTCATTTCTCTCAAAATACATTACTATGAGTGGCTGGTAAACTGGGAGAACAATATAGTAAACTTTATAGTTATAACCAGGGCTGGGCCGTTAAACAATATCATATCGAATCGCGGTAAAAATTTATGAACGTTAAATAATTTACATTTATAACATTATTATTTGTTAGAAAGAAAATCTAAGTCAAGTTAAATTAAATAGTGCACTTGTGTTTGTGATGTGATTTTTATAAAAAAATATTTTTTTATAAAATGTTTGTTATAAAATTGTGAAATTTTTAATAAAATCTGGTTTAAATCTATTTTTTATTTTTTTTGCATAAAATCTATTGTTCTCTTTAAATAAATTTTTAACTACAGTATATAAGGTCTTCATGTCATTTGGAGCGACCACTCATGTGGTGCGACCAATAAAAGCAATCACTGTATTAAATTTAAAATAAAAGATCTTATTTCTGTGGCTGAAATATGAATCACTGATACAGTATGCTTAAGTAAATTATATTTTTAAAACATTTGTATCAGTTTTATGTGATTTACAGGAAAAATAAGTGGAGAATTTCCCTTGTCTCATGTAAAAGTCTGAATGCTGTAATGCCAAGCAGAAAATGGGTCACAAGGATAAGAGAATGGAAAGTACCCAAAAATCTGTAAATGCAGGTGTTGGGATGCACTGGAAGAAAAACATGTTATATAAGATGTTTTTGAGATGTTCCACCAATAGAAGAAGGTCTAGGGGGAGAGATGTTTTTAATGGTGGCAAGGCCACAAGGAGTGAAAAAGAAGAAGAGATAAGATATGAGGGTGCCCATTGGGCACCTAGAGATAAGAAAAAAGACATGAGGACTGGGAATGGTAACTTGTGAAGTTAATTCTTCTGATCTGGAACTTCGAGTCTGAGAGCGTTTTTGAGACCTGAACCAAAAAGGACTTTGAATTTGCCACAGCATTACATAGATTTAAAAAGGCAACTCTCAAAATTATAGAACAAAAAATGAGATCATGTTTTACAAAAACTCAAAAGAAATGCAAATACTCAGTTTCTAAACACTTTAATTACTAAGAACTTGTAAAAAAAAAAATTAAGCATGTTAAGGAAATTAATACATTTTAAGATAAATCACGGTCACACCACATGACATGTAAGGCTACGGACAATTCATCTAGATGAAGAAACACTAAAATCACTTAAATTAAATGTTTTAAATGAATTTAGGTGTACACAACATCCTTAATGTTTGAACAATTGCAACAGGTATTTTTTTTGTGTGTATTTTAAAATTGGCCTGTTGAAAATCCTTATACGTCATTGACCCTTATATCATTAAATAAAGTTGTTATAATAAAAAAATCATTATTTAATTTGAGTTAATTTGTAACCTTAAATAATACTACCAGCTGATAGGGCTCTCTGTATGTTTACAGCATTAGGTGAGTTTTTTGTTTTTCTTGAGAAAAATTTCCACCTATCTTGTGTCCCTAATATTTATCCAGATGAGTCAATATTGAAGTAAATCACAAGAATTGAATTGAATTGAAATCGTGAAATTTGTGTCAAGCAATAATAGAAAACCGTAGCTTACCAGAAATTGTACAATGTAAACATTGTAACATGTTGTCGCTAAACCTAATAAAATTCTGTTAACTAAAATGTTTTCACAATCACACTAAACTTATTTTGATGCAAGACTTTTTTTTACACCCCCCAGTTTTACAAATTGTTTACACTTCTAGTTGTATTAGGGCTGCACAATTAATCGTATTTCTAATCGCGATTACGGATGCCACAATTAAAGGAGAACTTGGTAACTTTTTTAACTTAATAAAACTGTCTAGAAATCATTTGAATGGTTAAACAACCTGTTCTGGTGATATTGGTGACTTTCCCCGCTCCCCCCAGCGTTCCCAGGCGGAAAACCAACCTTGCAACTTGGGGACTACCGTCCCGGCAAGATAGAAATTGGTAGTCTCGTGAGAAGCGAGAATGAGAACGAGAATGAGCGCGAAACACGAATTGCTTTACGGCAATTCGACATAAACACACACGCATGTATGATGTATTACCAGATTACCCACCTCGGTAGACATAGCTCCACACGATACAGTTGGCTTGCTCCGATCATAACAAACGCACATGAGCAGCGGTAGAGAGGGGGAGGAGGCCGCAAGTGAGTTTTT
This sequence comes from Abramis brama, assembly GCF_963993115.1. Classification (NCBI taxonomy): domain Eukaryota; kingdom Metazoa; phylum Chordata; class Actinopteri; order Cypriniformes; family Leuciscidae; genus Abramis; species Abramis brama. The sequence goes on from NC_139974.1 coordinate 40,855,065, forward strand.
TACGACCGTGTTGTGAAATATACGCCCCCCCACAGCTGTAGGGGGAGCTCGTGGGGAAAACATGCGACAACAAAAGGGAAAATCAGCGAAGAAGTGACTAGAGTTCGCTAGAGTTGCCGAGTTCTCCTTTAAATAATCGTTCAAAGCCACGATTACAAAAGAAAATCAACTCTGTGTGCGTGTTTAGAGCATGTTAGGCTATGTTATGAGAGAGGCGAATCACGACTACTTAAGAAAACCCAGCACCATAAGAACTACCAGGCAGTGACGCAAGTGTACGCTGAAATAAAAAGTCTTTCACCTCTTTCACCGTTATAGGCTACTGTGCTCGTAGCGCACACTCTTCAATTGCACGTGCAAATGCGGCGGCGCGCTGTGTATCGCTTCACTGTATATAAAGTGCAAAGGAAACTATGAGCATGCAACTTTGTTAAGTTGTAAATTAGTAAGTCACGAAATAAAAGTAAAATACCAATAAATCGCGTTAATGGTATGTCGTGTGTGTGCTGAGAAGGATTTGCATGCAGGGATGATTTTCATTCTATTCACCAGGAGCAGTTTCCATGTTTCATTAACAGTTCTTGTTAGTATTGTGTTCTCACCATGGTAACTGTCATTTCCATATTAACCCCAAAATGCCACTTTATTTTCACTTTGTGTAATTTTTTATATTTATAAATGACTGTGGTGGCTCATACCAACATTGTATTAACAAAAACTAGTTTGGGACTACTTATTAGCTTTAGCATAGGCCTAATGTTTATTTATTAGTAGTTTTTACAATTAGTCATATTCTTACAATTTATGTGTACGTTATTTAAAGGGGGACAGTACTTGTGTGTGTGTTAACAATTTTTGTGTAAACATGTATTGTAATATGCCTATATATATATATATAGCCACCCTTTTCCGACTGAGGACCATGGCCTCGGATTTGGAGGTGCTGATTCTCATCCCAGCCGCTTCACACTCGGCTTCAAACCGTCCCAGTGCATGCTGAAGGTCCTGGTTTGGTCCTGGTTCGGATGATGTTGTCGTGCTGGCCCCTTCATCCGCAAAGAGCAGAGATGAAATCGTGTGGTCCCCAAACCTGACCCCCTCCGGCCCCTGGCTGCGCCTAGAAATTCTGTCCATAAAAATTATGAACAGAACCGGCGACAAAGGGCAGCCCTGCCGGAGTCCAACATGCACCGGGAACAAGTCTGACTTACTGCCGGCAATGCGAACCAAGCTCCTGCTCCGGTCGTACAGGGACCGGATAGCCCTTAGCAAAGGACCCCGGACCCCATACTCCCAGAGAACCCTCCACAAGATGCCGCGAGGGACACAGTCGAATGCCTTCTCCAAATCCACAAAGCACATGTGGACTGGTTGGGCAAACTCCCATGAACCCTCCAGCACCCTGTAGAGGGTATAGAGCTGATCCAGTGTTCCACGACCGGGACGAAAACCACACTGTTCCTCCTGAATCCGTGGTTCTACCATCGGCCGGATTCTCCTCTCCAGTACCCTGGCATAGACTTTCCCGGGGAGGCTGAGAAGTGTGATCCCCCTATAATTGGAGCACACCCTCCGGTCCCCCTTCTTAAAAAGAGGGACCACCACCCCGGTCTGCCAGTCCAGAGGCACTGTCCCCGACCGCCACGCGATGCTGCAGAGGCGTGTCAGCCAAGACAGCCCCACAACATCCAGAGACTTGAGGTACTCAGGGCGGATCTCATCCACCCCCGGTGCCTTGCCACCGAGGAGTTTCTTGACTACCTCGGTGACTTCAGCTTGGGTGATGGACGAGTCCGCCTCCGAGCCCTCAGCCTCTGCTTCCTCAATGGAAGACGTGACGGCGGGATTGAGGAGATCCTCGAAGTATTCCTTCCACCGTCCGGTGATATCCCCAGTCGAGGTCAACAGCTGCCCACCTCCACTGTAAACAGTGTTGGTAGGGCACTGCTTCCCCCTCCTGAGGCGCCGGACGGTTTGCCAGAATCTCTTCGAGGCCGACCGATAGTCCTTCTCCATGGCCTCACCGAACTCCTCCCAGGCCCGAGTTTTTGCCTCCACAACCACCCGGGCTGCAGTTGGTTGCATACTGCAGTTGGGCTGCATATTACATTGAATATATATATATATTCAATGTAAATTGTGATAATCGTAATTAATAATTGCAATTACAATAATCGGCAGCCCTAAGTTGTATAGTGTTATTTTTACATTTGCACATAGCTACCTCTAAAAACAAACTGTAAGTGTTACAAATGTTGTTTACAGAAGTTTTGTTTACATTTTGCACATTTAATCTCATTTACCTCCTTATGTCACAACTTTTGATTTTTTATTTATTTTAGGAAGTTGCATTACAGAAATAATGATACTATGAGGTTGAAAAGATTTTTTGTGAAGCTGTTTCATGACGACATGTTGCAATATGATTTTTGTCAAAGTTTACAAAATGACTAGATAGATTTTTAATGTTATAAAATTGATATGATAAACTCTAGGAATAAATTCCAAAGGAAAACGTGTGAAAAATAAATAAATAAATAAATAATAAAAAATATATATATATATTATATATATATAATAGATACTTAATTATCTACTGGTAATAGTGGTTATTTCATGTCTTATTTAAATTTTAAAATAAGTGTTTGTTTTCCTCCAAAATTTTAGTTTTCCTACATCGTGAAACTTTTATTTTTACAAATGGGTACAATTTTTGAAAGATGAACAAAAAAACGTTTTTTGTCATCACATTAAAAGTAACATTTAGCCTAAATGGAATAATATTCGAACTTTTGAGCTTTGAAGTGCTGGTAAAGGTTGTGTGAAGTCCTTCATTCTTAACAGTGGTCTGTAACTGTCTAATTTGCTGAATCATGATCAAAAATAAAGTCACATCTTTGGACTCACCACACACACCTGTCGTCTCGTCAAGGGAATAAGACTTGATGACGCCATCTGAGTTCGCCATACCTTGGCTTTTGGTGAACTGACCTGTATCAAAACATTACAGACACCATCAGACCCTAACAAGGAGAATCTCTGGTCTATAGCCGCCTCAGTCATTCATTACATAATGTCTTATTGCACAGCAATATGAGTAATAAGGTACAAGAGGCTGTGCTGCATAGAAATTAAGTCACGGCTGAAGGACGTTGTTCAGCCTTAACTAGCCTCGAGTACCTTATTGCTTTTATAAAACTGTTACCAAAAAAATACAAATATTTGAGCCAAAAAATAAGTATCAATGCAACTTTAATGCAGTAAAATCCCTGAAGGTCTTCCTTCCACTGGAAATATTTGTCCCTGACCATGAACAGCAACAGAAGTTACATTATTATGCCATTAAATGGAGACAAAGACTTTTCTTTACGAGTAAGTCAGTCAGTGGAAAATACTTTTATATTTAAAGGACTGAAACTTGTGAAAACAGAAGCAGAGACGCAACTGACAAATCACTAACATGACAGATTGTAGTGAACATTCATAATGATTCTTTACAAATATAGGACTGACCTGAAGGAAAATTATACTCTATTCTATAAGCTTCAATGAACAATATCAATGAGAACATTTTACGTTGCGGTCATAGTCATGTTTTATCGTGAATAAAACACAGCTATTGACCAATCAGAATCAAGGACCGGAACCAGGGCCGTTTCAAGATATTTGGGGGCCCTAGGCAAAAGAGTGAAGTGAGGTCCCAAGTCCTCCCTCAGGAAAATTTTTAAATTTCAGATGGGATTTCTTGTATTCTGGTGCATTTTAAGAGTCATGAATTATCAATTGGCACAGACAGAAATTTAAGCAAAGCACCTAATAAAGCAAAAAAAAAAAAAAAAACATTTGGTGAATAGCCATACGTTTATTGTTATTGTCATATCATGAAAGTGAAGTGTGGAGGATTCGATATTTACTTTACAGGAAAATAACTTCACTTCCCATAATGCCACAAAGTACAGCAACGTCATACGAAAAACTAATTATTCTTATATTTTATTCATGAATATTCGTGATTCGGTGGCTCTAAATTGTCAAAACACCATTCAAAATGCTTGCTACGGACGCGAAAAACGCAGACCGTTTTTTTTTTGACGGACGAAAGTTTCGGAAGCAGTGTGCAAGCGTGATTGACATAACGTGAGGTCGTATTTATTTTTTAACGTGCGAAAATTTCGGATGCGAATTTCGGACTCAGTGTGCAAGGGCCTACCTGTTGCGTACGGTACAAAGTGTTGATGGAGAAGAATAGAAGGACAAACGCGAAGGAAAGGGGCATTTTTCTCCAGATGGAATAGAAACACCACCAACGGAAATTGATAGCCTGCGTACACCTAAAATGTAACCGGACTTGATGGATTATTTTGTTTGGACCTAACTGCATGGGAGTAGGACCATCTCATTTTGTTTGGAATTGACCAAGTTTTTACTGTGACCGCGGGCAGACAGCCGTGACAACACTTCTCTAGCTTTTGCCTTTAGGCCTATATGTTCGCAGAGATGTGGAAATACGTCAGACAGTTGTATTTGGAGATAATAATGGTTTACTTGCCACTGTCTCTTTGGCGTTTTTCCTCTTCTTCTTTCTTTCTCTGTCTTTTGGAAAATCCTGAAGGGTATGAGCGCTTCATGATGACATTTTTAAATTTAAATGCCCGCGTAGCGCGCTGAGTGTGGGAACGACAGTTTCTCTTCCACTGACAGCTAGTGGGGGACCTGATGGGGGGTGCGCGACGGTGGATGTCACTTCAACATTACAGTGATTAGGGCACTCATAGTGTTTGTCGTTGCATGGGGGAATCCCTCTAGTTTTTGGAGGGGCCCTCTCACGGAGCAGTACTGGAAAGTGATAGCGCTGTCTCACTGTGGTGGTTTGTTTACAATGGTTGATACTGTTTGACGAGGGCAGATACACAACCTAAACGACCGTGCGGCCATCGGGGGCCCCCTTCAGCTGGGGGCCCTAGGCAGCTGCCTACCTTGCCTACCCCATTGCGACGGCTCTGACCGGAACTAACCATTTTATAACAGAAAATACATTTAAACATCACACAGATCATTCAAGATAACAAATACAACTTTACACCATTACAAATGTACAACTCATAACATGAAAGAAACTGTAACTCGTTGTTTTAACGAAGAATACATAACGTTAGTTCTATAACGAGACGCATCAGAATATGCAACAACATCACGAGCAACAAGCGGCCATTACTCGAACCCATACTTCGGTTAAACATACTCTCTTACGTTCACAGCTTGGATTACTAATCTCTCATTTAAGAAAAGTTAACAAACAAACACATTTCACACATAAAATTCATAAACGATAAGTAATATTTAAGCACTTCTTTGAGGAGCTGATAAAAACATACCTCTCATCATCATGACATCCCGCGAAAAGAGAGCGCGCTCACGGTTACACATGACGTAACTTACGTAACGGAACTTCCGGAATACAGGTTAACACATTTATAAGACGTAAATGTGTTATAAGACTTTATATATATATATATATATATATATATATGACTTTATATATATATATATATATATATATATATAAAGAAATATATAAAGAAAAAAAAAACAACACCCCGTGATTAAGAGCTTCGGAAGTGGTAAGAAGGAAATTTACGAATTTCTTTAATAAAATAGTGATTTTAAGTCACTATCACCAGTTTTATTTATATTAAAATAAAAAACATTGATCTGGGTTTTTTGTATAGGCTATCTGTCTTTTGAGTGAAATAGCCTAGTACTGAAAATGCTACAGAGAAAAACTTTCAGTACAATTTTATAAAATATTTGTCAGAACAAGACATTTAAAACACATTTCAAATACTTTTGCTGCAAGTTCAGTTTACTTATTTAAAATGAGTTGCAACATTTGATTTCATTACATTCAATTCACTTAAAGTTGTTAACGAATCATGCTTTTGAGTTGGAATAATAGTCGATTTCCCAGCATGTTCTGCACGGGATTGGATTAAGATGCTAAACTTGGGATGCTAAACTCAAAACATCCTCCATTACATTCATGTTTGTAAGTATATTATGATCTTACAATGCAAATTAACTGACAAAACACTTTGTTAGTGTGAAGTTCTTTCAACATGTACATGTTAACAGGATTTGAGTTCAGTTCAGGTACAGTTCAGTACCATTTACTGATCAATGTAATAATTGTTATGCTAACATTTAAATTGTATAATAATAATAATATAATTATTTATGTTCTTATATCATCTGGCATACAGGAAAATATATTCAAATAATGTGTAGTTTTGTCATGTCGGTACGAAAAGGATGTGTGCTCAATGTAACAGTAATCTTTTATTTGTGCAGTTCTGGTTGTGTTTGCTTTCTCATTCAATTAGGAAGAAATCTAGCGCTCAGTAAACACAACATCAGCACAATGTAAACCTTTCAAGGCTTTGGAGATGATTGCAATTCAATCCTCCTTCAAAAATTAAAGAGTCAGTAATGGCAGATATAATTGATTTTGAAAAGGCTGTTTCAAGCATTGTCATTTGCATTGTTTTTTTTTTCATTATTATTATTATTATTATTATTATTATTGCCTTTAAGTGTGGAAATGCTTCTGTCACTGCTTATAGGTTTGGAATTATTTTTCAGTTTTTTGCCTCCTTTCTGGTGTTATAGAAATGGCCATTAGTGCTCTCTCTCTCTCTCTCTCTCTCTCTCTCTCTCTCTCTCTCTCTCTCTTCACTTCAATGTCCCCCTTTGCTGCTCCTCCACATGTACGTTTTACAGCCCTCACTTCATCGTACCCAAGTAAGGCCGTGGGTTACGACTGTTCTTGGATCTGCATGTCTTGAATCAGGTCTTTCACAAGCTTCGGTTTAAAGGTCCCATTCCATGGATTATTTTTATTATTTTATAATGTTTCCAGGGGTGCCCTTATAATGTTAGTATGTTTTTTAGATCAAAAATTGTTATAATTTAGAAATAAAAGGCATATTTCCTAGCCTGATTTCATTCCCTGGTTTGAACCAAGCGGCAACCTCCCCGTCTCTCTCTTGAAACCAACACGGAAGTGAGTTAAACTACAATTCGTTGAATGGCCGCTTGAGGCTGATGTCAAAAGTGAGTCAAATCTGTATCTCCCCCATGTTAAAATGCCAAATTTTACATAGGAAAAAAACGTGTTTACAGCCTGGTGTCTGTATGTGGCTTTGGTCTATACAGCTATTTTTGCCCTTCATGACAATTGTGAGGGGGGTGAATTTTTTTATAACTCATCCGTTTAGTTGATTAATATTTAAAGTTCTGCATAATTAAGGGTGTGGCCACTTGAGTGACAGGTGGGTTGTCGCTGATGTCAATGATAGCCGCTTGTCTGTTGTTACTAGCAGTCACTCCACCTCAGCAAATGTTTCTGCTGAACTTGCCATATCTCTGCCGTTTTTTGTGCTTTTTTTCGGGATTATTTCATACAATTGAAAACACCCCATTAAGTAACGTTAACTTCGCCCACGGCTTAGGATTCCGTCGTTGTCGTCGAGTATCGTTCGAGAGAACAACCAGCGCTGTATTTCAGTTTTCCTCTGTGAACATGCACTAATGGATGGTTGACAATTTCGTTGCTTTTTGGAGTATTCAGATTTAAAAACGTCAATAAAGGCTCATTCGTTCTGCTCCCACGGGACAGATGTAGATTATAATAGGCCTATGCTTATGTACCGTCAGATGAAATCATGCAGGCGTCTGCGCTTTCTGCGTCCATGCTATAAATGCACATCCATGAATGAGCGCGGATTTTCTAGCGCATTTACTTGAACTTCATAGGCAATATATCTATAACCCATTTGAGAGGCGGCCAAAATCAGAATTTAAAATGGACTGAATAAGCTCTCTACGAACTTGACGAGCGATGCCGCGCTGACGGACCATAAGAAAGAGTGACTGACATGTGTACATAAATCACTGTCACACACACACTCTCAGAGTAATATTAAGTTACTGCATAATACATTTTCAACTAACGTTAGCAGAATAGTACAGAATCACAATACTCAGTCTCACTTAAATATTATAATATAATATTTCGAAGGGCAAAAACAGGAACTTTTAATTGGCTTTACATCATCAGCTAACTCGATCACGTCGAGCCATAGATATAAACAGTGTTTATAGATATATCATAGATATAAACAGTGTTTATAGATATATCATAGATATAAAACAGTTTTATATCTATGAGGTCGAGCTAGGTGATTTCGGCTCCTCAGCTCCACTCACGCCTCGCCTGTTTGCCTATTTTCTGTTATCTGGGAGTAACGCGAGGCCAAGATGGCGACGGCCGGCTCCGCCTACTTCAGGCTTCAAAAACGCTCTTCGGAAACCTACGGGTGACGTCACGGACACTACGTCCATATTTTTTATCTATGGTTTGAACACTCTGTTTGAAGGGGCGTGTCTGCTGTGAGACTTCAGTGTAAACGCCCTCTGCTGTGATTGGCTGACATGCTTGCATATGAAATATCTGGCATTACATGTGGAACTATCTGGAAAACTTTTACTATTACAGCTATTATACGTTTTTACTGTTACAGCTATCGGGATTAACGAATCGTGAGAAGTTTTTTAAGTATTTAGATCTATTCCCCTCACATAAAAGGTTGCAGTGATGAGCATTGAGCAGATGACAGCCTGTTGATCGCGTGAAAGATCTTATCATTGCAACGCAGTTTCTGCACTCTCACTAATAATTTCACCAATGCAAACATGAGGTATATAAATACAGTAAGAGCTTCGTTGTGCAGTGTAACAGCGTCATTGATTTCATAACGAGTTTTGGCAAGTGTCCAGATAAACTCGCGCTGTGTGATTGACAGCTTGGGCGATTGGAAAGGGATTGTTCTTTGATCGCTTTCTGTATATTAATCACAGTTTAAGTAAGATTATTTTCATCCTACTGAGAGAAACGATGTGAAGTTGATCGCTACTTCCATATTAAATCACTACTTGTACTTACCGCTTGCTGGAATATAGTTGAAATTGCGCCCTTCGTCAGCATGAAACGCTGAGAGAAGCCTGCTTGATATTATCCCAGGTTAGAAAAACAGTCCGTGGTGAAATGGACAGAGCAAACTAACAACTTCGAATGAAACTTTTGCGGTATCCGATTATAGATAAACATCAACCGTCTGTTGACATTTTGCCATCAATACGCCTGTGTTCCTGTGGGCGGAGGTTACGGTTCTAGTGACATCATTAAAGAAGGAAGTAGAGGGGTGTAGTCCAATCCAGCCGTTCGTTGTAGTCAACTTCTGTTAAATAAAATATCTCGCTTGGCTTTGAACTTTGAGCTTTATAATTTTACAGATATTATTTATTCTCTAACAACAACATTACACACTAACTAAAGTTTGAAACATGGGATCACGTAGAACGGGACCTTTAAGATACTAAAGCGGAACACTTCCCATAAATCCTGGTGTACTCGTCTACACTAATATTATTCTCTCTGTTTATCCCGAGGTTTACCGCAGTCCGCCGGATCCAGATCTGATGAAGGACCTGGACACACTCACACACACACACACACACACACACACACACACACACACACACACTCACACACACACACTTACTCCAGATCTGATGAAGGACCTGCGCCTGGACACACTCACACACACACACACACACACACACACACACACACACACACATACACACACACACTCCAGATCTGATGAAGGACTTGCGCCTGGACACACACACACACACACACACACACACACACACACACACACACAAACACACACACACATACACACTCACACATAAACACTCTCACACACACACACACACACACACACACACACACACACACACACTCACACAAACTCCAGATCTGATGAAGGACCTGCGCCTGGACACACTCACACACACACACATACACACTCTCACACACACACACTCACACACACTCCAGATCTGATGAAGGACCTGCGCCTGGACACACTCTCACACACACACACACACACACACACACACACACACACACACACACACACACACACACTCCAGATCTGATGAAGGACCTGCGCCTGGACACACTCACACACACACACACACTTCAGATCTGATGAAGGACCTGCGCCTGGACACACTCACACACACACACACACACACACACACACACACACACACACACACACACTCCAGATCTGATGAAGGACCTGCGCCTGGACACACATACACACACACACTCACACATACACTCACACACACACTCCAGATCTGATGAAGGACCTGCGCCTGGAC